>NW_022196898.1:68219543-68282938 GCF_008632895.1 Mastomys coucha | reverse complement strand
TGATTTCTTTATTGTTTCTATTTCCATTTTTAGATTCTGGATGGTTTTGCTCATTTCCTTCAATTGTTTGATTGTGTTTTCCTTTAGTTGTTTAAGGGATTTTTGTGTTTCCTCTTTAAGAGCTTCTAGCTCTTTACCTGTGTTCTCCTGTATTTCTTTGATGGTGCTATTTATGTCTTTCTTAAGGTCCTGTATCATCATCATGATAAGTGACTTTAGATCTGAATCTCGAGTTTCCGGTGTGATGGTGTGTCCAGGACTTGCTATGGTGGGAGAATTGGGTTCTGATGATGCCAAATAACCTTGGTTTGTGTTGTTTATTTTCTTATGCTTGCCCCCCCACCATCTCGTTATTTCTAGTGCTACCTGCCCTTGCTAAATCTGACTGGACTCAGTCCTTCCTGTGATCCTGGTTGTATTAGAACTCCTCAGAGTCAGGCTGTCTCTGTGATCCTGTGATTCTGAGATCCTGTGACCCTGGGCTTGTTTGAGCACCCGGGAGTGGAGCTTCCTCTGGGTGTTGTGGGACTGGCTGTAGAGCTTGTGCCCAAGGTCCGCTCAGGACACCAGCCCAGAGAGGCTGGAAGAACTATCTTTTGTTTCTTGTACTTTTGTATTATAATAAAAATCATTATTGCATTTGTTTTTGTGAAGATTTTCTGTCTGCCTTTAAGAGAGTTTTTTTTTTTCTAGTTAATTGTAGACTTTAAATTTAGGGCTTTGGTTCATTTTGAGCTACTTTTTGTATCTGGATTAGGTCAGGTTCAAAACTCATTCTCTTGCATATGAACATAATTTTCCCACTATCATTGCTCAGAGAAGCCATTCCTTCCCCGAATGGTGTGTGAGTTACTTTTCTTCACTGTTCACAAAATACTGATGTGGTAGAAGAATGGTTTATTTGGGTTCACATCTTCAAGCATCTATCCATCATGGTAGGGAGGACACAGCGCAGCTGTTTTTAACAACACAGGAGACAGGAGACAAATGAGGAACACTAGAGTTCCACTGGATTTTCCTTTCATTGCCTTAACCCTGCAGAGACCCCCAGCCCATGAGATGGTATTATCACATGTATGACATGCAACATAACATCTTAACAATACAGGTCTATGATATTAAGTGTATACAATATATCTTCCTCCCCAATTAACACTCTCTATAGAGGTCCCTGCAAACATTGTACATTATCCATTTCTTAGGAGTCAAGTTGATGATGAAGTTGCATAATAACAAATGGCCTTGATGCCACTTTTTAAAAAGTCACACCTGCAACTATCCATTTCTGGGCTGTTTCTTCTATGTCATTGGTCTTTACCCTTCACCTTCTCTCCCCTGCACCAGTCTGTCTTGATTACTGCACCTTCACCATGAGGCCAGGAACATCATGTGTATAGATTTCAGCTTTGCTCTTTTTCTAGGTCATTTCACCTATTTAGGATCCCTTGAGATTCCATGTCAATTTTAAACTTCCATTTTCTGTTTCTAGAAAATCATACAAGGATTGTTGTAGTGATGGTATTGAATTTGTTCATCACTTTGGAAACTATAGGCATACCATTGTTGATGGAAAAAGCAAGCAAACAAATCAACCCACACAGCTCTCACCTTAAAGGGAATAAAATATAGTTTATTCTAGAATCAAATTGGAGTGACAACAGCCTGGGAACACAGATATAGATTACCTCAAAACTCCATGCTCCAACATGGGAGCATTTTTGGCATGCTTTATAGTTCTACAGAACCAAGAAGGTCAAAAAAAATCAAATCAAGGGTATTTTAAAACATATTGTTGGATATATTAGGATAGTTACAACAAGATGAAAGAAGATTTTCTATCATCCCATGATGCTACTTCATATCATTCCTAGCTTTTGACTGATGGAAGCTGGTGACTTGCTAATTTAATAGATTCTAAAAGGTTTTGAATGTATTAGTTACAGAGCAGTGTTAGTTCAGGTTTAGACTTGACCAAGGACATTTCAGAGGGCTAAAGCCAGCTCAGAAATGATTAGACTCTGGGCATGCAACCTTCCAACCTTTCCATACCACAGTAGTTCAAATCAGTCAGTCCTTCTTTGTAGACCTACAGCTTCTGTTCAGGAGTTCTTACCGACATCATATTAAATCATAATCCACAAGAAGAAAATATACTTCCAGCAATTTATGTACTTAGCTTTTTTTTTTTTTTTCGAGACATGGTTTCTCTGTGTAGTCCTGGCTGTCCCAGAACTTCCTTTGTAGACCAGACTGGCCTTGAACTCAGAAATCTGCTTGCCTCTGTCTCCCAAGCTCTGGAATTAAAGACGTGTGTCCCCACTGCCTGGCGTATTTAAGAATTTTAAACTATTTATTTTTGATGACAGTGTGTCTCAGTGTGTGTATCTTTAAGTGTATACTAAGTTGAGTTTGTTGAATTTATTGGATGTGTATATTCACATTTCATCAGATTTTGAAAGCTTACACCCATTATTTCTGAGATATTTTCTTTGATCCAGTTTCTTACCCTTCTTGAAATTCCACAGATCAACACAGTCCCTGCTAGTTTTCCCAAGGTTCCTCAGTTTGCTGATTTCTCTTTAAAATATTTTCTTTGTGTTCCTCAAAACACAGTAAGAATAGAAATTCTTTACATCCTGTCTTCAACTTCACTGATTCTTTCTTCAGTATATTCAAATATGCCTTTGAGTCCTTCCATCAAATTTCTCATTTCATTTATATTAGTTTATTGAGCTGATTTATTTTTTACAGTTTTTATTCACTTTATATCCTTATCACTATCCCTGTTCCAGATCCCCTCACAGTCTCTCCTCCCACCCCCTTCTCCATCTCCTCTGAGAGAGTAGAGGTCCACCGTAAATATCCCCCAACCCTGGCACATCAAGTCTCTCCAGGGCTAGGCTCTTCTCACATGGAGGCCAAACAAGATAGCCAAGTTAGGGGAATGTACTCCACAGGCAGGGAACAGCTTTAGGTATAGCTCCTGCTCCAGTTGTTTGGGACCCACATGAAGACCTAGCTGCACATCTTCTACATATGTGTGGGGGACCTGGGTCCAGCCTGTGAATCCTTTTTGGTTGGTGTTTCAGTCTCTGAGAGCTCCTGAGGGTCGAGGTTAATTGACTCTGCTGGTCTTCCTATGGATTTCCTACCCACCTTGGGGCCCGCAAACATTCCCTCAATTCTTCTGTAAGAGTCCCCAAGCTCCAGCCAATGTTTGTCTGAGTCAGCTGCTAGGTGGAGCCTCTCAGAAGACAGCCTTGCTAGACTCCTATTTGCAAGCAAAACAGAGTATCATTAATAGTGTCAGGGATTGGTGCTTGCCTATGGGATGGGTCTCTACTTGGGCTGATTATTATTTAGCCATTCCCTTAGTCTCTGCTCTATCTCTGGTCCCTGCATTTCTTGGAGGCAGGATAAATTTGGGGTCAAAATTTTGTGGATGCATTGGAGTCCCTATCACTCCACTGTTTTTTTTTTTTTTTTTTTTTTTTTTTGCCTGGCTACAGGAGGTGGCCTTTTCAGGTTCCATATCCCCACTGCTGTGAGTCTTAGCTAAGATCACTCCCTTGATTCTTGGGACCCTTTCTTACCCCAGGTCTCTGACATGTCCTCAATACACCTTCTACCCCCACCCTCATTTATATTATTGACTCAAGAATTTCTATCTGTTTTCATTTTAGATGTTATTAATTTTTTTTTTACTGGTAGTGTTTTTATTTTTATTCTATATGATTTTCTTGACTTTTTCCATGAAGTCCTTTGAAATCTTCTATACATTATATTAAAATATTTCTCTAAATATACTGCTAGGAGAAGGAAATTAACTCAACTATGTTCATAACAGCTTTATTCATAATAGTGAGAAACTGGAAACAACCTAGATATCCTTCAGCTGAAGAATGGAGAAAGAAAATGTGGTACATTGATATGGTGGAGTACTATTCAATAGTTGAAAAAATGACATCATGAAATTTTCAGGGCAATGAATAAACCTCAAAATAAAAATCATCCTGAGTAAGGTAACCTAGACTCAGAAAGACAAATATGATATATATTCACCTATAAATAGATATTAGCTGTTGAATAAATGACAATTGAGCTGCCGCAATCCACAGACCCAGAGAAATGGTTAGGTAAAAAAGAGGAGTCCCATTGAGGAGAGGCCTTTGGTCCAGGAAATGCTCAATACTCCAGCATAGAGGAATGCTAGGGCGGGGATGTGGGAGTAGGTGGGTGGTTGGGTGAATATCCTCACAGAAGCAAGGGGAAGGAGGATGGGATGGGGGTTTCTGGAGGGTAAACTGGGAAAGGGGATAATATTTGAAATGTAAATAAATAAAATATCCAATAAAAACAAAAAGAAAAGGAGAAAAAAAACCCAGAAAGTCATGGTGTAAAGAACAGAAAGAAAAAAAAAGAGAAGACAATATGCGGGATGCATAGAATATATTTTGTGGGTGAACTTGGGGCAAATGGGAATGGGAGCAAGAAAAATCAGCAACTGGAGCAAGGGATGGGGGAGAGAGTGTGTAGGGACACAACTGAGATTGAGGGGCATGTGGGGGGCTGTGGAAATCTAGTGCAGTATAAACCTCCTGGAATCTATGAGAGTGACCTTAGGGAGAACTTCTAGTAATAGAGGATATGGGGTCTGAACTGGCCATCTTTTGTAGCTAGGCAAGGCTTCCATTGGGAGGACTGGGTTACATTTGGTTGAGTTATTGGCCAGTTGGGTCCCATGGAGATCCCTGAACAACCCAGGCTGATGCTAGAATGGAATGTCACTCTGACAGCAGGGCCCAGTTGCTGCAGACAACATATGCATAGCATATTGAATGAAGTAAGGTCAAGTTGATGCTTGCATGGGGCCTTCATCCTTATATTCTAGTCTTTTTGGTGGGAAAAAGGTACTCTGTGGACTACAGAGGAAAAAAAGCCTGGACACAACTCCAGCTACAATCTGTCCTGCATGCAAGATTGCTATGTCCCATCTGAGGCAATGGGACATAGAACTTGTGGGACCAGCCAATCAATGGTTTAACTTGAGACCCATGCCATGAGAGGGAGCCAGTGCCCTACACTGCTTGGATGTTCAGGAACCAAAATCTGGATAACTATTGACCTAGAGTAGAAAATAACGTGACTTGCAGGTAATTCTTAATGATATCTGCTATACTTATAGATTAGTATCTTAGCCAGTCACCACCTGAGAGGCTTCCGGCAAAAGATGGGAGCAGGTACAAAGACCCACAGGCAGACATTATTTGCAGGGACAGTCTAAATTTGAGGTCTCTGCCAGGTCCCTTCCCTTGGAGATCAGGAAACTTTGTGAGGGAGGGGCAAGGAAGATTAAAGGATTGTAGGAGGCAGAGGAGATGGAAGACACCAGTACAACATGGTCCACCAAGTCAATTGAACTGGGCTCACTTGGGCTCACAGAGATGGAAGTAGAAAGCATAGGGCCTGCATGAATCTATACCATTTTCTCTGCATATATGTTATGGCTGCTAGCTTGGTGTTTCTGTGGGACCCTTAACAGTGGGTGTAATTTTGACTTTTTAAACTGTTGTTGGGTCTCTTTTCTTCCTACTGGGTTGTCTTGTCTAGTCTTGATATGAGGGTTTTTGTCTTGTCGTATTGTATCTCGTTTTGTTCTCTTTGGGTGTCGTCTCTTGGAGGCCTACTCTTTTATGAAGAAGAAAGGGAGAAGGAGGAGATCTAGAGGAAAGGGGAGGTGGAGAGAGGTGAAACTGTGGTTGGCATGTATTATATGGAAGAAGAATCTATTTTCATTTACAACAAAGACAAAGAAAACCTGAATTGTATGAGTGTTTATGCCAATGGTTATGACAAAATGAAACAATGAAAGCATATATTAGGATCACACTTCATCAAAAACATGAATGTTTTCACAAGTGGAATGACAGCTTTAAAATTAAAACAGAATTTTTTTCATTTCTTTTTGTCATTTACACTGAATGGATACATTAAAGTTTCATCATCATTGATAATATCTTTCTAGCATATTCCTTCATCAACACAGTCAACAGAACAATAAATCAGGTCTTGATTTCTGATGTTTGCTAATTTTAGTTATATGAAGACCCCTATCATGGCCGATTTCAAGCTACCAGTGCAATGCCATTATGCATGTAGTTATTAACAAGGTATTATAAAGTTTTCTACTACAAAGACACAGTGGGTATAAAGTCACGAACATGTATAACAGTAAAATGTAATAAAATAATGAAGTGAAGAGTTTCAAGTATTGTGACAATAATTTAGTATCAGTTCATCATAAACCACCTAATTTATTATATGTAGTTATATGTAGTTTTTATAAGGTCATTTTAAATATTGTCTGTGGTCAACAATCATCTTGCAAAATTTCTAAAACATTTACAGTTTGCTTTAGCTGGCTGATATGAGTTAGTTCTCGTACATTGTATAGGACACTATTGCCTTAGAGAAAGCTGCTGATATAAACTAGATCTAGTAGACTGTGTGGGACACCATTGCCTTGGGGGAAAGCTGCTTATGGCATGTCCCTTGGTGGTTGTGAGAACCAGCTAAGATATTTTATGTGAAAATATTTTGACACATGAGATGATGATAAATAAATAGAATATATTCTTTCTTTCTGAGAATAATAATCAAAGGCTCACTTCAAGGATGTTAAGAAATACATATTTAGCTTTGATGCTTGAGAAAATAAATGTGAATCAAACTGAAGCCTAACTTTGCTGTTCTGTTTTGTTACCACACAGAGACAAAATGTAATATCAGAATCGATCCTCTACTAAGAACATAGTATTCAACACGAATGATTTTCCTGAAGGTACCTAAAAGTTTTCCTTCTATCCTATAGGACATCCTATGTGAGGTGTCCACCAGGATCAGTGGTTTACATAACCCAGCCCTAGTCAGAGTGTGAGCAAGAAGGACTTTATGAGAAGTGCCTCGCGCCTTCTCTAGTGTTTGTGATAGAATTGCCTGCCTTTGCATTATAACATGACTTGATGAATTGTTTGTCCAGTGGATCAACAGTGGAAACTTTCTTAACCATAGCCGAATTTAATCAAGTTCTAAAGAATGGTGCCTTAATTTAATCAACTAGAATCACCATTATTAGATTTGTTACTTGTTTGGCCAGTGTTTATTTGGCCCAGACTATGTACTGGGTTGGCACTGTTTGGGCCACTGGAGCTAGAACTCTGATCATTCAAAACCAATAGATAAATTATAAAGAGCTGAGTTCTAGTCCCAAACCAAGATCAGTTCTTCTAAGTCACTGAAGATTTTGCCCTGTTGGAAAGTAGAAACTTTTATTTAATTCTACACTGTGGTTTTCACCATTTCCATGTTGACTGTTGGTTCATGTTCTAGTGGAGTACATTGTGTTGAGTCTTGAGAACTTTATTCTGTGATGTCATGGATTTGTTCTTAATAACTCTAATGGGATTATTTTTCTGATTAGGAACTCAAGCATGTCTATGATAAAATATTTATAAATGTAGAAGAAAAACAACAGCAACAACAACAGCAGCAATAAAAATTATGTCTTTTACCCTACTATGTGCTGTTCATTGTAAATATTTTAATATTTCCTTTCAACGCCACACTCACATGTTGTATATAATTGTCATTTTTACACATACATATATACATATTACTCCTCATAGTTACAGGCTATGTTTTCTCAGATTCAACCAACCATTGGTTGGATATGTTAAAAAATGTACTTGCCCTGAAAGCATACATGTAAGTAGCATTATATGGACTGAACAGGTTACATATGAGAATATATCTACATACATAAATATACACATATACAATGACAATTAATGAAAAAGAGGCCATGAGTTGGAAGGAGAGTGGAGGAGGTATATAGGAAGGTTTGGAGGGAGAAAAGGGAAGAAGAAACGTAATTAAATAATAATCTCAGAACTTAAATAAAACCACATTGATAACAACAAAATACCTACATTGAAAATGCACAGATGCTTTCTGTGCATCATTCTCTAAATTTAACCTTAAGATAACACTCTGCATGGCACACACATGTACTAGAAGTAGTCTAGAAATGAGGCAGTAGTTCTCTACCAGTGGGGCGTGATCCCCTTGGGGATGAACAACCTTTTTACAGGGGTCCTATATCAGAAATCCTACATCAGATATTTACATTATGATTCCTAACAGTAGAAAATTTACAGTTATGAAGTAGGAACAAAAATAATTTTATGGTTGGTGGTCACACTGTCTTAAAGGATAGCAACATTAGGAAAGTTGAGAACCACTGAGTCAAGGCATGCAGGAAGATGGACATAGATTACATGCAAATAGTAGATTATTTATATAAGAACTCAAGTATCCATGGGTTTGAGCACCCAGTGGGGCCCTACAATCTCTCCTTTAAGGATAATGGCGATATTGACTCCCACATCACCTTTGCCATAGTAGAATGAGTACAGACATAGTTTTTATTACATATGCCCCAGTTTCAAATATACCATTGTGTGCATTACCATCAGTTGATGTAGCTTAAAGTTAGGCTCTTTCTATTATTTTACTATAAGAAATATATCAAAAAATATACAAAAGCATTATTATAAATTTTTGTTTATTTCTTCCTATTATTTCTGAGAGATAAATTTAAAGTGTACATGAGATGATATTTTTCAAAGGCTTTTCATGTCTATTTCCATTTCTCAGAGTGAAATAAAATTGCTTTCACTATAGCATTCTATAGGAATCTGCATCCTTTACATTCCTGGCAGTCCTGAATATTCATTATTTTGAAAATTCATTTTTTAGTAGATGTTCCATGAATTGATTTGCTTTTCTAAGACTCTTAGTAAGCTTCATTTTTATGATTATTTGTTCTTAAGATGACTTTCAAAGCTCTTGTTTCACTCCCTTTGTTCATCCCCTTTCTTATGAAGGGATGCTCTGTGACTTTAAACCCTTTCCCCTCTTTGGGGACCCAACTAGACACCATTTTGAGCAGAGGGGCAACAGATAATCGGATCTATTTCCTCTTTCTGCTTAGCAGTGTAAAACATTTTGAACAAAACATATGGGAAGAGACTTAAGCATATTTATACAGTATGCATCTCACATGTACTGCCTCTCTCCCATTTTAAATAGATTAAATTAAAAGTTTGAGTTGCCAAGTGGCACAGACTGGAAATATATACATACTCCCTAGTTACACAACAGACAAGCAGCTAACGTCACGATTTATGTATGTGTGCTCAATTAGAAATGAGTCTGGTGCCAAGTTAATCACAAATTTGCCGTAAACTAAAGTTCATTATTGTTGCATGAGAAGAAATATTGAATAGAACTGTTTACATTTGTTCTAGTTTCTTCCAAATAAGGAAGAGAGTTGCAGGAAGCATTTCTTTTTTTGGTAGGTAGAACTACCATTTATTGGATGCTGGCCAGGTACTTACCACTTTTAAATCCTCGATTTATACCCAGTAATTTTATCTTCACCACAACTTGTAAGGGACTCGATGTGTTCAGTCCCATTTTATGTACAAGGAGTTGAGGCTTGACATGTTCAAATGACTTTCACAAGATAATTTAGTGAGTAAGTGGATACCACTGTGAGTTCATCCTGGACAGCTGGCCTTAGCCTTTTATAGAGGTACCTTTTTATACTGGCATCTGGCTAGAAGCAGAAAAATCTTTTGGATAATTCTTTTACTGAATGACATCAGTGGGCTAAATGCTACAATCAACTTACCAAGAGGAAAGATAAAACAGGGTGCTTTAACTTACGAAATAAACTGAGACGAGTACTTTGGAGAAGGCCGAAGATTCTATGGAAACAGAAATGAAATATAATAAGCTCAAGATTTGGGATATGAAGCCTTGAGGGATCCAGTTAAAAAGTGGTCTTGGCTATCTCTCAGAGGTTTGGGAATATTCTGAAGTGCAGCATTCTGGGCATGCACATTTTTCAGTACCTGTCATTGTAACGGGCCCCAAGATCTCAGTAGGCTCCCAGACCTTAGCACAACTGATGTCATGATGGAAGCACAATTCAGGCCGTAAAACTCACCACATAGACAGTAGCATCAATCAAATTAAAACAAGGACCTAATCCATAAAGTCCAGAGTTTGTGAAAGTCTCGGAATGTACTAACATGGCTTGTTGGCTTATAAAGTTCTGCTTCTGACTAACTGTTCTTGCTAATTGAAGTATGGCAACCCAGAATGTGTTTGTGCTTAAAAATGTCATCCCAAGAAAGCCTTGGGGGTTCCCTAGGATCCTAAATATCCAGTATAGTTGCCAGCCAGCTAATAAAGACTTTCTACTATCTTAAACTCATGTCCTAACTGTCTTCTCTGGTGGTTAGTTTTATGTCAATTTGTCAATGCTAAGCCATCTGAAAGGAGGGAACCTCAATTAAGAAAATGCCGCCATATGATTGACACATGTCTCCACTGCAGGCAGGCCTGTAGCCTTTCAGGGATCTTCTTAATGAGTGATTGATGAAGGGGGGCTCAGCCCATTGTGGGTGGTGTCATTCCTGGGTTGGTGGTCCTGGGTTCTGTAAAGAAGCATCCTGAGCAAGCCATGATGCTTCATTGTAGCAATAAAAACTCTAACTAAGGCATTCCTCAACACTATTAGTTGATTTGGATTAAAATCTTTATGTGTAACTGAGCAAAGCCCACAGTTTCTTGCATTATGGAGAGATACACATTGACCAGACTCTAAATGGGAGGTCAACAGGATCCAGATACAGTGTCTTATCCTGCGAGGTACCACTCTGCGATGCAGATAGGCATCATGGAAAGTCTGGCAGTAGGGGATGTTTTCTGACTATATTACAAAAAAAATAACTTACAGTCAAACAAATAATGAATCTGAAGATTCTCTGGAAGGATTTGCCCATGGTATATCTCACTGGGGCTTTGGTTCTGAACATACAACATAAACACTGTGCTATATGTGGTACTATAAACATGGCCTGACGTACCTCAGTTCAGGTTTTAGATGAGGATATGTTATCAATTGTAGGGCTTTATGGTATGCATGCAAAGTATTCTGTTATTTTGGAAAGTGAGTAGTTTAATTACAGACTACAAAGATACTCAATATTTTCCCACCATCTTTTCTCAGTGTGTTAGGTATCAAACTATATACCTTCAGGTATTATTGTGTGAGGACATTTGATTGTTACAAATTCTTTTAAGAATTGGTCCACATGCCAGCATTCCCAGTTCTTTGGAGGGAAACTCACTTTCCCTCTAGGATTCCAATATCTTATTTTTCTTACAATTACTCATTGACAAGACAGTGTGTCTTCTCTTCTACTATGAATCTTTGAGACCAATGACTCTCCATACATATCAACACTACAAAGGGTTGCCTCAGAATCTGTCCACATGACTATGCATCCCAGCCTCACCTTCAGAGAAGTGGTTGGGTTTCCATACTGGATATGTTTCTACATGATGGACATAGCACACACCCAGAAATACACATATTCTCCCACATGAACAGAGATTTTGAAGCTCACTTGCTAAATAAAACTATGAGCAATATAGGTTCTTTAAATCACAACCTTACTTCTTTTGTCAATTGAATATAATCTTTTTCTTAGTCTTTGAGCCATCAATATAAAAGTGGCCATTATCACATGTTCTTAAGCATAAGTGAATTGCCTTCTTTTTCTTACCTTTGTTAATATGATTAAAAAGCTTCAGCAATTGTTTTGGCCACCTCCCAGAATTTCAATCCTTTTTTAATAACAATGCAAAAGGAATGGGTTTCAGTTTGGGTTATATGTAGCCAAAGACATTTATTAATAAAGGATCTTGAAGTGTGAACTGTTTAAAACTCTCTTCTATGCAAATGAATGTTGAGATGGAAACTTTAGTCTTCTGTGCCAAGCAATTCTTGCTTCTGAACTTCTGTGTTAAACAATGATGATTTGACACAGTAAGTTAGCTCCTTGCTCCAGGAAATAGCTGCTCCTCGGAGATAAGACTTGAATCTGGCAGAGATTACTTATCCGGACTGAGAGCCTGGGAATCAAGACTCCTTTCAAGGTTCCTTCTCACTGTGCTACCAATCCAAGTTTACTGTTTCATCAGATCTGCTGAATCTTAACTACTCTCTCCTTTGCAAGACCTGCCTAAAGTCATCCCATCCTATAAACCTTATAAATATTATTCCCTTATCTCATTCTTCTTTGCTTAGATACAACCAAGTCTTTATTGAGGCAATGCTGGTCTTCATTGGGTACTATCTAAGAAATTTAGCTTTCCTGGACCAGTAGTTATGGTGGTGATATTTTGAGAATAGAACAAGTCAAAAATCCTCTTGAATCTCATGAGATGTGTAGTCTCAGGGGCTGGACCCAATGCTGACCTGGTATTTCCTGTCTAGATTCTCAGGGAAACTAGAGATGGAGATCCCCAGGGCTTCCTATCTAGAGACTTTCTGGCTGCAATGAATTGAAAAGATACTTCCATTAGTTAGCGCTATAATTCCTTTTATTCTCAACTACCAAATGTCTCCTAGGAATAAGAAATTCTTGTATAGAAATCTTCTGATTGTCTGGTTAGAGAAAGCTGTCATGTGACTAAAGAAATTGTCTCTGTGTTCTTACTTGCTGATGAATTTATTTAAGATCATCAAACAGATAAGTTTAATAAGACTATTCCTTGATGGATTCAGAAAAACTCATTGACAGCCTCTTAACAGACAAACATCTCCCCTTTGTTACTTGTTCAAGACTTATGATACTTGGTTGTATGTTTTGTTTAACACACTATAGCCAGAGTCAAGGCAAGTGCTAACTAACTTTAGGTTGTATATTTTTATATTGACTCAACTAGGCTAAGGGTAGCTGATATGAACTGTATCTGGATAGGTCTTTAGAATATTTATGGAAGGAACTGGAATTTGGATTGGTAGACTGAGTATAGAGGAGACAAACCTCCCCAGTAATGAATGAGTCTCATCCAATTTGTTGAGAGCTTTCATAGGACAAAGGTGGCAGAAGAACAAATTGTCTTTGTCTTGATGAGTTTGGACATCCATCTTCTGCTTGCAAACTCATCATGGCTGGTTTAAGGCTTGTAGACTCAAGGCTGCTCTTATACCATCAGCTATTCTGTTTTCCAGGGATTTGAATTTGAATTTGAACTACTGCTCATTTCCTAGGGCTGCTGCCTTGTGTATCATAAAGTATTGGGTTTCTCAACTTCCATAATCATGTGAATCAATCTTGTATGTTTCTCCTGCCTATCTGTATGTGCATCTGTCTATCCATCTGCTTGCCTGTCTATCTATGTATCTATCTATGTATCTATCTATGTATCTATCTATGTATCTATCTATCTATCTATCTATCTATCTATCTATCTATCTATCTATCTATCTATCTATCCATCCATCCATCCATCCATCCATCCATCTATCTATCTATCTATCTATCTATCTATCTATCTATCTATCTATCTATCTACCTACCTACCTACCTACCTATCTATCCTCTGTCTTCTCTATCCATCCATTATCTGTTATCTGTCACCATTTATCTATTATGTTTGTTATTCTGGATATCACCTATTATCTATCTATCTATCTATCTATCTATCTATCTATCTACCTATCTATCCATCTATCTGCCTATCAATCACATATCTAATTGAACATCTGTCTATCTATCTATCTATATCTATCTATCTATCTGAACTATAGTTTATTTCCTTATCTATATCATTAGCATAATTTCACAAATAACAGTCTAGAAGTAGAATACTGATTTGGTATGTTCTTAATTTAAACAGAATCATTCATTTGAATGGTGCATCTGAAGGGAATGGTTTGCAGTTATGAGTGGCATAAAAATAAACAAAATGAAACAAAATGAGCCTTCTGAAAGAAGGTGCCTTTTCAAAATTGTTGCTTTCAAAGTTCCTTAGTCAAGGCAAACAGGAAGGGAAACTAAGGGAGTGGAGGGTTGTCTCCCTTTTAGATGCATTTCTCTTAAAATCTCTTGACCTGAAACTTGAATATAATTCTTTTCTTCTCCTCCTCCTCCTCTCCCCCTCCCTTTCCTCCTTCTCCTCCTCCTTCTTCTCCTCCTCTTCCTCTTCCTCTTCCTCTTCTTCCTCCTCTTCTTCTTCTTCCTCCTCCCTCTCCTCCTCCTCCTTCTTCTCATCCTTACTCTTCTTACTCTTCTTTCTCTTCCTCTTTCTTCCTCTTCCTCCTCCACACTTTCCCCCTCCCCTCCTCCTTCTTCCTTTTCTTCCTCCTCCACCACCACTTCCTCCTCCTCCTTCTCATCCTTATCCTTTCCCTCCTCCTCCATTATTGGACCTTGGTCACCTTATTCCATACTCTTCCTGACTAATCTCCTTTCATTTCTAACTAATGGAATACCCGAACCATCTCCCATGTTTTCTAAGATTAAACTCACTTCAGAACAGATGAAGTTCTGACATTAAGCCCTGGTGTTTAAATAAAGGACCATTGTGAAGTGCTAAAGCCTATACACAAAATAGAGATAGCAATTTAAAAGAAAAACTAAATCCAGAATTATTCTAAGAAGTTTTAATTTGGGAATTTCTACTTTATATAAATTAGTTCTTAGACTAAAAGCCAGAATCTCAGAGGCAAACACTATTAGATGGAAAACTGAGAGTGGGAAGGTTCAGAGCATGACCTAATATGCCCATATTGTACAGGAGATTAGAAAGTTGTTGAAGCTGAGGTTGGAGAGCAAGCGCTTCAAGGGCCCTCCCTCAAAGATGGTTCTATGAAGATAAATTGTGCTGTAATCTCTTCCTACAAGCAAAGGAAGGATGGATCTATTGGTGACTTCAAGAACTGCTCTTTAGCCCTTTATACAGCATCGGGAACAGATCTGGAGGCAGATGTGACCCCAAGTCCATCTTCATTCTCTTTGAACAGCCCTAAGCCAGAGCCAGGGGATTTTCTATGAAAGCAGAGGCAGGAATGAAAACTCTCACTGCTGCTTGGCCTCTATTCATTTGGTATCTTTCAATCACCTAGACACAGTCAGAGTAAGGTTCAGTGCAGGGTGGTGACCTTCTAGATAAAGCAGTTGGGTGTTGTTTATCATTCATAAACTTAAAGAATAATAGAAATATAATTGTGCTGTGACCACAAGAAACCCAAGGAATAAAATAAAGCAGGTGGACCATGAGAGGGTCCTGATAGGAATCCTGGTGTTTGTTCATTTCCCATTTTTATCTTCAAATACATAAGGAACAGATTTTTCAGATACTAAAGGACAGTGTGATAAATTGTTTATTGAAGCCATAAATTCTGACACTGCTGTGAAATCTTTCTCTTGGGAACTAATAATTTCTACACATCCCCTCTCTTCATCTAGAATTGTCACTTTTAAGCTTTTAACTAAATAATATTTTCTCTCTTTTTTGAAATCATAATTTTAAACTAATTGAGGAGGCACAGAATGGGAAAAATGAAGTATTTAGATTAAGTAACCTACTTCTTGTCTCTCAAAATCCTGAAGACTTTCATAATTACCCTCACATAGTAGCTAATTTGAATAATGATGCGTTGTAGTATAGTGTCTTTGTTTCTTAAATAAAGCTCACAAATTCTTTTAAATATATGAATACTATAGCAAAATTCCACTTATTATGGTCATAGTGATTTATTATGTTTCACCCCAGAGTACATACAAATGAAATCTCAGCCATTATAGCAATAGTGTTAGCAGGTAAAGATTTTGGAAAGTGCTAGGATCATTAGTGTTTCCCGCTCCTGGGAGAGGCTAGTAGCCTTAGGACTGTTGTTCTCAACCTTCCTGATGCTGAGACCCTTTAACACAGCTCATCATGGTGTACTGTACCACAACCATACAATATTTTCATTGCTTGTTCTTAACTGTAATTTTGCTAATATTATAAAGCATAATGTTAATATTTGTGTTTTCTGATGATCTTAGACAATCCCTTTGAAAGGATCACCCTACTCTCCAAGAGAGCCACAGATTCAGAACAACAGGGGGCACAGCAAGAAGGCAACATCTGTGAACAGGACCATGGGTCTGGGTCATTCCTAGGTGACCAGAACTGTATTCATATTGTTTGTCAATGATGATTGGGCTGTTGAGTGACTAGACCTAAGTCTTAATGGATCAAGACAAATTTGCTACTGCTCTGCTGCTGTATGCTCACTGCTACTGGTAGAAATATGAATACAGGTTGGCGGGAGGTATATAGATGCAGAAGGGCCTCCTGGTGAGACTTCATATGGAATTTAGAAATAGTTTATTGGAACCTAGAGGAAAGGCAGTGCTTGTTGTAAAGTGACAAAACTTGCCAGAATTTTGGTTGTGTCTTGTGGAAGCTAGACCTTGGAATCAGATGTCTAGCTGAAGAAATGTCTAACACAAATATTAAGAAGTAGATTGGCTTTTACTCAATGCTTAAGACAAAATGTAAGGAAAGAAATTATATAGACATGTCATTGTTTCTTTTTTACTATATGATACTGGGAATTAAATCCATGGACTTCTGCATGCCAGGAAAGTGCTTGGCCACAGATCTAGGATCCAGGCTTTTTCTTTTTTTTCTTAAATTTTAAAATAGGGGCTTCTAGTTACATAGCTAGCCTTGAACTCATTCTATAGTTCAAGCATGTGTCAGTCCCTTCAGTAGCAGAGGTTATAGTTCTGTACCACCAGGCCTAGGTTAAAGATACAATTTCTTAAGAATTCATTTGTAATTGAAATAGAATTGTATCACTCTCCCCTTTCTTCCCTCTAACCCCTCCCAGCTACCCTCCAAATTTATCCTGGGCAAGGCCACTGGTAAGTTGATAGCTTCTTGATTACCATTGTTATGTGTGTTTACCAGTACATATGAGTATAGCTGGCTGAGTCCATTTTTGTTGTTTGTGTGTATAAATCATTTCAAGGTTGACCACCCTTCATTAGACAGCCAATAAAGGGGCTCGTTCCATGTAAAGGCTGAGTCTCTTTAATTTACCACTCAATAGTTGCCTGTAGTTCTTTATCTAGGAATGGGGCCCTGTGAAAATTTTCTCCTTTCTCATTGTTCTGCTCTTGTGTATGTAGCATTATCTAGAAGAGACCATTGCAAAGCAGATACCTGGATTTTCTGGCTGTTACACTCTTTTTGCTGTCTCCTCTCAATAATCACTGAGCCACAGACTCAGTAACTAGGATGTAGATTTGTCTATTGGGGCTTGGCTCCCCAAAATCTATTGATCTCTGCCTTGTTTTCAATTATGGTCTTCATTTGCTGTGAAGAGAGAGTTCATTGATAAGGGGTGGTAGCTACAGTTATCTGTAGGTATAAGATGGTCTTGCTCCTAGAGGCATTGCAGATGTTGCTGCTGTGTCACATGTGTGTCAGTAGGTGGCAGAGGGGAGAGAAGATGTCTATGTTTGGCATTATAACCTGTGAATATCTGAATGATTAGCAGCCTAATACTCTCTGAAAAAAGCTAGCCTGAGATAACCACCAGTCTGGTGCCATGCAGATGGGAGATGGAGAGATGTCAGACTATATCCAAGATCCCTGCCTGGTACCATAATGCAGGAGGGAGTCCTAGCCCTCTTGAGACTACTTCTAGGATGTCCTTAGACATCCAGCAACCCTGGGAGCCACTAAGAGAAGCAAATACATGGCAGAAAAATGTAAAAGAAAGAGAAACAGAAGGATGTGGGCACAATGAAGAGAGGAAGAACTGGAGACTCAAGTACAGTGAGTGTACTGGCTGGTTTTGTGTGTCAACTTGACACAGGCTGGAGTTATCACAGAGAAGGGAGTTTCAATTGGGAAAGTGCCTCCATGAGATCCTGCTGTGGGGCATTTTCTCAATTGCTCCTTGTGGGTGGTGCCATCCCTGGGCTAGAGGTCTTGGGTTCTATAAGAGAGCAGGCTGAGCAAGCCAGGAGAAGCAAGCCAGTAAAGAACATCCCTCCATGGCCTCTGCATCAGCTCCTGCTTCCTGACCTGCTTGAGTTCCAGTCCTGACTTCCTCTGGTGATCAACAGCAATGTGGAAGCGTAAGCTCAATAAACGCTTTCCTCCCCAACTTGCTTCGTGGTCATGATGTTTGTGCAGGAATAGAAACCCTGACTTAGACAGTGAGGAACAGCCTGATGTGAATAACAAGTGATGCCACCTGGGAGCTCTGTGGAGTCTTGGCCTGTGCTGCCACTGAGGACCATATCTGGATCCAAAGTCCTGCAGCAGCAAGGGTCTGTTACCACAAAAGGTCAGGCAGATGTCCCTGGTCTGGTCTACTGCCTAGGGACATTTTGATGTCTGAAAGTTGTGAAGAATTGGCTCTATCACTTGCCTGCGCATCCAGGAATAGCTGTCCTTGGGGGCCACGAGAGCAAGAGAGCTAGTCTTGCCCCTCACCTGCTGTAGCACTTGGGAGAGCAGGCTGTGCACCTTGCCTGAGAAGCAGGGTAGAGCTGACTCTGGTTGCAGGGGGTTGCTTTGAGCCAGTCCCAAGGGTTTGAAAGTTGGAAAGCCATCAGGCTGACCAGCTTAGATACATCTCAGACCTGGATTCAGGGCTTTGAATTGGTCCACCCCAACATCTACCCCATCAATGAACTGCTGGAGTGCATGAAGGTGCTGGTCCTACAGATCAAAAACTACAGAATCTCTATGACACAGGGCAACAACAGGCTTTCTGAGAGGAGTCCCAGTGAGGTGCCAGTATTGATAGAGTAGCAGAAACCAGAGGCCTCACACCAGATCAATGACTCATTGCAATAAACATTTGCAAGCAAAAGAGGGTAGACAAAAGGGAATATGTGGATGACAAGATATACTTTTTCTCTTTTGGAGAGGAGGCTGCAAGAGTGGAGGGTGGGTTTGAGGGAGAAGGAAAGATGAGTGGGATTGGGATGCATGATGTACAATTCAATGAAATGTAAAGAACCAATGAAATGTAAAAAAAAAAATTTATACTACACTGACTGATCATTCAAAAGGAAGCTTCTCATGCCTGGTAGTGCGATTTTTTTGCTAGCTTATAGTTCTTTTGCAAAGCATTGTCAGCTCAAATGGCTTAACTTCCTTTAAAGTGTGTGTGTGTGTGTGTGTGTGTGCGCGTGTGTGTGTGTATGTGTGCGAGTGTGTGTGTGTATGTGAGAGAAAGAGAGAGAGAGATAGACACACAGACACACAGACAGACAGAGACAGAAAAAGAGAGACTGTATAGACATGCATTTATATGTGTTTCCTATAATTTTAAGTAGATATAAAATAATATGACAAAGATGAAATTTCTAATCAAAAGAGGTAGACTGGAAAATTCTCAGCAGTCAACATTAAAAAAAGAGTAAGGATGCTTGAAAGAGAACAAAGATGTCATAAAGGAAATTAATATGTATTACACTGCACATCAAGGTAAGGAAAGACTGGACCGTTAAGTCACCTTGAAGATTATTATCCCATTGAGGACTCAGAGTCCAAGAATGGGGAGGAAGACAGCCTCAAAAGAAGGGACATAGGTACATAGAGGACCTCAGAGTGTGCTGCTCAACTCTACCTAAATGTTCAGTTAGCCTTATGCCATAACTGCTCTTCTTAGACACTGTGTTCAGCTCCAGAAGACCCAGGAGCAGTTCAGGTTGCCACAACTGGCCTTCTGGACGCTATTGATATAAACTTTGGTAACCTTCATCCTTTACTGTCTCCACTAGCACATGGGATGTACAAGCCTCAAAGGATATCAAAGAATGGGACCTCCTGACGTTATGGGATTATGCTGTGGGGATTGTAGTCAGACTAATATACATAGAAGCGAACAGGTCCAGCCCCAGGCAAGAGACCTCAACTAATGAAATCTGCAGTGGGTATCAGCTACCTGGAACCTGGGATTCCAGTTCTTGCTCAGCAAAACTAAAAAGCCAATACAAGACCTCCCCCAATCTGATGAGATGAGCTGGGACCTCTGTCACAGAGACTTTCAAGGGGAAACTGAGTACAGAGTCCCCAATGAAGGAGTTAGAGAAAGGCTGAAGGGTTTGCAGCCCCTTAGGACGAACAACAATATGAACTAACTAGTACCCTCAGAGCTCCCAGGGACTCAACCACCAATCAAGGAGTACACATGGTGGGACTGATTGCTCTGGCAGCATGTGTATAGTAGAGGATGGCCAAGTCGGTCATCAATGGGAGGAGAAGCCCTTGGCCCTGTGAAGATTCTGTGGCCCAGTGTAGGGGAATGCCAGAGCCAATAAGTGGGAGAGGGTGGGGTGGCAAGCAGGGGGAGGGGGAGGCAACAGGGGTTTGTTCTTGTTGGTTTTTTTTTTTTTTTTTGGAGGGGAAACTGGGAAAGGAGAAATCATATGACGTAAATAAAGAAAATATCTAATAAAAAAAGATTTTGGACTAAGTCCATATTTCTTCTTTTTACTTCACTTGCCATTTACCTGATCAGAAATGAATGATCTCTCCTGTAGCTATTCCATCATCAGTATTTGAACACATCACACATTGGACTTCATATGCTTATGTCCAATTGACCTCTAAATGCCTCATCTATGTGTGCTTTTGATGATATTTAGATGAAACTTTGGACTTTGGATTTTTATGATGATGCTAGAACAAATTGAGGTTTGGGGGTCTGTTAGGATAGGATGAATGTATTATGCAATACCATGGTTCTGGGCAGAAGAACACATTATAACCAATAGTATGCTTGCTCCCAAATCAGAAGATGAATTCTTTGGGCAAGTCATTGCATATTTATAAACATTTCCAGAACAATGCTTTAACTTCCTCTCTTGTACAAACATGGTGAGCTGTACCATCTATGGATAAAAAAATACATCCTCTCTAAGCATTGAATCTTCTGGCACTGTGGTCTTGGAATTTCTAGTCTCAAGAATTATGAGAAATAATTTATGTTTAGAAGTCATTCATCTTGGGTACTTTGATATAACAGGTAAGACAGTACCCAAAACTTATTGACCCATTCAAATCTTCGCCCAAACTCCCACTATACTATTGGAAACCAGAAACTAAACAAAGCCCAAATGACCAGTGCAAAGAATCCTTGAGAGAGGACTCAAGTGCCACCCTGAGTCCTTATTGCTTTATTTATCTTATAGATTCATAAGCCCAACACAAAAGGATATTAGTCATTCTGGACGATAAGGCCATGCATAAAGTAACCATTGCCTTTCATTCCCTTATCTATTCCTTGTGGTCATGAACCTTTTTATTTTTACCTTAGCTATTACTAGGGGTGGGAACTCACCATTTTGTTTATTTCCATAGTTGTAAATCTGTGGTTTTTCCATGATTCTTTTTTCTCTTTGCTATCTTTCCCCTGGCAGGACAAAAGCTATCACCATGAAGGTCAAGCTGTGTAGTTTCAGTGGGTACAAGATCTACCCCAGAAGACAGGCAGCACTATGCCAGGACCAACAGCAAGGTTTTCCAGTTGCTTAATGCAAAGTGTGAGCCTGCATTCTTTTTCAAAAGGAATCTTTGGCAGATAAACTGGATTGTCTTCTACAGAAGAAAATATAAGAAAGGACAGTTGGAAGAAATTAGTAAGAACCCACTGTGAGGTCACTGTTATATCTCTTGCTGATATATAATGGCCAAGAGGAATCAGAAACCAAAAGTTAGGAAAAGTCAGAAAGAACATGCTATAAGGGCTGCCTAGGAAGCAAAAAAGGCTAAGCAGGAATTAGAGAAGACAGCCATGGCTGCTGTCAAGGACCCTACAAAGGTAGCGCCTAGACAAAAGATTGTGAAGCCTGTGAAGGTCTCTGCCCCCCGAGTTGGTGAGAAACACTAATTTGGTAGATCACAGGTTAAAATTAAGGCCTGTCTCTAGAGAAAAAAAATCTGTGGTTTTCTGATTTTATCGTTTTAGATCAAGATACTTGATACCTGTTGGCCTCTTTCTGGAAAGTCAAACTGTTTCTGGATACTTCTGGTTCTGCCTAGATGGATCAGGTTGATTCCTTCCAGGTCTTAATAAATGTTGAGAAGCCATGACTCTATCCACACAAATGCAGGAAGAGTGGAAAACTCCAAAATACAAAAGGGAGTTGGACTTTCTGGGGGGATTCCCAAGCTGAAGAGTAACATGACAGATAGACATTCATTTTTTCTTATTTTCTCCTCTAGAAAATACCAAACCTTTGACCTGGAACCTAAAAAGTCATTGGTAATATAGTTTCAACAGGACTCTGTCAGAACTGGCTAAAGTGTGACTTAATAAGAGGGTTATCTAACAATAGGAAGCTATTTGAGCAATATGCATCTTTTGACAAACAGACATCATCATCACCATCACCAAGAACAGCATGATCTTCCCACTTCAGAGCCAACAGGATTGAGCAGGAAGCATCAACATTCTCGTGTCTCCCCCACCCCAAATATGAACAAATAGCTGTCTTCAGATTCCTCTGCTGTCAGGTACCTTCTTAGCAGTTTAAATGGTCTCTTCTCACTGGTCTTCTCATGGCAGCAAGAAGTGGCAGTGTATCCATCCCCTGCTGGTACAATGCTAGAGCTGATCTTCTGTCTTGCTGACAAAAGGAACCTGTGTACTGTAGAGCCCTGAGCTGTGGCTGTACATCTTTTCTGAACCATAATAAAGAGCTGCGAGGCAGGGCTAGTTTTTCTGTTTACTTCCAGGGTTGAGGTAGGAGAGTGAGGAGCTCAACTTCTAACCCTCTTTAATGTCTATGTTGGTTTCACTCCTGCTACTCTGGTAAAAAAAAAATACTCTGACAAAAGCAACTTAAGGGAGAATGGGTTTATTTGGATAACCTCTAGGTTACAGTCACTCTTGCTGGGAAGCCAAGCTGGATGAAGGATGAAGTGTCTCATCACATTGCATTTAATCAGTGAATTAATGCATGCATGCTTGTGTCTGGCTCCCCTTTCCCTTTCATTCTTTCGTTCATGAAACGGTACTGTTCACCTCAGGGTAGGCATTTGAATCTCAACTAATCCAATTAAGAAAAATCCACCACAAGCACACCCCTAGGTCAATGTAATCTAGACAAATCATCACTGAGTCTATGTTCTGCCTAGTTGACACTCAAAACTTACCACCATGGTATGTATAGTGGTTACTTTTCTCATTGCTATGACAAAATACCCAATGAAAGCAGCTAAAGATGAAATGTTTGTGTTTGTCTAGTAGCTTGAGGGTACACAGTCCACTATGATGGAGAGGCATGGTGGCAGGAACTGTTCATATTGCATTCACAGTCTGGGAACCAATAAGGCTTATACTCTATCGAATTCTCCTTTTCTATTCAGTCCAAGACCTTAGTTAATGTGCCACCCACATACAGAGTGGGTCTTCCTCATTCAACTAAACCTTTCCTAGAATATTCTCAGAGACACACCCAAAGCTGTGGTTCCATGATGATTTTAAACCCACAAAATGGCTGATGAAGATTAGCCATCATGGCATCTCTGAGACCAAACACTGGGATGGATTATGGATGCTAGATGAAGACTCCACTTCACTAAGTCTCTGATGTCACTGAAGCACCACAGACGTGCCAATTTCTACAGTTTCTGGGTACACTGAGGTTAAACAAGATTAGATGAGACAGGACAATCTGACTCTCTGTTTTCCCAACCAACCTGTGTGTCAGCCAGTCCTAGCAGAGAGCTGAGCCTCTACTGTCAGCCTTTATCCATGAGACCGAATAATGTGGTAAACATAAAATGGGGTATCCAACACCCTCATGCCCCACAGACTTGAACACACATCTCTTCATGGAACCACAAGCTACAATTAGGTGATAAGAGATAGAGCTAGTTGGCAAAAAGTGGTTCTATTTTTTTCCTCAATAATTCCTTTATGGTTTATAAACACAATAGATAAACAAATATTCTTCGTACTATAGAAGAAAGATGCTGCCACAATAAATCCTGATATACGTGGCACTGATTTTGTGTATAGGTGGTAGAGAGAAAAGTGTCAGAACTCAAGAGGGTTGTCACAGAGGGTATGGAATCGCAAGGGTGGGGACAGTAACTGTCCCCTGGAGTAACATGGATTGGAGGAAGAGTCCTGGAGACAGTCACAGGCTTCTTTTAGCTGGTCATGATAAAAATGGGAGAAGAGGATTTACAGGAAACACAGAGCCTCAAGATAGTCTTACCAGCTTAGGTGAGGTCTTCAACATCCGAGGTCAGCCAAGGTCAAAGGCAGAGCTTTGTCTGGAAACCATAGCACTAAGAACACAACTTGTAAAATCCTTGGTTAAGTCCTCAAAAGCTTTCTACCACCGCCTCCAAGACTCTTCACTAAACAAAATGTCTCCTAAGGACTATAAAGTATATATCTCTATCACATCAGGGCTTTCAGGAATCTCAAGGGCATTATTCTTACAACTTAAAGAAAGGCCCAAGGAGGGAATGAACTTACTCTGAAAAGACTTACTGTTGTTTTTTCCTACTCTCATGCAGACTATAAATTGACATACAAGGATTCCATAAAGTTATTTAAAAGAATTATAACAGTTTGGTCAGAAAAAGGATGAAGGCAATATGAATTTAAAAAGTGGCCTCTGGGTCATTGAACGTCTATGAGTACAAAGAAAATCACTCAACTGCAAACATAAGCTATTTCTGTAAAATGAAAGATGGGCCAGAGGGCAGAGTCAAAAGTCTAGATGACAGATTCACTCCCAGAGAGAGTTTCTTGTCCCTAATCAAGGAACTGATGAGATGTGCCTTACATATCTCTGAATTGCTAGGGACCAATCACTGTGTCCCTTCTACATATCCCTGAGAGAGTGTCTCTATTATGGTTTCCTGATGCTTGTTCCCCCAGTGGACACTGGGTATGCATGTACAGATAATAACTTGCTTCCTATTCTACTTGCAGGTTTTCAAGCCAAAATGAATTGTATCTATAGAACTAAATCCAAGGACTTCGAGCAATACCTGAATTTGATTTGGATGACCTGATCCTGCCCCTCAAGAATGGCATTGATTTCATAACTTGATGATTCTCTGAGGAACTTGTAGGAAACGTTTAAATGGTATTCTGCTGAGGAGGAAGTGGCATGGTTTGAAAAATTATGTGACACTCTTCCCATCTAAAGGTAGATCCTGTCTTCCTTGCCCCTGAATATGGGCTTTTGAACATTTGGTCCTCACTGATGACTCTGGGGAGATGCAGACTTGCTGAAGGAATTGGGAGCCAGCTCTGAATGCATCTACTTTATCCTGCTTTCAGTTTGCTCTCTCTGCTTTGTCCTGGAGAAGGAATGATCTCTTTGCTCTCTGCCCCTGCCAGTGCTCCTGCTGAGTGCTACCATACCTCCCTGTCATAATGGGTTCTTACACCTCTTCAACCATAAATTAAAATAAACCCTTGGTTTTAGAGGCTGCCTTGGTTGTGGTGTCTTATAACAGCAACGAAAAAGTAAAGAGTACTGATAGAATGGGTCCCCAGTTCAGAATGCACAAATACCAAACATCCAAGGCTGATAACTCAGCCTGACTTCTCTTCCTTCCTTTGTTAAGCATTTCAATGCCAATACTCTGTATTAACCAGTAAAATGATGGAGCAAAATTGACTGTTTTGTTGTTTGCATACCTATTCTTAGAAGATAGACACTAATAGCATGCTCACTGATTTCCCCATCTTTCCTACCTCCCACCCCCAACCCCCAGAAAGAAAAACTACTGTAGTGTAACCCTTTCTCATTCTCAAGTACTTCCCTATTTTTTTGATATAAATGTTTGTTTCCCCCTCTGCACTCATATGGGAAGACCTGATAACCAATGTGATAGAATTAGGAAATGGAGCCTTTCGGAAATGGTTGTGTTATGTTAGTTCCTCCTTTTAGAATGGGATTCTTGCTCTTAAAGACTCAGAGAGCTTTCCTCTTCTATTATGTGGTAGTGTACCGAATCTGTCCCGAGTTCACAGAAGTTCATGGGACCTGACAAGATTATTAGTTTGAACATCTCAGTTTCCAGAATGGTGAAGAATTTGTATGTTGTTTATAAGCTCCTCCATTGTGGTCTACTGTCATAGGATCCTGAATGAACTGAGACACTGTTTAAGACACACCTTCACAATGATAAGCATGAAGTCATTTCTCTATGCTATGCCCTGATTAATTACTCTAGATCGTCCTCTAATCTGCTATTTTTCATTGAGGTAAGATGTGCCAGATCAGAGTGCTCAAAGAGGCTCTGAGGCCTCCTTCCAGCTCTCATTGTATCCTACCCCACCCCCTGCTTAGTTTCATGGTCAAGGTCTCAGGGGATGTATTAGGCCAGATCCTTCCCAATAAGCTACAGGATTCATGATTTTGCTGGTTTGGACAAAACAAAGCACAAACAATTCCTCCAACTCACAGGCGACCTAAGACAAGAAGCCAAAGCCCAATAAAGAACCCTTCTTGTTTGTGTGTAGCTCCTCTCCTTCGGCTTGATTCACCCAATTTATTTAAATCTATTAATTAGATAATGAGTCACCAGCAGTCTCTCGGTTCTGCAGAATCATTATCCTTATTTTCTAATTTGCTGCAAGGGAAATGATGTATGTAGACATGCTCGCAAATATTCGCGAG
The DNA here is from genome assembly GCF_008632895.1 of Mastomys coucha. Taxonomy (NCBI): domain Eukaryota; kingdom Metazoa; phylum Chordata; class Mammalia; order Rodentia; family Muridae; genus Mastomys; species Mastomys coucha. The sequence continues at coordinate 68,256,335 of NW_022196898.1, read as the reverse complement.
GATAACTGTTTCTCACGCATATAAATCATTCTTTTCTTCTTTTGAAAGCACAGCTCAAAATATGCAAAACTTCTGGGAAATGCATGTACAGTGCCTTTCCTTTAACCTATTGTTTGTCTCAGTAAAGGGCCATTAATAACTGAGCTTTGATTCTTTTTCAGAAAAAAATATTAATTTAAAAAATAATTCCTTGAGCCACGGCCATGTATCTGACAACAGGAAGGTGATTTCTCTACACCAAATTAAATGGTCCCCGGGACATAAACATTAAACAAAGTTTTAAGTCAATAACTACTAGATTTAAATGAATTGGGATGAAGACAATGAAGAGGATGGACAGAATACTCTCAAACGTTACATATTATACCTTCTGTAAAAGCAGAACTCCTCCTTTCAAACTAAAAATCAAGTGATACAATTCAATTTGATGCATGGAGAGAGTCAAGGCTTCTGTAAGAAAGACAATGTGCACCCCACTGTGTACAGGTACCATGTTTTCTTTAGATATTCATCATTTGATGGATACTTTGGTATTTACCTTGGCTATCATGAGTAATGCTACAGTATGTACAATGGTTCTAGTTCCTGTTGTTTGAGGAACCTCCATATTGTTCTCCATAGTGGATGTTATAATTCATATTCCCACGATGTATACAATGATCCATTTTCTCCCTTTTTTTATTTTCAGTCCAGGACCCCAGTCCACAAATTTGTGGTGCCACAGTTAAGGGAGCTCTTCCCACTTCAATTAGCCTAACCTGGATAATCTTACAAGGCATCACGAGGGTTGTCTGTAGGGTAAATCTAGATCTTGTCAAATTAATACACCACTTATAAGAGTCTGTTATGAACTCTTCTTACTATATTTGTATTTGCTTTCTCTTGAAAGAATTAATTTTGTTGTATTATTTTTAGTCTAGAATTTCTAAGTGTTTTCTTTAGAATTTCTGAATAAACCATCATTGGTTATCACTCCATCCTATAGACCTGTAAAGAATTGTCAACTGAATGGAAGGCATTAATTTTCCCACAATATTATAGTCAGAGGCCACTGTCCCATTTTGACCAGACTTAGTGCATTCTGGGTAGCTATACAGCTTTTGTTCTGGTGTCATACATCACAAGTCTGAGTTTGTTATCACAGGTGGCTTGTTTCTTTATTTTGATGTTTATTCCTATGGTTTCATCTTTTTAATGATTTTTTCCATAGTCCATCTTCAGATAACATTAGAAATAAGAATTTCATTTTTTTTACTAGCTTGAAAAGCTTTATTTTCATGTTGTCCTCCTACATTTTAATTGCCAATTGGAATGTGAATGAATTTTAAATTTAAAGCCATTTCATTTCAAAACTTAGAAGACATTGTTTTGTCATGTCAGGTCAGATGTCTGAGAACAAAACCCTCGTTTCTTGTAACACAACCTTTTTCTACTGCCTTCTTATCCCACATCCTAATATTGGTATCTAATGCAATTTTCTTGTGGTTTCTTTTTAATTTTTATTTCTTATATTATTATGCATGTGTAGAGTATATTTTGCTCTCACTACTTCCTTTTTTCTGAATGGGGATGTTACTTTGTCCCCATCCTGCCAATCCTCTCATCGTTCTAACTAATCTTCCTTCGCTTCCTTTGGTGGGGATACAGTGAGTTTATTTAGAGTGTTAGAGTTCCTTACAGCAGCATTGATGAAAGGTTTTATTAAAGTATAGACAACCAAACATTGTTTATACCACTGAAGAAAATGTTTCCCCCAACCCCAGCCACCATTATCTGTCAATAGTTAGACAGGGGGGTCTGTCTTGTCTGTTCTTTAAGTATATTTGCATTGCATATTTTAGAAAACCATTTTCTATAAGGAGTTTGAATAAGGTATATATAAAAATATATGCACTTCTGTTTGTACAAGTACGTGCACACACACACACACTCTCACACACAAACACTGTCTTTTCTACAAGCACAATGTGTTTAATAAAGTTTTCTCTTAGTGTGATTCAAATCCAGTTCCAGGAGTCTATTCTCACTCTTGGTTTCAGATTCTAATTCACACATATGCCTTAACTGTCTGTTCTTACATTTCTCTACTGGTATTGGTTTCTTATACACTCATATATCAGCATGTACTTCATGACTGTTTCACTACAACTGGCAAGCTACTCCATTTTCCCTCTATGCACTACACCTTTCCAAATCATTTGGAAGAAAACTAATCATCCAACTTCTTATGACATTTTTGTTGAGTGATATGAACTAAGTAGAAGATGGTCTTTCTAACAGATGGGTGTGAGCTATTTTCTTTTTCCTTTCCTGTGAATGTTTTAATAAGATTTCTACATCCCTTCCCAGATTTTCACAATTTTTTTTGAGTAATGACATGGATATAAAGGCTTTCCTAGATGTAGCAATTTTAAGAGAATCCTTACATTGTGAGATTGGAATGGCCTGAAGCAACGCCTTTATTTCCTTGTCAAATCTCATAAACTGAAAAGGTATTAAAGAAATAGTGTTAGGGAATTGGAGAGAAGGGAGTCTTCTGTTGTTTCTCTTTTCCCACTTCCTCCCACATGTCCTGGTGGGTCTGGGATAGCCACAGGGCTCAGTCTTTGAACAGTCAGGCAAATGATTGTCATGTTTCAAAGACAAGCTCAAGGTAGCCTTCTCAGAGCAAGGAGAATTGGCCATTGTGCCTTATTGAGTAGAACTTGGAACTGCCAGCAGCTGGTACTAAACTTGGAACATTTCTCATAGAAAATGGCATGGGCAATGGGTATCTTAGTGCTCTCACTAGATGAGGGCCAATCCAGTATATTGAATTATAGTGGTAATGATAATGAATGGTTATGATAATAATGTGGACGTATTAATACCTGACCAAATTAAATATTTCCTCTGTGTCAACATGTTGTAAGGCAGTTTTCTCAGAATTGAAACATTTCCTCCCCAAGGAAGCAAGAGGCTCCTGATCCTTAGGCAGTAAACAAAGGGTACTGTCCCAGAAAACAGAAAGGGATGTTCTCAGGACCAGATGGCTGCTCCCTAGCAGCATGTAAAGGGATAAAGGAGGGGAGTGCTGAAGGAGGAGACTCTGACAATTTGAACCACTGAACTACAGTGGAGCAGCCTGAAAACTGGAGCAGCGAGCTCCAGGGTTCCAGCTCTCAGGAGTTATCCAGTGTCAGGGTGCAGTTTTCTGTGATGAGATGCTTCTGGGTCATTCTTGCTCCTTGAAAGTAATCCCTCACCCACACTCCTAGAAACTTCAATAAAAACTCATTGATTCACCCAGCTGGACAGTGGCCCAACTATTAATTTGGTCTATAATGGCTTCCTTGGGGGTGTAGGGAGGTGAGTAGATGTGTGAGTTAAGTCTCCCTAGGAAGAATCAGTCTCTCAACATAGTAATAATGTTTCCTATTTTGCATATATGATTTTATATAACTTTTACAACAGTGGTATAAAGTCAGTGTCTATTGGAGTCTCATGTGTGTGTGTGTATGTGTGTTTGTGTTTATGTGTGTGTGTATGTGTGTGTGTGTGAAGTGCAGTTGTGAGACATTGAGATGCTTGCTATGGCCACAGTTAATAAGCTGTGTAGCTGTCATTCAATCTAAAGTAAGGACACAGCTTTAACCCCAGAAGTACAACCGGTGCCACATGCAAATGGGAACCACCATTTGCTAATCAGTTCCCAAAGCGATTCTGTTAGGAATTCTTCCTAACAAAAGATTAAAATCTAAACATGACACAGCACACTGTTTTGCTCAAACACAAAAAGGAAGCAGGAAAGACAAAGATGATAAATATTTCCTCAGAAAATCAAGCACTAGTTCTGACCCTTTCCAGTTCAGATTTCTTAATAAAGAAGATTGAGGCTTTAAAAAAAAATTTTTTTTGAGATCTACTAATTTGAAATGATTTCAAATGTATTTTGATAGACATATGGCATATGTTAAATTTACTATCTAGCTAACAAAGTAAGATTTGAGACGAGGAGGAGATGAACGGTGAGCTCATAGTAGTTTGCAGGCTTCTTCCTATAGACATTGAATTATTGAATTTGATTCTCATTTTGTGCTGGTTTGATTTTTTTCTTCATTTTTGCAACAAAGTCACATGGTTTTGTTGGTTTATTTGGGGTGGGGTTTACAAGGGTGAAGAGTGGATTTGAAGGGATGAGGAGATGAGTGGGACTGGGGTGCATAATATGAAACTCACAAAGAATCAATAATATTTTTAAAGCAGGCACTCTGAGGAGAAGTAGAGTTGAATGGTGTGGAGCTGCCTTTCTGTAGCTGAAAGAGTACCAGGTTCAAAAAGAGGTAGTAGACTACTCAAGTATAGTTTCATGATAGCTCAGTAGAAGCTCCTGGAAAGTCATGCAATATCTGTCGGTAATAGAAGCATACAGGCTGCTAATTTAGCTACATTTGAAATTTAAAAATTTTTTTTAACAAAAGTATTTATCATCAAGCTGTGTTGTTGTTGTGACAAGGTCTATCAGTAAACAGAACTCTCACAGAAGGTTTGTGTTGTTGGGGGTTTAGAAACATTCAACTAAGTTGTAGGTGGAATTATTTAGCAGTGATGAAATAGGCCAATGAAGTTGAAAGAGAAGCAATCCTTGTCTCTGATGTCTGGGTTGGGAGTCCTCTTTGAATGAGAGCATTAGGCACAGACATTTCAGCCAAGCCATGAATCTCTGACACTCTCTAGAGTGGAAGAAAAACTATAAAGGCTGAAAGTACTCAAAGGACATAAAAGTAGTGTGACATAGATGTTTCTAGAAGCTCATGCCCTTCTCTTGACGCCTGTGCGTGGTTTTATTCTAAGAGTTCAAAAACTCAAGTCCTATAGCATTCCATTTGATATCCATATTTTCCTTAAATGTTAGAAAATTGTGATCAACTTAAATTATGCCAACTTAAGTTTGTAGTAAATTATCATACAGTGCATAAAGTAACACATAATAAATGTGTAAAGGACATGAAAGGAGATGATTCAGTTGACCTGCACCACATAACAGAATAATAGAAGAAATGCCATTACCTCTGTTCTAGAGATGATGCCCAAGGTTGTAGCTAATAAGTGTCCTGATCCTGACCTTACCCTAATATAAAACACTTAATCTTTCATATTAGCTATACTTAAAAAAACATGCATATTGATATTATGTTGTCTTTACAAAGTCCGAGTTTATGCACTTACCCACAAAGACACCTATCTACAGTTCCTTAAGAATATTTAAATAAAGGCCATGCACCACCACTCATGGAATCAAGAAAGAGCTATCAATCTGTCAATCCTGTCCGTGTCCAGGCTGGGCGAGGTTTCCTGTGTTGAGCTAAATTAAGCCAAGGGCTCCTCTCCTGGTGGTGCCCTCCTGACAATTCCTTTAAGTTTCAGCTTTGCAACCACACTCCCCCCAGAACCCAAAGACTGGTTTTCTGGAAGATGCCCAGAGGGTCATGGGATTAACCCCACTGCATTGCCAGTTGGCATTGTTTATGGTCAGAACTACAATGGTGTCTGATCATCTTCAAACCTCCAACGTTTTTCTTGATTTATAAAAACATTCTTGCCAAATGAAAAAAAAGACTATTTAAATAATACTACAGTATATTTGCTTGTGTGAGCACTGCAGTAACATCTAGACATTGAATCTCACTGGAGAAAAGACATTAATTCTCAGTGAGCAAAGAAGAGGAAAGTATAACAGTAAAAAAATAATCATACTTGAATACTATGCAGAGGATGCTTCTCTTCTGTTATCAGTAAGGGAAACTTGGCATGGGACTTTTGACACTTGTTTACTTGTAGGTCTCTGTTATGAGACCCATGTGAGAAGAAAGGAAGAATTTAGAAGATTTGCATTGAGAAAGGAGAGAAATAGAGTAACTTGAGGTTCTTTTTTAAAAAATCACTTTAAACTTTGTTATATATCACAAAGTTTAAAGTGATTTTTTACTAAGGTGATTTATTATTTAAAAAAATATTAAATTTAATATTAAAAATAAAAATTATTAACTAATATTAAATTAAATGTTAAATTTGTTGAAATTATTAAAATTTTATTATTAAAATGATTATATATTTTATATATAATATGTGGTTAAATATGTTATATTTGGTCAAGTTTTGGTGATCCAAAGACTATTCGCCCTATGAACTTTTAAACATATATATATATATATATATACATATATATATATATATATATATATAAGCAGTTAGAGTAGCTATTTCAATGGAAGCTATGGAGCTTCACATTGGATTTTATACTTTTACTTTGGAGTGTATTTTTTAGGTACTTTTCCACCACCAAAAATGAAAAATCCACCTCAGAGTCAGAACTAGAAAAACAAAGAGCTTGACTCTTGGATCTTAGCCATGGCTAGACATTAGAATCACCCAGGGACTGCTGAAAACTTCTCAACTGACAAGCAGAATTCAGATGAGTATCTCCTAACAGTGTGTGTAGGGGTCTGTTTTGTGACATTCATACTCAAGTGTAAGGTGGCAATAATATCACTAGGACGCAAATGGTACCTTGGCATGATCCTTGCCTCTAAGAGAGATGGGACTGGATGGATGAAATGAAAGAACTTCTAGGTTTAAGCTTAGGAAATGTTTAAGCTTATAGCTTGTAAGAACACAATCACATGCAGAAAAAATTCGGAGGAGCAGCTGTCTTCCAGAGAAATGTGAGTCAGAATGGCAGAAGTCAAGAGAAATATATTTTGCAGTGTTTTGTTTCTTATCAGTGATATACTCCTCATAAGTCAAGTGATCCAGTGGTTTTTAAGAATCTAAGAAAAACCAACTACATTTTCAAGCCACCCCTTCTAAATGATTCCATTCTTTTTATTCATATTACTCAGAGCATACCTATTTTGGGGTTGCAGAACTTTGATAGGGTGAAGAGAAATGAATTAAATAGTCATATTCAAAACTATTTGCTTCTCCTGATTAAATTGAGAAGGCATGATTAGAACTCATGTTAATAATGATAATTATTGAACAATGAGTTATACAAAAACTTCTCTAGGGACCTGTGTCATTGTTGTCAACCTACAATAGGTAGGTACCGTTTTTGTGATTTTTCAAGTGAGACACTGAAGCAAAGAAGGATTCATTGGCCATATAGTAGTGGATCAAAATCCAGACAGATCCATTTCCAAGGCCTTCTTTTACACACCAAACTAGCTGCAATGAAGATAGAGAACTAAGATAACTCAGGAAGAGAGCATTATGGGAGGCAGGATAGAAGCCACAGATGATCTATGCTCAGAGGATAAACAGGGCTATGGTAAGAGGGTGAAGACACAAAGTCCCAGAGGCTCCACTGATGGGAAGAACAGAGCTGAGCTGGAAGAAAATAGAAAGTCTCTGATCATGGCTGTATCTGAGTGTTTTATAAATGAAGACAAATCTGAAAACAACACAGAATCTGAAACTTAGTTTTGCCTCTTTCATGAGTGAATAACTTTATTGATTTCAAGAGATGGAAAGAATGACAGTGGATACCGGGAATTTAAGAATTTACAAGGAGAACACAAACGTCACCCAGAAAAAACCTGAAGGATGATATTTAGTCTTTTAAAATAAACAAGAATAAACATCACTCTCCTGTAACTGTGGACCAAACTGGGTATGTTACGATGCCTTGTTGCTCCTTCTTCCCTTATGCATAGGTGCTGGGAATCTAAGAATGTATCTACTGCTACTCAGAACCTCATTTGATATTGAAAGAAGAACTAAAGGCTTCAAATGACCATCAATACCTCTTTTATTATGAAAACAATACCTTAATTGACTTAAAAGAATGCATTATGTTGAGTTTCTTTTTTTTTCCTCCTTCAGCAAATCCTACCGGCATGTGCCACCACAACCGGCTGTTGGGTTTCTTTTAAATTGAGTTAGACATCATCATCATAATTACAAGTGGGCTACGTTTTTAAATTACTGAGAAAAAATGCATTCATGTATTAAAATAAACAATGATGAAATAAATTCACAATTAACCAAATTCTTTATAATGATTGCCAATCTCAATTATTTCATTTCTTAAATAACTGATAGTTCTCTACTGCTATTATTTTTGTCAGTATCCCTAACCTTGTTATATGCAACTCAAAACACCGGAAGCTACAGTTGAGCATAAAGTACAAAAATAACTATTAATAGTTATTTATTTAAGAGAGCAAACTTTGACTTGTTCACATTTGTTTCAGTTGCTTTGCAAAGTTTTGCATTTTAAATCTAATTTTTGTTTTAATATGTTATCTCATAACATGCTTTTAGATGGTTTTGAATAATTTGATGAAGTTCTCTTGAACTAGTTGCCTTACTTGGTACATACTGCCCCATTCAATAATGCCCAAAGAAGAGTGTTAGACCATGCTTTGATCTTACTCTATAGTCACATATAAGGACCCAAACATTTTGCTTCCATGCTGTCACTTCTATTGTGTATTCAAGTCAGGAAACATGGATCATCATCACAAAACACCTAAGCATTATGAGTTTCAGAATTAATCTTCATTAAGAGTATTACTTATGGTTGTAATGGAGGAAAAGCTTTTTTTTTTTTTCTTTAACCTGTCTAACATCTCCAGCTAGGGCTTTGATAGTGATTCAAAGAGGGGACAGAGTGAGAGGAAAGATCAACAAACCGAAGGACAGCGACACACACATTCACACACATGGCAAACTCACTGATGTCAGAGGGGTGGTTAGAGCTTAGACTTGTATAACATCTTAGCAAAGAAACATAAACTATAATGATGTAGTGACATCATTCGGCAAATGCAAAGGATGGCAAACATCCAAATGGAGAAAAGAATGAATCAGTATCATTGTGACTAAGCAGCTTGAATGAGGGGTCAGCAAACTGCAAGAAAGTCCATCCAACAGACTGAAAGGAGGGAACAGTCAGATTCCAAGCTTTGCTGTGTAGCTTTCTTGGTCACCTTTTGTGGGCTTATAAGAATTTGGTGTTCTGGGTAGTGAAGGGAATTCATACTGACCTTGCTGATCTAAGGGGGAGCAAAGCACAGTTCTGGCTCTGCTCTAGCTCAGCTGCCTTTTGTTCAAAAAAAAAACACTCCTAATTCTAAAGTAGCACATGTTGGTGTGGTTTGCTTAGAACTCCTTCAGCATCAATTCAGAGGATTTGTGGAACCCATGGACTTTAGAACCATTATAGCTAGAATTAAACTCCCCTTTCTTACTGTGTCTCCAGAGAGGTTCACTCTTCTTATAACAGTGAAAATAGATACCTTTTCTATTTCAAGAAGTAGTACAGTGCCTGGTCCCTACAACAGGGCTTGCACTGTGTAGGCAATACCAAACACTGCGTGTTTGAGCAATAAATGTATCCATTGTCACTATTACTGGGGAGCTTAAATAAAGGAAAGAGAGTGTGCACTCCCCATCACCCTGTGACTGAGTGTGGGTGGTAATGTGGTGGACAACAGAGAAGTGAGTTCCCTTACCCATTTTCCTTCCCAGAAAAGAGCAGCCCAGAGGAACTTGCTCTGTGATCAGCATTCACTAGGCTTTTATGGCTGTGCAGGGTCCAATTTGGGGCCCTTTGTTTGAAGCAAGATGTGGAAAATTTGGATAGAGCTCAAAAGAGAATGACTGAAAATGATTAGTTTAGAAAATGGGTCCTTTGAGGCAAAGCTCAAGAGATTTGGGTTATTTAGCATGAAGGAAAATATCCCAGGCATCAGAGAAAGGAGTGGATTTTATTTAAATGTTGACTTAAATCACTGGGCACAAACTCTGCACTGTTTTGCACTGTGGTTCTTAGGAGAAGGACTTCCTATTGCCTACAGTACAAATAGGTTCCATTTTTCTCTCTCAGGAGATGTGCACTATACATTTTAAAGTTGAAATTTATTTTTACCACATTACTGTGGCAATAGTAAAGGAAAATAGAGTTATACTTTAAGAATGCCTTAAAAATCAAAGCAGAAGCTGTTTAATTCTTTAAAAGGAATGATGAAGGTTCTTGTGAGTCAGGGTTGGGGGACGTTGTTTGGTGTGTGTGTATATGCATGTGGGTGTGCATGTGCATGCATGCATGCATGTGTGTGTGTGTGTGTGTGTGTTTAATTAAACAAAAACTACAACCCCCTGAAACATCACATACAACATTCACTTAACTCAAGATACTTAGTTTTGTGTATTAACCACACACTTGTTTTTGTTAGCAAATAATATCTTAATTACTTCTTAACAAAATAAGCATGGTTATTTATTATTTTAGGCACATTTGGAGATTTTTGCTTTTGAAAACCAAAATAAAATAGATATCCCTATGTAGTTCAATGAAAAAAAAAAGTAAATTGAAATGTTAAGCTGTATGTTGTAGTGAACTTTCTTCTACTTTGTTTTTTATTTTTGTACTGGGAAAATTAGAGCCTCTTTGTTTTTAAATTCCTAAATGTTTTCTCAATTTACAACAAATTAATTGAATGCAAGTAAACATTCTCCCTACACCTGCATAATAGCTCCTTTGGTTAAAAATTGGATTGCTTTAAAGATCTGAGGTGAATTCAGGTGTTTAAATCCCCCTCCCTCCATGCTTCTAAGTCTCTCTGAGATCTGGAATGAAGTTGCTGGTTCAGGGCCCTGAAATGTTGCCTGGATGGCTTTGTACCAGTGTGTTCTGTGTTTCTGCCCCAGCCATCCCACACAGAAGGGAGTTTAATATGCAAAATGTTAGGAAAGAAAGTGCCAGAATGGAAATGAGGATAAAGTTTACTTTGTAGTTCCACTTCCATGATAATCTAAGTTTAGGCTCAACCAGAAACCCCTAACTGCATTGGTTGTAAGTTAGGCTTTAAAGACTCATAAGATGGTCCAATAAAACTCAGATCATTAAATAATTTTAAATCAACATTTTCATTCACCCTCTGCTTCACCCAAATGAATGAAGAAAATATCTGATAAATGTGATAAATTTTGGTTTCCTGGATGCCAACGAGAGCAAATAAATGGAGAATTACACGTAAAAGTTTAGTTCCATCTTAGCTCTGGACTGTCTTGCCATACATAGTGTTAGAGGAAGGAGGTACCATACAAGTGCCTACCCATCCAAACTTCAAGACCACCAGGGTGAAAGAACAGCCTTCTCTGCTTTGCATCTGCTAAGGGGCAGAGTCAGCTAGAGTAAGAGCTCAGGGTGGTGGGATAGCGTCTCAGCCATTCAACAGCACTGCAGCAAGTTCATGGAGGTACAAGATGGAGCCTGTTGACATTTTACCATGGATGAGGGAGGGACCTCAAGGGTCCTCCCATTCCAGGGGACTATGAGCAATTAGTATTTGTTTGAGGGGGGGGGAGTGTAGGTTGAATATCCATATCTTTAGTCCTATAGCAGATATATTGCCATTGCTCCACTGGATAACTTTCTACCCATACTTAGGTAAGTAACTGTAATTAATCTCTGTGGGCCCCTCCCATAAGACAACAAACACGGGAGGGATTGGAGAAAGGATTCTAGTGAGAGAAGGGAGTAAAGGAAGAGAATCAATAATAAACATGAGCAAAGTTCATTATAGATGTGTGACAATGTCAAAAAGCAAAACCTAGAAAAGAATTTTCCAGTAGCTCCATGCTCTATACATGAGTCTCTAGAACAAGTATTCAAACTGGAGTGCTTGACCAATATATTCCCTAGTCCCTGACACTGGCCCTCATAACCATTCTGCTTTTCAACTAAAGCTGCTTTTTGAAGAATGTGCATTAACTTGCAGCTAACACTACAGTAGGGAGCAGCAGAGGCAGTAACAATATGCAGGGCTGCCCATTGAGCTAAGGAGCCAGCAACAACACACAGGGTTGACACAGTCAAATTAGGTATATACAAAGGACAACCGAACCAGTAACTTCTAGTATCCACCCATATTATGGGAGCTGCTGTTCAATTCCTAGAAAGAATAAAAACCATCTCCATGAAATAAATGTAGCAATTAAGGGGGGAGGGGAGGGCTATGATTCAAAAGCTGCCAAACCATGTCCTGGGCATAATTTGCAAATTAATAAATTATGTGACTTGGGTAAATCATACGACACAAGTGAGAACCAGATTTTTAATGAATTTGAGTTGTAGTCACAGAACTAATGTTAAGTATAAAAGTCTTTCAATAAGTAAAAAGGTTTTCTGTCTTAGATTTTGCAAATGTTTGGTGATGACAGAGGTTCTGAAGGGAAAGAATGTGAACTTGAGCACGAGTGTGAGGGACTTCCTTGTATATTGCCCTAGCGTTATAATAAAATATGCAAATATCTCATTCTCTAAATTGTCTCCTGAAATCATCATTAAATCAGCAACTCTGTATTTACTTAGAACTCTTATTGTCCCACATCAAGAATCTGCACATTCAAGTAACTTCACACTAAAATCTCTGGGAAGATCATTGGCAGTTTATTCATTTGTGGTCCACTCGTGAGGACCGAACTCTCAGACAAATTTTACCTTATTACATGGTCTTTCCCTAATCTCTTAGGAATCCAGTAGTTATATCCACACAAGAAGAAAAGATTCTAAACTGTACCATCTTAGAGACTTAAATATCTGGCAGACAGGACAGGGCTCAGCTGGTAAGAGCACTTGCCAGTAGGCCTGACAACTGGAATTTGATCCCTGGGATCCACATGGTAGAAAGACAGAATCTATTTCCACAGATTGTCCTCTGACCGCTACACTGGCATGCACTTGAGAATATGCATGGGTGTGCATGTATATACAGGCACATGTAATAAAAAATGTAAAATAAATACAATAGCAAATATAAAACAAAAGAAAGCATTTTTCTTTCCCATGTTATATAAAGAATATTTGCCAATATAGAATCAACATACAACAAGACACCACTCAGATTTCTAGTTCAGTGAGCTCGATTGCTTTTATTCAACTCCAATATTTAAAAATATTCTCCTTTGAAAGCTTTGTTTCTTTATTAGAGAGGAAAGACTTTCTCACCACTGATGCTATTGTTTCAAGCCTGGAGCCATTCAAATTAATTTTTATATACTGTACTCAGTTTAGTAAAATATTTAGTGCTTTTATAATGGTGTAAACCATTAGTCTGTAATTACACAAGCATGATACAGAGACTAATAATTCCATTGGCGTACAACAGTGATCCATGATGGCCTTATTAATATAATAGTCTTGAAACACTAAGAATATTAAAAAAGTTAATCATTGCTACAGTTTGTATTTACTTACATGTTATAAAAGAAAAACTACTTATAATTTTACTACTGTTCTTCCAGCCTCTCTGAGAAGCCCTACATAATTTCAACAAGGGTTTGGAAACTTCAAGCCATGGTTTCAATGCACCTCGATGATCTGGCTTTGGTTGAGTGAATTTTAAAGCGTCATTAACGCCACAGAGCAGAACCAGGCTGACTTTAGGAATTATCCAAGGTTGATGTATTGGTTCAAGTATATAACCTCCTGGCTATTATGTGGCATTAAAATAGGCAGATAGATATGCATGGGGGAGGAGAATTCTATTCCTCGAATCATTCATTATCCCCAGTAGATTATAAGCTTGATGAGGTCAGGGGACCTTTGGAAGACGTGGTTAACAGGGAGCACCTGATGCATGGAAGGTGATTCCTAAAACCTGCACTATATAGCTGATTGACAAATGACAATTGAAAAGCTACGAACCAGATTCGACCACAGTCCCAGTGAGTATGACCACAGTGGGCCATGCCATTTGCAGAACTAGCCTTCTTATTTGACATCTTTCCAGACAGAGGGTAAAAGTGGTAAAACTCTAACTCTTACACACTGGACAACAAAGACCACATGTGTGTCTGCTTATCAGCACTCGCTGGAACACCTTGACAGATGCAAAGCTGCTCTGTAGTTGAAGCTTGATTCCGGCTGGCTGTTCACTTTGCATCTCTTTAGACTTTAGTATGTGTTCTGTCACCTTGCTAAACCATCTGCCTTTAGCATATTTTTGGGGGTGTGTGGCATGTTAGCACCCATTTTCAGTGACCCTCTTGTTTATTTAATGGTTTCACTTTTAATCCAATCTCTTTTTTATGTATCATTTCATTTTAATTGATTCCTCAAGTTTGAGGCTTATCAATTTAACCTTACATTATTAAGAAATATTTTCTAAAGAAGAGCCAGTGCTTATTTATCTCTTTTTTCATCATTATATATAGTAACTCATGGGTTTTTATTGATTTCCCTTCTTAGCATTCTATAATGTTGACTGACTGCCCCTCTAATATTTGATTAGAGTTGTAAATGAGAAAATTAAACCTTGAGAATCTGAAGCTTAACTAGCCTGGGCTCACCTGTGAGGGATCTATCTTTTTGAATTAACATCCCTAGAATCACTCTCTAAAATTCATTGACTATTAGCAACTCATAAACATAAGAATTAAGTGGCATTAGATACAAGCCTCATGGCTCCCTTGGGGACATGTGGCATGTGGGCTTCACTGGCAAGAACAGGTAAGCAGGATAATTCTCTGAAAAACAACCTGCCTGTGGGTGCAGAAGTGAAAGGTTCAATTACTTAAAACACACACCCTCAAGCCCCTGCTGTGTGTGAGGTGCTAAGTTGCTGAAAATTAAAAGACTAATAGTGATGAAGCTGATAATGAGCTTCTTGTCAAAGATCTGCATTCTACAGGAGGAAGGAGGTATGATCTTTATAGTATATGTCCATGAAGAAGAGTAAAGTCCATTATGCCGTGGAGTAGCCTTGATGAAGAATACACACATTCAGGCTAGAAGGGAATTTCAAATTTAGCTCACACTCACTCTCACATTCCTACCATGAGAAATCTGAGTCATGACTTAACCTTTACAGAGCACTGAGAATACATTATATCTTGCAAGGCATCTATTCCAATCATGTGTCTTACAGCTCAAGTCTGTCTTCCTGCATTTCCATGGCGAATTCTAATTTCATTTAGAGGAAACATCCAAGCTTAAATCTAGCTAATTCTTCTAATGCTTCTCCAAGGGTTTGGCAATGGTTATGGTAATATTGTTAATGGTAACTGAACAATTTAGAATAAGGATTTGGAGGGCTGTGGCTTTGGGGAGAATGCCCAGTCAGCAGAATGCCTGCTGCTCAAACATGAGGACCTGGGTTCAGATTCCAGGCCCATGCAAACACCAGGCCTGCTGTTTGACATCTGTAATTTCAGCATTTTAGCAATGGAGTCTCGTAAATACCTGGTGTTCACTGGGGTTAACCAGTCAAGCTGAACTGGCAAGCTTCAGGGGCAGCAGCCGTCCATGTCTCAGTAACCTGTGGAGAGCAACTGACAGAGAGACCCAGTGTTGACCACTGTATACCTCTACTTATAGGAGAATGTGTGCATACCTCCCACCCTTTAATCCCAAGTTAAACAAAACAGAAATACATTTAAGATCATTTAAATTTTACTTTTTTTAACTGCTTTACAAAGTAGCAAGCTTCTCATGGCTTTTTCTGCATGCTTATCTTTGGCTGATCCTGACTGTCTATCTTCTCTCCCCCACTACCCTGTGCCTCATGCCTACCTTAAACCTTTCCACTCCAGTATTTCCTCTTCTTCTTTTCTATCATGTGTGTTCTACTAACCACTCCATGCCTCTTCCTCATAACCTCTTTATAGCCTTTTCCTTCCTTTTTTTTCCTCTCATGAGTCCCTTTCTAGTTTTCTGACCTCCATAGCCACTCCTACATATACACATATAAAAATTATGGGTCTAAAGAGTTGGCTCAGTGGCTAAAAGCACTTGTTCTTACAGAGGACCTGGGTTTGGTTCTTAGCAACCACATAGCTATTTACAATGGCCTGCAACTCTAGTCTCTAGTGATCTGGTGCCCTCTTCTGGACCCCAGGAACACTGGACAGTCATGAGGTACACATACATTTATACAGACTCTGACACATACTCATAAAATAAAAATATTTAAACTTTAGAAGTCACTATATGTAGAAACACAAGAATATGAAGTGTTTGTCTCTCTGTGCTGTTTTATCTTTGTAGTTGAATAAAATTTTGATGCACATATGTCTCAGATTTTCTTTATTCATCCATTCATCTGTTGATGGACATCCTGTCTGGTTCCATTTCTGTGCTATTGTGAATGAAGAAGCAATGAGCATGGAGGAGCAAGTATATCTTGTAGGGTAATGTAGAATCTAGAGTAGGATCTAGTGCAGGATCTTGTTCAGGATCTAGTGTAGGATCTAGTGCAGGATCTATTGTAGGTTATAGAGTAGAATCTAGTGTAGGATATGGTGTAGGACTTAGTGTAGGATATAGGTAAATGCCTGAGAGTGATACAGTTGGGTCATAAAAGAGTTCTATATTGTTGAAATTATTGTGTATATTTATTCATGTAATTTCTACAATGATACATTAAGTAGACTTTTATTGTTGCTTGCATTTGACACAAAAGTTTATGGATCCTCTAGGAAGTCAAATGAATTGACAATATTGTCCAACCCATGAGGAATAGGATTGAGGACTTAGGATAGATATGTGGTTTCAAAACCTAGGCTACCTTTCCATTTTTTCTTTCTTTCTTCCTTTTCCTTCCTTCCTTCCTTCCTTCCTTCCTTCCTTCCTTTCTCTCTTTTTCTCTCTCTTTCTTTCTTTCTTTCTTTCTTTCTTTCTTTCTTTCTTTCTTTCTTTCTTTCTTTCCCTCTCCCTCCCTCCCCCTCTCTCTCACTTCATCTTTCTTCCTTCTCTTATTTCTTTCTTCCTTCTCTTATTTCTTTCTTTCTTTCTTTCTTTCTTTCTTTCTTTCTTTCTTTCCTTCCTTTTTTCTTTCTTTCTTTCTTTCTTTCTTTCTTTCTTTCTTTCTTTCTTTCTTTCTTTCTTCCTTTTGTTCTTTTATAAAAGATAGGTTTCCCACATTCCCACATATCCCCACTGGCCTTGGTCTATGCATCTGCTGCCACAATCTCTAACAAATGCTATCATGCCTGGCTCTGCAGTATGTTTTCAAATCTCTCATTATCATGTTCTTATAACAGGAGCTTTTCTCCACTTGAATAATTTAAGTGTATCCATAAAGATAAGAACCTTCTAATTGTTTTCTGACCTACATGGAGTTGAGTAGATTCTTATGTCCTTGCAACTGTTATGCTGCACCCATTTTTGCAGTTCCTGATCCTTCATCTGTTCACATTTCCCACTCTCTCAGATCCCCATACACATTTTTTAGCATGATCCACAGTTCTGAAAAGCATTCTGCTCAGGTTCCTCTGAGGTCTCTTTTAAACTTAGATTCATATGTCCGGCTTTGTATCATTTAGTCTTAGCCAAGTTTTGGCTAAACCAGTTTAAGAATAACCCTCACTTTCAATATCTACTTGGTCCTGTTGCCTTTCACCAAGCCCTATATATGTTTCTGTGGATACCGTCATCAATAGTCTTGTCAAGATGCTACAACCAGTATAAGACCCTTCCTCACCTGTGATACTCCTGTCCAGCAAAATTCTCTCCACTTCCTCCCACCTTGTTTCTTGGCCATAATCCCTTCCTGATACATTCTGTATTGTGGACTAATATGAGATCCTCACTTAGTCCAATTTCTTCTCCCAAAGTCTTTTATTTTTTGTTCTTTGTTCAGTTGATGATTACTGTTTTGGGTATTGTCTCAGGCATCCCTGGCTGGCCTCAAACCCCAAAAGCTAAGGACAACTTGAGTTTCTTTTTATCCCCCTACTCCCTGAGTACATGGATTACAGATATGTACCTGGTCTATGTGGCATTTCAGAACTGAATCTTTACATATGCTGGACAAACAAGCTACATGCGTGGTCCTTAAGTCCTTAATCTACTGCTCCCTGTAGATATGTGTAGAAGCTGAAATCAAGAAACACATTCTTCCTCAGAGAGATCATATAAAAGCAGTGATTTGAGAAGATAAATATAAGATGTCTTGGGCAGACAATTATGTATGAGAAAAAAGAACTTTTCAAACAGATGGGCATTTCAGCCACAGAAATAGCCGTAAATCGAAACAAAGGGTTTAAAGTAAAGGACAATGGTTAAGAATCACTGGAGTAAAAGCTGGTGCTAAAGGTATTACACAGTAGAAGGTGGGACTTGGATTCTGAATGTCTGTTACAGTAAGACCTCAGCCCATGGGTTGAAATCTGTTGTAAGACTATCAGAGAGGTCCTGCTGCCACCCCAATTCTGACTCTGAAAAAAATATAAAAAGGCATTGAAAGAGGTCTGAAGAACAGATCCCTCTAACAGAAAAAAAACAAACAAAAAAACAAAACAAAACAAAAACAAACAAACAAAAAACCTGAAAGGAGTTTGCAAATGGAGGCAATACATTTTTTCATAGGAAAGAAAGACATTCTTTCGGACATGTCAAAATCTGTGTCTTTAGATAAAAACTGCATTGCTCAAGTTTTCTTGGTTCTAGCACACTTTCTCAGATACATCTCTGATCAGGGAGATTCATATTCCGCAGATAATATCCAGCTTCGCATTGCTATGAACCCCTTTTGCACTACACATCTATGCCCTAGACAACTTCTCTTGTAGCCTCTGGAGTGTGCTCTGCTTTATTTCAGAGAACTTTCTCTATAGTTCTTCCATGAATTGTGTAGTAGGAAAAATGATAAACAGTGGGAACGGGATGATCTTCAGCTTGTTATTATTCTAATTGCTGTGTCTCTTTACTTGCTCACATAACATAAGGGGAGACAGGAGTTAAAAAAGGACACCACTGCAAACCCCTCACTCACTCCTCTGTCTTCTGGTTTAAAAGTGCAAGTAACTCAGGGGAAGCAAACTTCTCTGTGTTTATAGATTCTGTGATGGGGACCTTAGGAATTAAAACTAAAAAGAAGGGAGCCATATACACACTGGAAGAACTGATCAATGAGGGGCAGAAAGGCAACTTAGAGTGTAACCAAAGGATAACAGATGCATTGAGGCTTGTCAGAATGAAAGGAGAGAGAAAGCATGTATTTATCTTAGGGTTTCTATTACTGCCATGACACTTCATAACAAAAAGCGAGTTGGGGAGGAATGAATTTATTTAGCTCACAGTTACAGTCCTTATTGAAGGAAGTGAAGAAAGAAACTCAAACAGGACAGGAACCTGAAGACAGAAGCTGATGCAGAATCCAGGGATGGATGCTTCTTATTGACTTGGTCCTCATGGCTTGCTCAGCCTGCTTTCTTATAGAGCCCAGGGCCACCAGCCCAGAGTTGGCTTTATCCACAACAGAATGAGCACTCCATCAATCACTGATTAAGACTATGCCTCTCATGCCTGCCTACTACCTGACACTATAGAGACATTTTCTTAATTAAGGTTACCTCCTCTCAGATGACTTTAACTTGCATCAAGTTGACGTAAAACTATCCAACACAGTGTTCAAGAGCGGAAAACTCTGAGAGGGAGGTAAGTGCAGAAAATACTGGAAGTTTAGGGGATGCTGAGAGATGATTGCCATGCAGTTCCCTCTCTTGTCTTCTACGCTCAGAGTCTGGACTCATTTCTAGTGACTCAGAGTCTAGAATTGTACTCCTGTTTATGATGAAAAGAAAGAAGCCTTTGCAGATGCAGTGTAAGTCTCCTTGTAGTCAGTTAGAGGAGGGCAGAAAACTTTATTCTGTGTCTGCTTTTTCTTCCTTGCCATGGGTCCAGTTTAAAATAATCCTATTTCCAATTGACGGACTTGGGTTGAGCATCTTGTAATGCTCTATAGACGCCTACCAATGAGTCTTAGAACTATTTTGTTGATTGATAATGATAAAGATATTGTGCATTCAGATCAACAATGGAAAAACCTACTTATCAATTGATAAGTATAGAAAGGCATGCAAGGAAAAGAGCACATAGTGCAAGAGGTGGAAAGTTAATTTTTATTTCAAATGCTTTGATGAAGAAACATTCATTCCATTGCAAATTTTTATTTCATATGATAAAAATTAACCACCCTTAAGGAAATCTTATTTTGCTAATGGCATTGTTGAAAGCCAAAGACCTATTTTTTAACACAATTATTTTTTTTCTGGAAAGTTCCAAAATGTGTTTAAAATACAAAATGCTTCCTTTTGAAGTAATGATTAACTACATACTATAGCTTTGAATGGAGTGAGAGTTCTGATCAATATTTAATAATGATTTCACGGTAAGTGGGAGGGTAGGCTCATTAGACTAGTAAGTGAGGAAAGGACGCATTTTAATGGAGAATTAGTACACGGTGCTCTGGGGGCAGGGGACGTTTGCTTTAGAGATTTGTTGTGATTTAAAATAAGGTGTCTTAAATATAGCATTTCCATGCATTTCTTTTAAATGATAAATTGTGTCCTGGATCTAAAGGTGTCAGCATGATTATGATGGATGTGAGCAGACATGGAGTCTGAACAGCTTAAATGAATTAACATTCTGAGAACACAGCTTAAACAATTTGGAATGGCTCAGCTTTTAACTCATTCAGACAATATATGTATTTCTTCTGTTCTAAAAGTCAGTAGTATAAGTTTAAAATCTAGCTACTTATTTATTTATTATTGAATATAGTTTGAGTCATACCTTTCTTTATATATTATAAATATGCTATGCATTACATATAAGTATATTATCTGTCTTCATGTGTCTGTGTGTCTTTATCTTTTTTGTTCTTCTGTCAGTCATATCTATCTATCATCTATCTCTGTCTATATCTATCATCTATCATTTATCTATTATTATCTATCTAGCTTTCTATCTATCTATGTATAATCTATATCCACCCATCTATTCCTTCCCTTCATTTTATCCCTCTCTTTTTCTTCACAAAGTAAAGCAATCTCTTTCCTCTTGGCTAAAGATTCAAGAATGAAATAATCCACAAAAAAACCCCAAAACCCTCAGACCTAAAACCCACCTCTATTGATCAAAAGGTAAATTTAATAGTCACTATCATAGTACTATGAAAATTTTATGAGCAAGCTGACAGTGACCACTAAGCATCACAATTATATATATATATATATATATATATATATATAGTGGGTATAAGAAGTTAAACACACCTACAAATTTATTTATGTAAAATTATAAGAATTGAAAATTATAATAATGGAATAGGTCAGTGGTATGCTGGGCTGTAGTAAATAAAGGATGAATTTGGAAAAGTGGAGGGAAGGGTGTTGTGAAGGCTTTGGGGTCAAAGGTTATGTGTATTTTATATATACATAATATATATATGTGTGTGTGTGTGTGTGTGTGTGTGTGTATGCTGGCACATATACATAAATAATTTAATCTCTCCAAATCAGAGTGGGAAGTGTTTTATTGGAAATGCTAGCTTACATTTTACTATACAGTCACTGTCAATTTAAAATAATTACATTTTATATCACACTTTCAAGATAAATTCCATATTTTACATTTCTCTCCTTCCATATCCTCAATCATAATAACCATAACTTTTTCACTTCAGTGGAATTAGCAGTCCCACATGAACTAGAACTATTAAATCATTAATAGTCTCTCTATGATTTTTCTACTTGACTTGTTATGACACTCTAATAATTTCATCACAGCTTGGGTATTGCGAACTCTTAGAAATTACATTATTAGGCTCCAAGCACAATGTAACCAGAAAGCAAAATATTCCGTGAGAATAAAATGTTAAATAAGGCAATACTACAAGAGAAAGAACTACATGAGTAATTCTATAATCACTTTATAGAATTTTTTTTGTTTCCCATTTTAAAGTTTACCTTGAGAGTACATAGAGAAAACAACAACTTCTCTAGGAACCCAAAGGGAGAATTGCAGTCCTCACTTCTATGTGGCTTATCAACCACAGCATTCACATTAGCCTTGACCACGCTTTATGTGGGGGAGGGGCTGTGGGAAGTTTGCAACTAAGACACCAAGTTAGAAAGTACATTGAGAGGAAAGAGAAGACGTGTACATCTAGGAGAAACTACCAGCCCTGTCATGCTCCAGTCATACTATACAATGATTTGTGGCTCAAAAAAGCAGGAATGTGTAGCACAAACTGATCGTCAGCTCACTTACAAATTTATAATGGAAAATATGAGACATTTTAGATGAACCAGTGTATAAATGACCTTTATAAACACACCTTTATGTACACATGCATATTTACATGTGTAATGAAACTATCTTAGTAGGCAAAATAATACACAAAATCTTTGACCCCCAAAACATTCACAACACCCCTCCCTCCACTTTTCCAAATTCATCCTTTATTTACTACAGCCCAGCATACCACTGACCTATTCCATTATTATAATTTTCAATTCTTATAATTTTACATAAATAAATTTGTAGGTGTGTATAACTTCTTATATCCACCATTTAAGACCCCTCCTTTATGAGATCTCTAGTCATTCTGCATCTTTTCAGCACTTATTATGATCAGTATATTTAATTGCAACCATTATGCTAGCTATACAATGGTACCTTTTCTTGGTTTAGTCTTAGTTTTCTTTAGATACAGGACCTCATATGGCCTTACACTCACTAGGTATCTGAGGGTGACATTCAACTTTTTTTTCACATTGCCTCTTAAAAGATGCCTTCACAAGAGGTGCATGTGCCACCACAGCGGCACCTTTACTTTGGTTTGAATTTGCATTTCTCTAGTGAATAATGCTGAGCATTTGTAAGTGCTTCACCACCATCCATAGATTGCTCTTATCAAAGAGACATCTAGATGTTTTACCAGCTCATTTTTTTATGGCTGTTGAAATTCATATTGTGTTTGAGTGTTCTTTATGTGTTTGGGAACCAAAGTCTTTATCGATTATGATTTGCTAATGTTTCCCCAAAGACTGGCAACTATCCCCAAATTTTAAACTTCTTATAAGATCTTTACATTTCCCTTTCCAGCTTATTTTTCATTTTCTATAACTGTTTGTTAGTTTCTGAAAGTAGAATTAACATAATAGGCTTTAGATTGTCCTTTTACTTAACAGAATCCAGTGCTAAAATCTCTATCTCCCCTACTGATACTTCTTTAACTACATAGGGCACATATTTGTGCACAACAAGTTTTATTCAATAAGTTCAAGGAAAAATGATGTTTCAATTGGTTTTGGTACACATTGTAATATGAAATAAGTAGTGATGCTATTCAGTAGTGTTAAAGAGAATACCCCTCATATTGCTTCTGTGGCAGTTCATTCACATTTAGAAGCACGACCTACACCAAACAACACTGTGCCCACATTATCCTCCAGTCTTTGAGGGTTCCATTCAAAGTGTCCCTTCTTTGTAACCTCTGTTCCTGACTAGTGAAGATAGAACTAGTTGTTTCATCTCATGTGTGTGTTTCCATTTATGCTTCTCTACCATGATACTTAACCATACCACAGTATGGATTTGTCTATCTCCCTAAGTGTATTTTGAGCCCCTAAGGTCATGGCTTATTCATCTTTGTGTCTCTAACACCCAGCATAAAGCCTGACACATAGCAGATGCTTGGCAAATATTTGTTGAAACAAAGTAAAACATTTACTGCTATTCTTCATCAAAACCCAAAATTTTCACTTTCTTCTTCCCTAATACTTAACCATTTATATGAAGGGAAAAGCTTGACTTATAAACAGGAAATATTAGACTATCCAACGGTAGCCTTGGAGTGAGAGTCAGTATTCTGGCTTCAACTTCTTACTGCTTTCTATGATCCCTATCAAAACCACCTGGGGACTAAATTTGAAATATATGTTAGACATATATTCTCAGCCCAGGTCCTGTCTTCCCACTTGCCAATATTGGCAAAGCTAATTGTTTAAGACTGCTGTCTGTCTTCAGAAGTTCATGATTTCCTGATGGTTCTTTCAGTCTTACTCTGCTTTCTTCATACTTTAGTGACAGCCACTTTGCTGCCATTCTGTAGCATGCTTAACTTCTCTTTCTCCACAGTTTATTTTCTGAGCAATTACTCTTGCTTGAGTTTTAATGATTATGTATATATTGACCCCTCCATAAGCTCCATCTGTAGTTGAAATTTCTATTCAACTCAGACTTACATAATTGCTAGCATCTGGATGTCAACTGTAGCATCTACATAATATCATCCCCCAAGGAAAAAATCATTTCCTTTTCCTCTGGTATTTTATCTCATAGTGGAGTTCTTACAAAAATCTTGGAGACGGAGTTTCATCTTTACATGGCCACCCCCATGATCTCTCTTACGTGTTAGAAGCACAGGCTCTTGACCTCCACTTTGACCTCCTTCTTGCACAGCAACTTTTATTCTGCCTCAAACCAGGCTCCAAAGTCTTGCCAGAACAGTCTCTCCAAGGTGTGAAGTTACACTTTTACCATAATGCTTACAATCTGCCATGAGAGCAGATGCGTGTTTCTTAACACAGCATAAAATACTCTTCATGATCCAGACTGTCCATGGAGCATCCTTCTTTGTAGCCCTTCTCCTGTTTCGCCCTAAGTTCCTTCCAAGCCAAGCATTCAGGCCCCATTTGTGCTTTTTGCCCTCTCGTCTCCTGCCTTTACCTAGATTCCTTGTGCCCTTCAGACACCCATAGACCATCTGTGTCTCACCTAGCAAATGTGACCTTCTTCAGTTAATCATCTGCTCACATTTATTCTCCGGCTATTGATTATATGCTTCTGACACTGTCTGGGCTCTGGAGATAATTGCTGGGCAGGAGAAATTTAGTCCTTTCTTGCATGAAGCTTAGAGTTGAGCAGGGGAGGCAGTAATTAAAGTGATAATTATACTGATAAATATGTAATTACAAGCTGGGGCAAAGGTAAGAAGGGAAAGTAAAGAGTGAGTTGACAAATAGCTGTCGTTGGATTCCTCTCTTCCAGGAATCGGCACAGTGTCCAGAAATGGCTTATCAAGGACCCCAGCAAGGCTGTGAGCTCCTTGAGGTCAGGGACTTCTGAATTTTTCTTTTCTGTTTTTCAATGCTCAAAAAATCACGAGCCTCATTAGGTTTCTTGGGTGAGTGGACCCCCATTGCCTGTCACACGTGGTAGTCAGAAGGATATTGATTGTTCGTGCCAGCGTTACATTACACCTAATGGCATAGGTGGATAGCTTGCTTCTTACCAAAGACACTCTCATATGTGAGAGTAGCTGAATTAGTTAATTATCAAGGTTTTTTTTTTTTTTTTTATAACACTAAGTGTTTTGATGGGCTAGTTATCCACGGGGCTTATGACCTATAGGAAAACACTTGCTAGAACAGTGCCTTTCACAATGCTTTGTACACATGAGTATTTACTGTGTAGGGTATGAGAACATGTACGTCTTTTGTTTTGAAGGTCTGCCTCCTTAATGTCAGAATACTCCAAAGTCTATGGAGGCAGTCTACAGTAAGATTCAGAGGTAGTATGTTCAGGCAACCTAACTAATGGCATGGATGCTCAGCTGTTTTGATGATTTTTAATGTTTACTGTTTGAATCATGTCATTATTTTTAACTTATGGACTTTACTTCCTTCGTGGGGTTATTTATTACAATAATTTAAAATACCAAAGTGAACGCAAGACAAATCCAGTCTCTGAGCAGACATCCAAGTGGGAATGTGGGTGACATTTATTACGCTCCTCGTTTTTCCTCTTCTCACTCTTCTACCTCTTTACCATGGAAGCAAGAGTCTCACATTTTTGAAACAGAGAAGCACAGAAAAGCCTTTGTTCCAGCATGTGACGCCTGATCCTACTCCAAGATTTCCTGTCTTCATGCCTGTCACACCCACCCCTCTCCTCTTTGAAAGATGCTGAACAAAATGTGTTGGTGACTCACCGTATCTTGGCATAGGAATAACTATGTTCGGTAGAAGTGTGTGTGTGTGTGTGTGTGTGTGTGTGTGTGTGTGTGTGTGTGTGTTGGGGGGGGGAGACATTTCAGTGTTTTTTGTTTTTACTTGTTATGGCTGAATTTTTCCTGCTTTGACATGATGGCTATAATGTGCACAGCATTTCTGTGCCATCTGCAAACATATTTTCAGCATGCCTGTTTTCATGAAGAGAGAGAGGGAAGCATAAGCCTGGCACAGTGCTAAGAATGGGGTGTGTATACGGAGACCACCTGTTTCACAGACACTTCGCTCTGCTGACGCACAGGGCCAGAGAGAGAAATCTGTGAAATCTGAATGAGGATTCTGCAAGGTGTGAACTTATTGAATAACTCTGGCAAGTGGGCTGAGAGGACCACTCCTGCTGTTTACTTGAAAGGTCTCTCTATTTCACCTCCATTTCGGTAATCTGTGGTCAGATCAATAGATGTACTTCCTAGCTTATTACTTTTGTATCATTAAAACCTAGTGATCACTCTGACATTGGTGGGATATAGAGTGATAGCTAGCAACATCTTCCAGCTACCAAATGTGTCAGTAAGTCCCACCATTGTACAGAGATGTTGGATTTTCCACACTAGATGAGTTGGACAAGGTTATAAGCGAGACTTTGGAAACTGCACTTCTTTTATCCAGCTTCCCCCCCCCCCCCCCGTGTCTGTGTTTGTGTTCTGTTATTGCACATATGTGGGCAAATATGCTTGCCCATGTGTACATCTAGAGAGCAGAGGCCAATGTCAGATATATTCCTCTATCACATTCCACTTTATTTTTTGAGACAGGGTCACTTTCTGGACCCGGGGCTGGCTGTTTTGATTAGATTGGTTAGCTAGCAAACTTCTGGGGTTCACATGCCTTTGCCTGTGCAAAACTGGGGTTACAGATGCCCACGTCACACCTGGCTTTGACGAGGTTCTGAAGTTCTGAGCACAAATCTTCAGGCTTATAGAGCAATCACGTTACACCGAGCCACTTCTCAGTCCCTGGAAACTGCATGTTTATGGAGCTATATTTATTTGTGCCTTTTAGGGTATCAGAACTCTGGGAAACACTGCTATATGTCATCAGAGTGACTTTTTCTCATTATCCGCCTATGACAAATCTATCCTCATTCTATGGGACCACAGCATTGCTCCCAGAAGTGATGATGAAGATTGTGTGACTCATCACTCCCAAACCCATACAATTGGACACTCTAACTAACTAGTAATTTAATAAAATCACTTCAGGTTACTGTATTTGAATAAATGGAAATCCTTGCTTTTCCCTGGGAAAATTCTTGGTCCAAATGAATGAGAAAGGATATTTAATGAGCCAAAATGAGCAAGAGTCAGAAAGAGAGAGAGAGAGAGAGAGAGAGAGAGAGAGAGAGAGAGAGAGAGAGAGAGAGAGAATGATGAGAGAGAGATGTATGATATAAAGAGATGCATGATTAAGACCATTTTCCTTTTGTTTTCATAACAATCTGTCATTTGAAGCAGCAAAATCCAACTGACTCTTACCAGCCCTGTATTATCAGACATGATGTTTAGAAATGGGAACAGCCACCCCAGGGAGAAAAGAGAGGAGACTGATTTGAATAAGTCCAGACTAAGTGAGCCACTAACCATTGTGTTCTCTGGGAGTTGAATATGCTTCTGTGGATCATGTGCCACCTCTGAGGATCAGTAAGGTCCCTATTGTGCCATCTGTGAATAATTCTTTATATTGTGGAGACCCCCAACCATAAAATTATTTTTGTCCCTGCTTTATAACTGTAATTTTGCTACTGTTATGAATTGTGATGTAAATATCTGATACACAGAATAGTCTTGGGTGACATCTGTGAAAGTGTTGTTCAACCCTCAGAGGCGTCATGGCCCCATACTTGGGGAGGTGCTGTTCTTGAAGACCAGGGTCTTTGAAAATTCTTGAACTGAACTTAGGAGTCATTTTTCCCAAGGAAAAGCATGATTTAAATTGAGACAGAGGGCCTGGAGAAATGGCTCAGTGGTTATGCACCCTTACAGAGGGTAGAAATTGGATTTTTGGTACTCTCTTTTGGGAGTTTGCAACCACCTTCAACTCCAGCTTCAGGAGATCTGACACCCTCTTCTGGCCTCCACATGTACCTGCACTCAAATGCTAATGCACAAGTCATTGAAATTCAATACATTTTTTATTAGATATTTTCTTTATTTACATGTCATATGATTTCTCCTTTCCCAGTTTCCCCTTGAGAAAAAAAACAGACCAAAAAAACCCCCCAAAAACAACAAGAACAAACCCCTGTTGCCTCCCCCTTCCCCTGCTTGCCACCCACCCTCTCCCACTTATTGGCCCTGGCATTCCCCAACACTGGGGCACAGAACCTTCACAGGGACAAGGGCCCAATACATTCTTAAATACAGAGAAGCATATACATAATTCATTCATTCTATGAAAGCTCACCACCCAGGATATTATTCTGAATACTTATAAAAATCTATTTCTATACTCTGAAAACAGGTAGGGAATTTATTAAGTCAAGGGTGAAACATAGGTTCTTTCATTTGGAATTAATCAACAAAGACTTTCTCCAAAGAAGAGAACTGGAATCAAATAAAATATAAAAGAAAGAGGAGTTCACTAAAATGTTAACATCTTGGACCATCTATAAGATGTTTGCTCTTTAGAATGAAAAAAAACAAACTGATTAAACTAAGAATCATCTACAAGTCTTAAAAAAATTATTGAGTAAAACAACCTGTAAAATTGCTCTGATCAAGACACCAAAGTATCAGAGACGGGGGTAATAAAGATTGTCTGGGCAGAGGGACTTTTGAATACCTCCCCAGTGGAGCAGAACTGTGGTGTAACAGACTGGAACGTGGGAACTCATCTCCCATACTAGCAGAATAGCAATCACAGAAGAGAGCAAGCAGATGTCTAAAGAACAGAGTTTGTTTATCTAGCATCATGGCTGCTAATGCCAGGTAGAGAAATAAATCTGGGGGACTTTCAGTGGCTAAAAGGTATTGAGCCTTAAAATCAGATGCTCTTGTGGACATTTGACTGCCCATGTCTTCCCTCAGATTAACTACCCCATAGGTCTGTTTTTCATTCAGAGAGATCTTGGATTGTTGAAGAAAGCAAAGGAAAGTTGTATCCCAACTCTCTGCTTCTCTTCCTCTGTCGTTTTTCTCCTTGAGAAGTAATTCTACCTAATCAGGATTTTGAGTGATCTTTTAAATAAGTTTTAATTACATTTATTCCGTGTGTGTGTGTGTGTGTGTGTGTGTGTGTGTGTAAGGGGTAATATGTATGTGTGCACACTTTGTTTGGAGATCAGAAGATAATTCAGACAAGTCTGTTCTCTCCTTCCACCATCTGAGATCTGTGAATCAAATGCTGGTTTTCAGGCAAGCACACTTACTGGCTAAGCCATGTCTCTGGCCTGAGAGCTTTCCATATAGATAAACACCGTGTCCAGGGAAAAAGAGGGATAGAAGCTTTTGAGAAAACATCCTTAAGTGTGTACATCCATTGAAAGTGATATCATGGAATGATAGTTACCTTCCAGTTACCATGAGTAACACAAAACAAACAGCTTTGCATGGTTAACCCATTAAAGTCTGGTTTATTCCCAATTCCCATTGTTAAACTTCACCTCTTCCACCCCAGTGGGTTTTTTGTTGTTTGTTTGCTTGTTTTTGTTTTGTTTTGTTTCATCATTTTGTTCTTTAGGAAAAGGTCTAAGTTCTAGAAAACATAAGTCCCTAGATTTCACCTTTCCAGTTGTTATCCCCTTGATGTGTGTGAGAGTCAGAAAAAGGAAGACTAAGCAGTAGAAAGCTGTCCTCCTAAGCTCTTGCTCTCTTATCCTCAGTCTTCTCCTCTTTCAAGAGGGAGCAGGAACCTCTTTGACAAGGTACTCACTCCACATCTCCCTGATGTAAGTGAGCATTTCATTTTCAGCCATTTAATGAGAAGGAAGCATCCATTAGAGTAGGTGTCCACGATTGAAGGATAGCTACCAAACATGCTTATTCACATTCTCACAGTGCTGGCCGGGATGTCCGCTGTTCAAAATTCTGTTTCCATGGCTGTTTTCTTTTGCCTTTATCATCTTTGCTTGGTTTTATCTGTCTATTTGTGTAGCTATCTATTTCTCTTCCATATTTAGCATATACTGCAAATTACATCTTAGATGAAAGAAGCCTTCATTTGGAGTGTTTTGATTTTATTTCAAAACAAAATTGCAGCAAAAATTGGCTTTACTGCCTTTGAAAACTACGATTGATTCAAATGAATTTCAAAGGTTTCTCATTTGATCTACCCACATCATATATTCTAGTATTACCCTATCAGGATTTAAATCTCATGACTAGACATATAACAATTTTCAAATATATCCAAACAGACAGGTTTGAAATTTAGATGAAAACCTCATGGTGTCAGTCAAAAATGCATGACCATATATAACTCAAATTCTCTTGCTTTAAATACTTTGAAAAAAAGAAATAAGGGCACAAGTAGGTTTCTACTGATTTGTTTTTAGCAAGAGATTGATAAACTCCAGGATTGCATGCTTTGTGTATCTCCCATAAAATGCAAGGACATCAATGTCATATGTGCAGAAAAGCACTGGTAAGCTGGCCTGGAATTATTTCATAGGTTTCAACAGGCACAGGATATTTCTGGGGTTCTGTATGTTTTCACATAGCTTTTCTTGTTACTTCAGGTGGGGTCTATCATGTGTTAAAATTCAATGAAAATTCACTGGTAGGCAGAAATCTTTACCAATTAATGACTAAGCTAATGATTTCCTAATCTCTATTTCGACTACAAGGAGCCATGGCAAGACTACACAATTAGGTTTATGGGAGAATATCTAATACTCTGAGGACAAGTTAATTGTATCCTACAGTGAGCCCAAATTGCACTGACTCTTTGATATTGATGTTTCAAGCTTTTGATATATGGATAACCTTTTCAAAATCAGTTCATCTTTAATCACTTCTCTTTTGTTCCCTCACTGAGGGTATAGACCTTGATCTTAAAGCATTTTTTGTTTCTTTAAATATAGCAAAAAAAAATCCTTTAGGTATGAATCCATATAATTAAAGTGTTAATTTTTTTTCAGGTAACAAAGGTATTGATGATTTGATAGTGACAGGTATTTTATGATGATGACATTGGTTATTGAGAATATCTAGGTTAATAAGACTGACATGGATGTGTGTGTGCCATGATATATCTTAGTTTTCTCTTGTAGCTTGCCCTAAATCCTTGGTTCTCAACCTTCCTAATGCTGTGATCCTTTAATATATGTCCTCATGTTGTGATGACTCCAACCATCAAATTATTTTCTTGCTACTTTATAGCTGTAATTCTGTGGCTGACATGAATCATAATGTAAATATCTGACATGCAACCCCAAAGGGTTGAGACCGAGGAGTTGAGAGTCACTGTTCAAAAATGTAGCTAGGAAAGCTTACAATCTCATAGGTGATCAAAGCCACTAAAGAAGAGCCTGTCAACATTTAACCAGGAATTTAGACAACAAAGCATTGGCACCCCTCACTTAGAGGCCCAGTAATAGTAGAGACACTAACTTTGTATATCACTGGATGTTCCCCTCATATTTCACACACTTAAAGTCCATGTTGAAAGGTGGAAGTGACTGAAAGATCATGTCTCCTTAGTCATCTTTCCTACAAAATATGTGCTAGTAGACCTGTGGAAATTATTTTGGTATAGGCATCTTACCAGTCAGAACAGGATCTTGAAGACATGTCCTTGAACATGTCTTAACTGGACTTGGTCACTAGAATACATCACCAGTTAGTTTCTAGCAAATGTATCGAGGGGAATCAGAGTGGTTGCATGTATTATTTTTATCTTGAAGAATATGTTACACAGCGGTTATGTGCTAGATGAGGGAAACGGGAGCTATCAAACTGCATATCATGTGTTATTTACTGTATTTGTCAGAATATCCTCCAACGAGTCTTTGGCATGTAAGCTGAGTGTAACTAAATATTCAATAAACTAAATATGCAAACTAACACAAGCTGCACCACATGGTACGATGTGATGTGTTGTGACTATGAAGTCAATTGCTACTACATGTCAAAAATGCTTCCTCGGATGACGATAGCTCAGTGGATTGAAATACCAATCCTTTATTCTCAGAGAGCTATGGGTAACTGATTATTCTAGGTTATCATAGGAGCTCTGCAGCTCTCTGCCTGTTCCTTACCTCTTTCCTGGGACCATCAAACTCCCTGGCATATTTCTCCAGGAAGATAGCATTATGCAAGAGATCAACATTTACCAAGACATTGCTGTGGTCTTGTCTGCTAATATCTTCTTGACCAAATCTACCTCATAGCCAAGAGCAGAACCCAAGGGCATCACCAAGAACTAAACCCTCCGAGTATGAACATTATGAAGACAAAGCCACTTTTCTAGCCATCTCACCAGCTTCAGGCATGGTGACCGAGAAATAGTGATTGTTCAGGCATATCCAGACTAACAGCACAATTTGTACAATGTGTTTGAAGATGCTCCAGTGTGAATTTTTTCAGAGTATTAATATATTTTTAATGAATACCTATTTTAGTAACTGAAAGAATAGCAATAGAATCTGGCAGAATAGCAGAACTCTTAAGTCTGCCACTTGTGGGGAATATATATATATATATATATATATATATATATATATATATACCTTTTTAATGCCAGATGCAATGAAGTAGCAGCCAAGTGAATAATCTCAGTATTAGATAACTGCATATATCACAGAATTCTTTACTTTTTTGGAGGTAGGACACATAGAAGCTCACCCAGAAGCACAGGGTTACTCTTCATTTTTCATGTTCTACAATTGTCTTCCCAAAGTGTTATAGCCCTTGGAACAATCTTGTTTTCCTATGACTATCAACCTCTCCTATAGTCTTTTTTTCAATATGTACTAGAGTTTCTTTAGGACATGAGAAGGAGTTGAGGAGAGAGGGGAGGGAGGGAAAGAGAGAGGGGGAGTGAAAAAGAGAGAGAGAAAGAGAGAGAAGAGAAGAGAAGAGGAGAGAAGAGGAGAGGAGAGGAGAGGAGAGGAGAGGAGAGGAGGGGAGGGGAGGGGAGAGAAGGGAAGGGAAGGGAATGGAAGGGAAGTGAAGGGAAGGGAAGAGGAGAGAAGGGAAGGGAAGAGAAGTGAGGTCAGACAGGAACACATAGAGAGATAATGGAGGGGAATGGAGAAAGAAGGAACAGAAAGGGTAAGAGCTTCTCCTGTAGCCTTGCTTTGTTGCTGGAGATAGACTGGTACTGGAATAAATAGCCTAGATCCCAGGTCAGGTGTGCCTATTACAGGCTTTACAATGACTGAGAACTAATAGTAATGATATGAATATTTCCCCTAACACTTTGGACACTTTACTGAAGGAAGTAAATGCTATTGTTTGTCCCTTATCACAGACAAAAGAAAAGATGCTTTAAACAGTTAAGAAGTTTCCCTAAGATCACAATGTGAATTTATTTAGTTCAAAACTGAAAGGCTTCTCTGGATTTTAAGTTTAAGGTAAGAAGACAATATAATGAATACACTTGCCACAATGTTAGACTTTAAAAATAGTTTTGAAGGAGTCATTATGTCTGGCCATTATTACAAATAGATGAGCTATATTTTTGTGCATAATATTACTTATGCCACACCAATAAAGGGAAAACTACCACTGAATTTGTGGTGACTTGTAAGAAATAGAAATGACTCCAAAGAGATCTCACTGTGAACTTCAGAGACAATGAGCTATTTTAGAAAGGGAATATAGCCCAGAAATACTTTCGAAACTCTGTGATGCAAATTTGCACCTTGGGTTCATGAGCCCCTTTGAGGAGGAGATCATCTCTGAAAGATGATGGGATTGACCTACTGAATAATGACAGAAAGAGTTCACTGTATTAAAGTACTTTCATAAGTGGAGAAGAGACAGACACTGTTTTCTGGAGAACTGATACACACACTGAGCTGAATGAATATCACCCAGAAAGT
Organism: Mastomys coucha; assembly: GCF_008632895.1. NCBI lineage: Eukaryota > Metazoa > Chordata > Mammalia > Rodentia > Muridae > Mastomys > Mastomys coucha. The sequence continues at coordinate 68,222,500 of NW_022196898.1, read as the reverse complement.
CAAGAGGAGCTGAGCTGGTTCAACGAATAGGATACATATTAAATTGATAGTGATTAATTAGTTTTATGTCACTCTGATGCTTTTAGACCTGTTCATGGTGTGGTTTTCAATTATTTTAGTATTATTGGAAGAGTGAAGATTAGAGCACAGTTATTAGACTTAGATGAGTTACTTTATTTGCAGAGTGGGATAACCTTTGCTATTCCCTGTCATGTGATCAGTGCCATTTGCAAAGAAAAGAAAATGAGGTACTGCGAGCATATATAAAGGCTTAACTGAGGGCTAGGTTTTCAAAAGCAGGCTCAGATAAGCCCTATGTTCAAGATTCAAAAAGATACCTGAATAACTTGGTAAAATTCTCTTGTCACTCTCTGCTCTTCTAAAGTTATTCATATTAAGATACAAAAAAAATAAAATAAAAAAGAAAGAAAGAAAGAAAAAAGACCAGAAGGAAGTAGGCTTCTGAACTTCTTAAAAACAAATAGAAAATAGAAACATATTAAAATCCCTACATTTAATTCAGAAAATATTTCCCTGTGATATATTGTATAGATTATAACTTTATCCTACTTTCACACAGATTGAAAACATATAAATGCATATATACATGTTCATACATGCACATATATATGTTCATTTTAATTGTCATCTTGACATAATCTAGAATTATCTGGGAACAGAGTCTCACTGAGGATTTATCTAGATTAGAATGTTTTGTGGCATGTTTGTAGTGAATTATCTTGCTTAGAAGACATGCCCACATTGAGTGGTCCTCATTAAATACCACATGCATTCATTCATAAACACAAATCACTACAAAACAACCATTATGTCCCTCATTTTCAGAAAAACTTTTTGGAGAGAATATTCTCTGATTTTGTGTTTTCATTTACCAAAAAGGATCTTCTTGTTCCAATCAAGGTACTCACAGAGTTTTTGATTGTTATGGACAACTTTTAACATTATTTATCATTTATAGTTTTACTCTGTCAACTGTATACTTTTCTTTTATGAGACTGTAAGTTCCAAGAGTGAATGTTTTTCTCTTTTACTCACTAAAATAGGCTCAGATTTTTGACTGCTGCTTTGGAGACCCTATTAAGTGGATGGGTGAGTAAGGACGTGAAGAATGGGCACTATATCATTGTGGTTTCCCGTTGTCTGCCCTTTCTGACTATGGGGTGGCAAATTTCCAACTGCTGGCTTTTTCTCTCATAGATTGGTTTTGGAGATCCCTATTAGTTCTTTTTACTAGAGAGTTTTACATTTACTTATTTATTTATTTATTTATTTATTTTGCCTTCTACAGGTGTGGACAGTAAATTGTCTGGTAAACTGGGCAAAGTTCTCTCACAAAATCTGTTGTCTAATGTCTAATGTCTTTGCAGAATTCTCTCTAGAAATGTTTGTACCATTCTCATTGAAGCCAAAGGGAAACAATAAATTTGCCAATATAAAGATGTCTGCTGGGTGGCAAGAGCTTGTAAGTCAAGAGACTGCTTGTTTTCTAAATATTCCCCCCTGAAAACCACAAATAAGACAGAGTAGACTGGCTCAGAGCTGACTAAAGAGATATAACTAGCAAGAGTGATCAGAGTTGTTACTGAAACTGACTATAATGTGATAATAAGAATATACAGGAAAAGTCACATTGCTAATTTGGCAATAATCACCTCTTGCTACAGAGTTATTTCCTTTTGGGATTCATGTGCATTCTTTGCAAGCTTTGAAATTGAACCATGTATCTTTCTTTTGAAGAGGTGAAAGAGCTTAAAGGAGACATTGCTATTGACCTCAGAGGCAAAACAAGGACAGATGATGATACTGTAGAGCCAAGAAGTCTGTGGAAGTCACCTGTGCTGTTTCAGGCCTAAAACTTCTCTCTTGTTCTTTCCAGGACTTTCTTCACCTCTGTCATCTGGCTTTCCAGTCAAGGATTCTGAACTACCAGGGAGATAGTAAACCTATCTTTGGGTGCATACTTGGAAAGTAATGTCTCCACAATCACATAGCTTTCATGATAATTTGGTTAATTTGGTGTAATTTTGGTGAGTGTTGGTAGGATTTCTATTGCTGCAATTAAACATTATGACCCAAAAGCAACTTAAGGAGCAAAGGGTTTATTTGGATTACACTTCCGAATTACTATTCCTCATCGAAGGAGTCAGGAGGAGATGCAGAGGCCATAAAGGGATGGTGCTTACCAGCTTGCTCCCCATGGCTTGCTTGACCTACTTTCTTACAGGACCCAGGACCACCAGCCCAGAATGGCAACACACAGATTGGATGTGTGCTCCTCCTGACCCTATCAGTCACTAATTAACAAAGTGCCTTACAGTTGGATTTTCTCAAATTTTTAAGGTATTTTCTCAGTTGAAGTTCCCTCATTTCAGATAGCTCTAAATTGTGATGATACAATACTAGCCAACACGGTGACTTATTATATTTAGGAAATATGATTATATGTTCCAAGGAATATCCTTGAGGCAGAAATTATGATCTTAAATTGAGGGAATTAATGTAACAAAACTCCTGAGATTTATGTATTTAGCTTAGAATGGACAAAAGAGGTAGGAAGAATATGGGGAAATGATGTATCCTTTTACTTAGCAGCATTTTACACCTTTGCTGATAATGAGAAAGTAGATCACATGACTACTACACTCATGATTACCATATGTAAAATTATAAAAGCATAAAACTAGACAATATTCTTCTTGATTTTGGGTCTCTATAATAGTTCTTATTAAACCTTGATATTTAGGAGTAAAGAGTGCTTCATCATAGTGCAGTTCAGTGTCTTAGAGAATCCTATTTAATAATATCCATGGGGAGGATGAAGTCAATATATTGCTATTTCCATATAATATGATAGTATACATAAACAACCCCAAAATCTCTTCTAGAGAACTCTTACAGCTGATAAACACCTTCAACAAAGTGGCTGGATACAAAAT
>NW_022196898.1:68210038-68219533 GCF_008632895.1 Mastomys coucha | reverse complement strand
AGCTCTCCTTTATACAAATACTAAAGAGGCCAAGAAAAAAATTAGAGATATAGCCATGAATAGCATGAAATATCTTGGTGTAACTCTAACCAAACAAGTGAAAGATCTATATGACAGGAATTTCAAGTCACTGAAGAAAGAAATTGAGGTGGATATCAGAAGATGGAAAGATCTCCCATACTCATGGATTGGTAGGATTAACATAGTGACAATGGCCATCTTACCAAATGCAAACACACAAGAAGCAAAACAACAACAACTAGTACTAGATGTTGCCTCTGTCTTCTAAGTTATGACAATCAAAAGTGTTTTCAGAAATTGCCCAATATTCCCCAACGGTCATAATCTCCTTCTCTTGGGAACTGGATGAAGTAATTGGAAATAATAATAATACATTGGCCACTCTCAGTTGCCTTTAGTTGAGTATTAAAACAAAGAGATAAATGCAAGGAAAAGTAGACAAATTTATAAGCAGAAATCAGAGGCAAGAGTATGGCTATACAGCTGGAGATTCGACAGCTTCGAAAAGGTGAATTATCCTTAGACCTTAGAGAGTAAGAGATAAGTTTGAAAAATACTTTGAGCATCAAAGGCTCAGAAAAACTTCTCAGAGAACAAAGAGATTTATCCCTACAAAAGAGATCAGATAAAGAATGTGATCTTTTTACCTCTTATTTCAGAAGGCCTAAAGGTATTCATCATTACACTAAAGGAGAGGGGGCAGTAAAGCCAGAGGAAAATAAATCAATTGGACTTGAGAACTACGACTAAGAACGAATTTGAGGTATGCTTACTGGCATATAAAATGTCCTGAAAACAAATAGATCCTAAAATTGAAGCTTTTTTTTTTTAATAGAGTAACATTGTCAAAATAACGGTGAGTTTATAGTAAATAAATTTCTGACTCTCAGACTTGCTCAAGCAGAAATCAGGTCAGACCAGCACTTCTTGTCCCTAAAGATGGCAAGCACTTTGACCCTCACTTTTGATGTAAGCTGGGGAAATGAGGGACAGGGAACACATAGAGGGAGAAATTACAGAGAACAATAGGCATGAGTGTTGAGAGAGGAAGCAGAATCAAATCCATAGGGAATTCTTTGTTAATTTCCATAGCAACATTTCATTTTATGCAGAAATATATGCAAATTATACATGTGTATGCATGTCCAGATGTACACTCTCTCACACAGTTCTCTACCTATTCACTTCCCTTACTGTGCATATGTATGCATACACGTGTGTGTTGGCGCTACTATCCACCTTGCATTTTGAGACAGTCTCTCACTGCGGTGGCACTCACCGATTCGTAAGTGAGTCCCAGGGACCCACTTGTCTGTTTCCTTAGTGCTAGGATTACAATCTCTGGTCTCCATCTCAAGTGTTTTAATGTGAGTGCTGGCAGTGGTGGCTATCACTTTACACACTGAGCTATCTCTCAAGCCTCCCTACGTACGCATTTTAAATTTAACAACCTATAAAGAAAATGTCCACAAATTCTAATATTGCTAATATTGTAAGGCTATGTAACCTTGAATGAGTTTTAGAGATCGAGAGTGGGCACTTTAGATACACTCATGCTAATATCATGTATTCCATATGGTAATTGGTACTGGATCCAAACTAGAGATCCAAGATTTGTTAAGTGCACATGAGGCCTTTCCTGACTGATGGCTCTCTATGCCTCCTTGAAACGTGGGGAAATAGACTAACCTTTCTCTCACTAAAATGAATAGGGGGCAGTAAACTGGAACAGACCTTCACTGATACAATAGAGGGAATTTATTATCTTTGTTTGTGGCATTGAGCAGGTCCTGGTAGATGGCTGTTAGATAAGCTACAGTGCTGGAGCAGACATCATGGAAGTTTGAAGAACTTAGGGATGATAAATGCATCCCCTGTGGTACCAATCATGTAGCCCAAGTACCATACTGAGTACATGATACTGGTACAGATGTATTTGCAGTGGATGGGAAGCCCAGAAAGCTCTGCAAGTTGATAGGTGAGAAAGTGGAGCATATGATATAGAAGCCTAAATCCACGAGAAGAGGGTGGGGCAAGCCTGAACCATTTCTGTTAACATTTACAGTGACTGCGAAATTGAATTTAGCACACATGGTAATTGACATACTGTGGTCGCATTTCACTTATTTACAAGACATAAAACTGAAGTATGCACGAGAAACAAATGATACAAATAAATAAGAAGCTATAGTACTTCCAGAACTCTTGTAAATTCTGCTCTTTCTTGTTTGAAATATCAATCATTCTTGTTCCTCTACCAAACATATTAACACAAAGAGATGAGAGAGAGGAAAAAGAGAGAGCATGGGAGGCCGACTGAATGCATGGCAGGGCTTTCTGCCTTTTAATTTTTCTTCTTTGTTAGGCTTTACTTTGCTGTTTTTGTCTTTGTCTTTTTAAGAGTGGCATAGAGGGCTGCTCCCTCTTCATGTGTCCCCTCATGAACACACTCTTCTCTGCTTGCTAGCCTAGAGGAGTGACTCCTCCTTGCCCTGATTCTCTAGGGTTGGAATGATGCAAAACACTGGAAGAAGATACCAAGGAGGGAAGAGACATTAACCTCCCCCTGTTGCAAACAAACCTTTTACTGCCCCGTGATCCCTTTTTCCCCATGGCTATGGGCTGCATTCCCTACGGATGCTCCTGGTCTTATGGCCCACATTGGTGGTTTCCACCCACCCCTCCCAAGTCATTCCTTCTCACATATTTATCAGTTAACTAGCAGTGTCTTGTTTATTGCTGGGCCCATGACAAATATGTTTTATACTTTGTATTTTATTTAAACTATCATGGTCATCTAAGTACCTATCTATATTTTTGATTTATGATTAAAAACTGCTTTATTTCATTTATGTTTACTATATTCCAATTAATCCCTATTTCTATTATAAATCTTCTGAATATTTTGGTTCTGGGAATGACTCTTAAGTGACATCCAATGGTTTAAGAATTTTGCCAGATTTAATTGCTTTTCATTAGCTCATATATCTTATTTACATTTATTTAACTTTGATATCAACCAGGCTGTGCATGCTATCTTTCTGATAGTCACTTAATCTTAGCAGTGCTGTTTAGACCTTCATTTATCTCCCACATATGAGGTACCATACTCTGTTAAAGGAGAAACAAGTCAAAACTTTGAGGGACTTTATCTGGAGCTGAAGAAATCAAAGGAAATATACAAACCCTCAGATCAACATTTCTCATCGGAGCAAATGGCTTGGCCTTTAAATCCGTAGTCCTCCATTCTTCTATAGCAGCAACAAAGCTCTAGGGAAAAGTTGGCAACAACTTTGGAAGGGAAAGCATTGGTAATCAAGATGCTACACCACTTTGTTCTTCTCTAAGCATTTTGCAATTCAATAATATAATAACCCCCCAAAATATAACCTAGCACAGTTTATCTTCCTAGGCTTCTAGTATATAAAGGTGTTGGAGGGTTGGGCTTGTGTACTGCATATTCAGATGCTGAATTTTGTGCCCAGTTATCTGGCTAAAGTACCAGACAATGTCATAGTCCAGCATCTCTCATCTCATGTTATATAAAAAAGTTTTCTATCATCTTTGGTTAATAAGGAGCTAATCAGTCTATAACTGGGCAGGAGAGACAGTAGAAGCTGTATATTGGATCCCAGTGAAAGGTTTCCAGGTGGAGATAGAGGAGTAGAAAGAAAAGAAAGGTGTGGATAGACAATGTAGAGACACCAGAATTCACCATAAGGATGCACAGGGAGCAGAGGAAGCCAGCTCAAAGGCAAGTAATGGGACATTTCTATGGGTATTAACAGCCTAGTTGAGTTAGAATAGCTCAGAACCTGCTCAGTATTGTGCCAGCAGCTTGTTAATAAAAATACCAGGACTTTGTGTCTTTTAATTAGAAGCGATATGAGTTAAAGTGAGTGTAGAAAAACTTGCAGTTATTCAGGAGCAAAATGGGATGTAGTAACTCCTCCAAAATACTACTTACTGTGTTTAGCACCCAACATGGGCTCAAACACACAACCTTGTGATTAAGAGTCTCATCTTCACCAAATTGAGCTAGCCAGGCTAGAAAAATTGCTGCCTTTAATTCTATCTTATATAGAGGTGGGAAAGCTGTGTGTATGTAAGCCTCATTTCATTGATCAAAAAAAACAATATATGAAGTCAGGTACAGTGCATATTCAGAAGTAATCAATCAAATTTAGCAAAACCAAACAAGAAAGTCACATGAAACTATAAAAATAACTGATGAAATGAAAAAACAAAAGGACATGACAGGGAATGATGTCTTAGGACAAAAGAAGAGGTTGTGAAACTCCTTTCTGCTTGTTATCATTGACTCTGCTAAACAAATGGCAAAGAGGAGACAACACGGCAGCAGGAGATACTGGCAAACAAATTAGTGGATATGCAGGAAGAAGGAATAAGTACTCACCAAGAGGAAGAGTGACTGCAGAGATTTCATAATATTATTACATGATGGATAACACTTACTATTCATATGTACTGATTCCCATAATAACATTAATCTACTACTATAGTCACGGAAAACCTAGCCTAGTAACTTCAACAGGACACTGTAAGTTCCATAACTATAAAGTCTTAAAGCATGGGTTTGAACACAGTGCAGTTCAGGACCCAGAAACCTAATCATCAGATCATAGATTCACTGTTACGTGGAACAAACAATTTCCCTAATATCATTGATTTTAAATTAACCTTCCTGTCATTGGGGGAAAAAATCCTACCAAAGAACATATCACTTTGATTTCTGCTTTTGTGTTCGACAGCCAAATTAGAATATATTCAACATCCTCACTATGAGTAAAATGATTCTGTCCACACGTGACATATTTCACTTAAACTCCCTTTACTATTACTATTATCATCATTATTATGTCAATTTAATCTGTAGCTAACTTTTGGGAGTGAAGTTGGAGGGGTAAAGAGACCAAAGTTATACAATTGTACGGAGAACTAACATCCTGCTCCGCTGAGGCACCTCTCCCTTCCGTCCTGCCTTCACTTGGCTACTAAGGACGATAAGAGACAAGGACTTGCGTTCACATGGAATGAAGAATAAAAGACTTTGAGATGATACAGTATTGCTAGCAATATTCATTTATTGTAGAGGGCGATCTAAAATGCAAAGTCTTTTGTGGTACACTTCTAACAGAAAGAGTGAATTGTTGAAGAATTCTTGTTTCTACAAAGGAATATCAGATCTTAAGGGTTTTATTTAGTGTTCTGAGAAGAGAATTGGTAAAAATAAAGGATACAGAAAAATGAAGACAAGGATGGAGTCAACCTACCCTGGGTTTTCTCCATGCAGTCAGAGGACTGTGCTTCTGTCTACAGTGATTTCACTGGAAATGGATGAGAGCCACTTCTCTCCCAGGAGCTTATGTGCTGTTCAGAGGTGAAGGAGAAAAGAGGCACTCTGGAGGTACAACGTGTCAAGAGATGGACTGTTCCTGTATTGGTCTGGAAGTTTTAAAAATGAATATAAGAACTGGCATAGGGGGAAGAGAGCATGAAATTCTGATTTCTGGTCATAGCATCACTGCTTCATGTACTGCAAGGGTGGTTTTCTGTACAAGATCAAGTTGTTCAAAATCCTAGCATTGGTGTTGGAGGGACGCCATTGCCCTACCACTAGCAGAGGAACTACTGGCAGTTTATAATTGCTAAGACTCCTTTGAGTTCTTGATTGTTGCTCATGATCTAGTGCATGACCTCACATCCATGTACGTAGGGGCAGCACTAACTAGAATCAAGTGGCTTCTCATGACAATTAGAAAAAGAGTATGGGAAATTAAGAGAGATAGTGTGAGCTACTATGAAGAGTTGGAGGGAAGTGATGGTGGATGAATAGGATGAAAGTATATCGTGTAAATATATGGCATTTTCACATAATGCACTGAAAATAATATTTTAAAAAATGAAGACCAACAGAGTCAACTAACCTGGATCGTTGGGGCTATCAGAGACTGAATCACCAACCAAAGAATATATATGTGCTGGACCGAGGCCCCCAGAATACATGTAGCAGATGTGCAGCTTGGTCTTCATGTGGGTCCTAGACAACTGGAGCAGGGGCTACTGCAAAAACTGTTGCCTGTATGTGGCTTATGTTCTTCTAGTTGAGCTACCTTGTCTGGGCTTGAGTGGGAGAAGATGTACTTAGCCCTGCAAAGACTTGATGTGCCAGGGAAGAGGGTGTAACCAGGGAGGTCCCCACCTGCTCAGAGGAGATGGGGAGGAGGGATGGAGGATGGAGGCAAGAATTCTGGGAGGGGGTGACCAGGAGGGGACACTGAGTAGAATGTAAAGTGAATAAGTAAAAAATTAATTAATTAATTAGTTTTTTAAAAAGAAGAAGAAAAAATATAATTCCAAAGCCAGATGTGGATCTCTTGTCCCAGGTACTAAGGAGGCTGCTTCAGGAAGACCTGGAAACTGAGGCCAGTCTGAGCTGTGGAACAAAATTTTGTGTAAATAACAAGGACAAAAACAAAACAAGTCCCCCAAAACCTCTTCCTCCATAACTCAGCAATTCGTTAATATTTTAAAAATAAAAACAGATGTGCAATATAATGAAAGAACTTCTAAATATTTTGATTCAAAGTTGCATTAAATAAGAGCAATGATTGACATAGAATATGATGTTCTATAAATACACGCCAAAGAAGAAGCCAAAGCAGTGAGAAAGTTGATAATATGAATGTGGTCCTCTCTTCACGTTTATTTAGAGGCCAGCAACAGCTGTTATCCTCTTAAGAAGTCAAGATCTAGCTTAGTGATCTGTGCTGGCTGGTTTTGGGTCAACTTGACACAAGCTAGAGTCATCAGAGAGAAAGGAACCTCAGTTAAGGAAATGCCTCCATGAGATACAACTGTAAGGAGTTTATTCAATTAGTTGTCAGTGGGGGTGAGGCCAACTCATTGTGGGCAGAGCCAGGCTTCAGCTGGCAGTTCTGGGTTTTATAAGGAAGCAGGCTAACAAGCCATGGCTTCTGCATCAGCTACTGCCTCCAGGTTCCTGTCTTCTTTGAGGAGTTCCCATCTTGACTTCCTTCAATAATGAACAGAGTAATGGAAGCATAAGCCAAATAAACTCATTTCTACCAGACTTGCTTTTTGGTCATGGTGTTTCATTGCAACAATAGAAACCCTAACTAAGACATGAAGTTATAGCTAGTTAGAAGTTAGCAGGATTAGAGGACATTTGTGCTGGACCCTTGCTCATCATAACCATCAGTTTTTAAGCCCTAAACTCACTCATAGGACTCCAATTATTGGTCTAAGAAGTAGAAACTTTGTCATGTCTCTGGGCCTGGGAAGTGATATAATATTTTTACCTATCTGGAAAAGCCTTGATTAGGAATCAACCTGATTTCCAGGAGCCATGAAAGATTAGTGCCAGTAAAAACTTTTCTGCTAAAAGAATAAAGACATAGCATTGATTCCCCTTGAAATGGTCAAATTAAACAGGCTATGTGCTCCAGGGGCACTAGAAGTAGAATTAAGTCTGCCAAACCACAGATAACACAATGGTCTCTCTGGCCATTGTCCACTCCTGCCACTTAAGGGTGTGCTTTTCTCTGAGCTGAAATGAAGTCTTCTTTCCTATGCACTGTGTCAGTTCCCAATTCTTTGAGATAATAAGGACTGGGAGACTGAGAGGAACCCTATCTGTCCAGACTCTGGGTGCAATATGGAGCTAAAAGTGTAATTTCCGATAGTTTCCTAAAATATGTACAAATATGAAAGAGATCTGTTGCAGAATGGGACAGAGAGCTCCAACTGGCCATCTCTGTTACCAAGTTAAGCTTCCAGTCCAAGGACTGGGTTACATGTCAAAGGGGTCCCATGGGATTCGCCAAACAATCTAGGCTGTTGTCAAAACTACTGGTTTGTTTCAAAAAACTGACAGTAATGTCCCATTGCTGAAATAAAATACACCTGCACAAGTCAGTGAATGTGAAGAAGTCATCCTGGTCCCTATATAGAGCCTTCACTCCTACATTCTAGCATCTTTGGTATAAGAAAGGTACTTTGCATGACACCAAAAGAGGAACATAAGCCCCAACCAAGCCACAAACCCTCTCATTGGCAATGGCGTTCTTGCAAGATATGCTAGTGCAGTGGTGGCACTAAGCCTGTGTGGCTAACCAACCGATATTTGATTTGAGTTAAGGTGCACTCCATAAGATATAAAGCACACTGCTTGGGTGACTTGAGACCTTCAGACCAGATAGCCCATGGACCTAGGGAAAACCAAATACTACTGTTTTAAAAGGAAAAAGAAAAGTAAAAAAAAAAAGTAGCAATAACATGACTTTTTTTGACTTTCTGCTATTGACGATCAGTGCCTTGCTTGGCCATCATCAAGGAAGCTTCCTCCCGAAGCACATGGAAACAAAGTCAGAGATCTAAAACCAGACAATGTGCAGACTGAGAGACCTTGGACACTCATCACTAAGTGAGATGTCTCAATCAAACCCCTCTCCAAAGTGCCCAGGCAACCCTGTGGAAGAGGAGACAGAAAGAGTAGAAGAAGCAGAAAGTAGGACACCAAGAAAGCAAGGCCCTTTAAATCAATACAAGGAAAGCTCCTATGAACTCACAGAGACTAAGACAGCACGCACAGGGCCTGCAGAGGCTGCACCAGGTCCTCTTGCATTATACATGAAAGCATCCTGTTTAAGATTTTCATGGGATTTTTTTTTCACTGTCCTTCTGAAGTCATACAAACCCAGTTTAAATATAATATTCAAGGGGGTTAAAAATAACATGGAATTGTTACATGAAAAGACAATACATTAACAAACATGGCTTGTTTAGCAAAAACGAACAAACAAAACCAATAAAAAAGTTGATCCCAATAATCAAGAGTAAATAGGATAGCAGATGTCCTTAAAATTCAACCAAGAAATAATAAAAATTTAAAAAGATAAAATGTCCCTGATAGGATAGTACACATGTCACGCAAAAAAAAAAAAAAACCTATTCAATTTGAATGAATGGTTCGACTGACATGAGTTTGGTTCTTAGCATCATCCCTGGGCAGTTTGCAAATGCAGCTAACCCTAGCTTCACCTCATTTCATGCTTTCTTCTGATATCCACAGGCACGACACATAACCCCTCCATCTCCCCCATCCATATAATTAAAACTAAATTAGCTTGCAATTGGATAGCAATTATACTGTATCAAAAAAGTAGGAAAATTGCATTTGTATACAAACATAGATTAAAACAACTATAGACTGTTTTAGGTGTTTGCTTTGAAATCAGGGCTTACTAAGGAAGTGGAGCCTTTCAGACAAGATTCCTTAGATAGGATCAAGACGGCCTCTTTTTCTGATGCCTACCAATGTATGTCACATTAAGACTGTAAAATTCGCTGGGTGGTGGTGGCACACACCTTAAATCCTAGCACTTGGGAGGCAGAGGCAGGTGGATTTCTGAGTTCGAGGCCAGCCTGGTC
>NW_022196898.1:68189404-68209826 GCF_008632895.1 Mastomys coucha | reverse complement strand
CCCCCCCCCCAAAAAAAAAAGAAAGGGAAAAAAAAGATTGTAAAATTCTAGGTTAGTATTCAGTAAGTCTATACTCTCTCATATGTTAGGCAGTAGGCTATGGTGTTTTATTTTTATTTGTTTGCTTATCCTTAAAAGCTTTTAAAAAAAGACAGAATATTTCTCTTTTTTCATTGCAAAAGCTCAAAATGATTTGATGAGAAAGTCCATTGTCAGAGAAAGGGGTACATCTTCTCTTTGATGTGAGAACTGCTCTTTTCCTTATTACATAGAGAACAGAAAAAAAAAAAAACATGAGAATCTGGAATATGTTTTTAGCACAAAGAATCTGGAGTCCAGTAGAGTGATTAAAGTGATTTTGAAGGGTGTGGGGATTTAAATCCAGATGAAAAGGAGAACAACAGCAGGGGAAAGGGAAGGAGGCCATGTTCTTAATATGCTGTGGTTAGAAAGAATTAGTTCAGTGTTCCGGGAAATTGTGTGTGAATGTGTGTGTGTGTGTGTGTGTGTGTGTGTGTGTGTGTGTGTGTGTGTGTGTGTGTTCATGGGAGTATATGTAACCACAGTAAGAGGTATCTAGTACAAAATGCAGTGAACTTTCTAGATATAAAGACACCTAAGAGTAGGGCTTTGAAAATGGCATATTATAAAGAAATCAACGCTCTATCTGGAAGGTACTGTCTCCCCACTCCCATTCTATTGTACACAAGAGAGACAGTGATGTGACATCCTTGGAAGGAGACAGGTTTATTTTTTAATTTAGAAGTTCTCAATAGAATGGTCATTTGGACTATGTTAAACACCCTTCCAGGTGTCTTCCATGTGCAATATGACTATTCTTTAAATTTGAGGTACTACAGAGGTGAATCAATGCATCCTAAGCAATAGGCAAAAGCAATTTATGATATTAGATTATTAGGAAAATGTTAAGAGGAAGAATTGCCTTTTATGAAACCAGAAAAAGTGTGTATAGGGTAGGTATTTTCAAATAAGATAGGCACTAAGTAGGGATAGCATATGGTCAAACATTCAGTTTTCTTTCTTCAGATCTTAGATGCCTCTCCACTTTACTCATTCAATGGTTTCCTTCCATCTAGCCTCTGGATTGAGTCTTGTCTAAGTTGCAACCTATAAAAAGAATGTTGCATAAGTCCACCAGAATTACAGTCAGAGGTCAAAGAATTGTGTGGTTGCTTTGCAAAACTCAATTTCCCCGTGAAATGAGAATGCTGTCATTTGTATTCATCATCAAATATTTTGTATGCTAACTGACCTATGTATGACCAAGGAAGTAGAAGACAGTGGGAGTTACTTTACCTGAGTCAGTCATCTCCCATCATATCTATGCACTTCAAGTCTAGGACTGCACACATTTCTGTTTAGCATCATTTGTCCTTTCCTCCTCGACCCTTCTTGACCTTTAACCTCTGTGATTTGACTTCTCATATGATATATATCATCTTCTGACTTTACATCGATGTCAATCTCCTCTGCCAAGTCTTTCAGAACCCTTTGTCTTTTTGTCTTTGCCTGTTGGTCCAAATTCAGTATTTGATAAGTAGTGTTTGTAAAATGACTGTTGAATAAATACACTAGTGTTTTATTGATGATTAATTTAAATGAATTGATTCCTATTTAGAAAACAAAAGGAAAAATTAACACCTGCAATGTTAATTGGGGATCTATTTAGGAGCATTCACACCTCGACTATGTACAAGTTAATGCATTTAGTATACTTATAGACTCATGAAACCTTCAACATCATTGGAGTTTCTAGCATTTTGATTACCCTGTAAAGAAAACCTATACTATTCAAATCTGCTTCCCTTTCCTGAAGCCATTCCTTCTATCCCTTTCTCTGCTCTGACCAACCACAAATCTATGTTTTTACTTATAGATTTGCCTATTTTAGATATTTTCATATAACAAAATAACATAGGCATGCTCTCATTGTTCAGTGAATGCATTTTTCTTAGTATGATATTTTCTGGGTTTATCCATTTATTAGGATTCCTGTTCATTTTTATCTGCTGTATGGATATACCACATTATTTGTTAATAATCCATCAGTAGATAAACTTTGTGTTGTGCCCAGCTTTTGGATCATGAATAAAAATCCACATGTAAGTATTCATTTCTTCTAGGCTTGGAAATGCTAGGTTATATAAGTCTTCCATGTTTCAATATTTGAGGCGCTGTCAAAACTGTTTTATAAAACAGCTGCAATCTTTTCACACCAACAACATCTGCAGAATCTAATTTCTCCACCTCCTCATCAACATTTCTCCTTACTACTTTTGTTATGTCAGCTATCCCAATGAGAATGAAGCACCAGTTTCAATTCCCTAATTGAGAAGAGGATTAAATCGAGGTTGAGGAATTACTCTCTAAATACTTTTAAATTAATTAATCAATTAATTTTTAATCATTTGGGAGATTCTAGGCAGATGCTTTACTGCTGAGATAAAACCACCTTTTGTAATTGTCAAGTGACAGAGAAAGAAATATATGTATATATGATTTATCATTTATATAATTTATGTGATTGGTATATATATCCATATGTTACAAGATATATATTGTATAGAAAGTGTATAGATATGCTCAAAAAATTACAATCACAATTATTAACATTTACTTGGAATTCTCAGAAAGACCCAAAAAATTGTCTATGTATAAAACGAAAAAACAGAAATTAATAGCTTACATAGATACACAAATGACAGCCAGATAGAAGACATAGTAGAAAAACATGCTATTTATACAACAATTGGAAAATATAAAGTAGCTATAAAATCCACACATATTTTCAGCCATAAAGTTATACTTTATCAATATGGTCTAAAAATCACTGTAAGTAGTACAGAAGAAAAATAAGTGCTTTTTAGATTTGCAAATTCAAAAGCATGGTGATATTAATTTTATTTAAACTCATTTGCAAATACTTTGATCCCAAATGAATACCTGCAAATTAGTGAGAATAAGATGAGAAAGGAAACAGAATTTGGGGGAAAAAATTGAACATATCTTCAAAGATCAGGAGAGCAGATTCTTAGATTCCAAGATGTTCAAACTTACTCCTGCAAGAGAAATGAAAGCTAAAATTAAGACATAAGTTTTGTCACTTTGATGGGCAAAGAGCCAGAGTTTATGTTAGCCATAGAGTGGGAAAACAGGCAGATCTAAATATAGGAGGGAGTGAAAACTCTCTCAAGATGTATGAAGGACACACTGAGAATACTTACCAAAGTTAAAAGTGCATATATCTGCACCCTTTCATCCAGTAAATTCACACTTCATTTTTATATATTGACATATAAATTCATTTCTATATTAACTTAACCCTTTCTTCCTACTTGTTTTTCTATTACATCATCCAAAAGTTGATTTTACATAAGGAGGGGCTCTTTAAGAAATTATTTACATGAAAGATTCCATCTTTTCTTGTTATATGTAACTGCAAAGTATTGGAATTGGCAATATGTTATAGTGGAAATTAATGGGAAATGTTCATTTGGGATCATGAACTGAAGTAATTCTTCATGCGGAAAGGTGAGGCATGCTCCAAGATAGTTTTATTGGAAAGAAAAACAGGAAGAACAAAATGTCAAAGAGGCACTACGGCGGAACATAGGATAGCTGTGGCAAGCAAGCATCTTGCCCCAAGTGTGGAGTGGAAATGGCTTCTGACTTGTCTCACAGTTCTGTATGTGTTGTGCCATTTGCTAATTAGTATCTGTCTTCTCACAGAAGCAGTCAGGGAATAGGAGATGAATGCAGCTCTAAGGATGTAGACTGCCCATCCTCTGGCTCCAAGCACTGCACCACCATGGAGGGGGCTCTCCATCTTTGACAATAGGATGCTCTCCCTGCCTTATCGTCATAATCAGCAACAAGGGAAACATTGAATGCATAGAATTCATGAGAATTCAATGAGTTAATGAACTCAAGTGCCCAAACCAAGTTAGCATTCCCATACATGTTTATTTGCTCTGATCTTCCTCGAAGGTAAAGCTGAGCAGATGGACAGAGTGGTAGATGTGAGGTCAATTTGCTGTGAATCTCTGGAATAGAGACAAATGTCACTACGGGATCAGGTTAGAAAGTACTCTCCGCCTTAAAAAGCTGAAGAGTCACAATGTGAATTTAGAGAGATAGCAAATGATATACACACACGTGTGTGTGTGTGTGTGTGTGTGTGTGTGTATCCATGCAGGATATTTGTGTAGATATGTATGAGTGAAAATGCAAATACATATGCATTTCTCTGTGCATGTGAATAAACGCTTGTTATATATCACCACATATCTGTGTATATTAATATATACATACACATTAATATATCCTCTACTTCTGTGGATGTGAACAGCAACTCATCACCATCTCAGAAGAGCTATTGGAATTATCTGCCTTCATGTCCGGAAAGACTAGCCCTCACTACCAAGACACCAACACCTGTGTGAAGCATTTGTTACAGACAAGTCACGTGTGTGTGTGTGTGTGTGTGTGTGTGTGTGTGTGTGTGTGTGACCGTGATTAGAAAGGTTTATAGAATGCTAAAGAAGAAAACAAAAGAGTAGAACTGTTTCTTTCTTAATACAGCTTATTTGTAGCTAAACCTCTTGTTTCCCTCTTTTAGTTAATATCTTCGTTATGTGTGGATAGCACATGGTTGTGGCCAAGTGCCAAGTCTCACCATTTTCCTGGCCTCGTTTTCTTATGTCTTTACTGAAACAAGTTCAGAACCATTTCTTCGGAGCACTCAACCACTCCGATGATGCTCAACACCAGGTTAGAATTTATTGGTCCAACCTTTTGGTGATTTGTTTTGCTTTTGAGATGTGCAGGTCGATGGTAGCTTCATAATGCATATAAAATATAGCTATGTAAAAGGTATATATCTAAGTTTAGAGAAACACGATATTTTTATCCTAGGATAAAACTAATTCAATCTTCTTTAGGTGTTTATTTACTGATTTATCTTCCCTACTCCTATCTTTTCTGTTCTTCTCCCCTTTCCCTCTTTCCCCATCCTCTCTCTTCCTCAGCCAGGCTCTCCTCCCTCCGGTATTTTTTGCAATTGTTTTCTAAGTTGGAATAGGCCTCTCTCCTGCTACAGCTGCTACTCTGTCCCCTGCTGCACTAAATTGACACTTGTGCAAGCAATGGCTCTCGTCAGTCACTCTGAAGCTGCTGCTTCCAGAAGTGTCGATTTAGTGCAGCGGGAGATGAGGTGCCAGCTGCAGAAGTAGGCCACGGGAAAAACTCAACAAAGAGTTCTGCCTTCCCTGGTTGTACATGGTGTTTGGTGGGAGGATGAGGAGGATGGGGCTGCCAGGGTCTGAGATTAAAATGTGGAACAACAATAAGAGAGAGTCAGGAAGAGCAGCGAATTAAAATAATCTCTCCTTGGTAGCTCCGAGGTTTGCAGAGGAGGGAGGGGAATTCTGAATTGGGGTTAATTTCCTTTCACTTGGTCTCAAAACACTGTCAGTGCTGAAAAAGGAACATTTAAAATTTTCTTTCCTTGGGGGACACGTGCTTATGGGTTATGGTGATTGAAGCCTCCCCCAGGTTGTGCTCATTTCCTACTGATCTGGGATAAAACTTGAAGGCTGCAATGTGGAAGGCTTGGCAAGTCTTGCCTTTCATTTCCTGTTGACATAAACACCTACTCTGCTTAATTAAAAGTCCTTGGTGAGTGCTAACTCCACAGGCTGTCAGACACAGACTTCCACACCTATAGTATGAGTGTGTCCTTCTAAGGTGGCATACGCTAAAATCGGAGATTGGGGCTTGTTATTTGAGGTGCCTGTTCCCATTCCCCTCTGCTGGTTCTTCTAATTTTCTATATTAACGGTGAGCATGGACTGTGCTCTGCAGTGCCTACTGACAGACTGTAAGAGCTGAATTACAATATCCTGTGTGCAACACAGTTTTATTGCCTACATTGGGTCTTTTGAAATAACCATTTTTGATAAAGGCCAGATTCAAAAGTGACACTGTGGAAGCAAAAAAGGAAATGGGAGGGAACACGTGGTGCTGATGCTGGATTCTGACCATTGTATTCATTATCCACTCTTGGAGGGGAACTGCTATGGTAATTTGCTTTTCATATGCAATGTAGAATGGAAGTTCTTTTGTGCCAAAGAGTTCTGATTTAGCTCCCTTAGAAAAACTCTAGTATCTAGGTCACTTGGCTTTCTTAAACCTGAAATAAATGAGATCTCTGGTAGTGTGGTATTGTGACTGCAGGCCACAGATTAAAGGAGAAAGGCTGTGGCTAAGACAATCAGGGAGGGAGAACTTTGAATGTTGACTTTTTTTTTTTTTTTTTACTTCTTACATAAAAGACAAGATGTATGATTCCATCGAGGTGCTTTGTAGTCTCCGTGACACCTCTGTTTGCTAAATATATTTGAAAATATATTTAGGCCCACTTGGGTTAAGTGTCTATTTAAATGTTTTTAAATAGACCTGGTAAGTGTCTGATGTGCACTGAGAAATACTCTTTACTAGGTACTAATATGGAAAATGAAAGAGTGGAGACAGACCTGGCCATCAATTTAGGAAGATGTAAGTGTGTGATCACTGAAGGTTAGGGCTTATTAAGAGCTGCTTCTTGGAACAGGTAGATTAAGGGCATGCCTTGACTAGGCACACAGAAGCACAGAATGCTGCACTGGAGAAAGCAATAACAGAAAGCAATAGGCAGGGGAAACTCTCAAAACCAAACAGAAGTAGATGGGCAAGAGGTCTGACTTTCTAGGCAAAGGGAGACAAGAGCACTGGATGTGACAGAGTACTTGGCGGGGCAAGAAGGACCTTATACAAGCTCAGTGCTGAAAGCAAGGCGAGGCAGTTGATTTATTTTACAGGGGAATGTGGATAAAAATGGAGGAAAAGAACCTAGGAGCATTAGCTTCTTTGCTTCTGTCTGTTCAGTACTATAGAGCTTCCTTGATAGGTCCAACCTTGGTTATTTTCATCTTAACCTAAATTGGTAGCATTTAGCATGGATCTCAGGACAGTCCTCAGGAGACCTTTCAACTTTGAACCTTACTTTCAAGTTTGAATGTAGACTTTACTCTGAATTTCTTTCAGGGAAGAGATTATGTCCTTCAAATGGTTAGAGTGGTCTACAATTCCTTAGTCTAACGATTGTATCTCATAAGTGTTTTGTGTATCCCACTGAGTCAGGAAAGTTAGACAATCCTCTGCATCTTTATCTCCACTATGTGAACACCTTTGTAGAGCTTTCATCTTTCTTTCCCTCCCTCCCTCCCTCCCTCCCTCCCTCCCTCCTTCTCTTCTTCCTTCTATTTCCCTCTCCCTCCCTCCTTCTGCCCTTCCATCCTTCTCCTCTGTTTTCTTTCCTCCCCTTTCTTCATTTTTCTCTCACTCCTCCCCTTCCTTCCTTTCTTCCTTCCTTCCTTTCTTTCTTTCTTTCTTTCTTTCTTTCTTTCTTTCTTTCTTTCTTTCTTCTTTCTTTCTTGTTCCCTCTTAATCTACTCTTATCTTCATTGTTACTGTAGCTGAGGATTAAACCAGAGCATACTAGGCAAGCTCACCACTACTGAATTGTTATCAGTCCTCATCTAAGTTGTTAACATCACACCAAATTTCTACCTTTTCTCAATATTCTTAGTTTTTAAAATATATTATTCAAGAAATTATCAAGAGAATTCCTCCCTTAACACCTCCTCTTCTCCCTTCTTCTGACCATTCTTCCTATTTTCCTTCCTACTTTTCTTCTCTTGGTCTTCTTTTATTCCTTCTCTCCCTTCCTCCCTCCCTTCCTCCCTTTTTCCCTCCCTCTGTCACTCCTTTCTCTTTTTGTCTCCAATGTCCTTGAAACTTTAAAGAAATAGGATAGCATCTCCAAGAAGGCAATAATGTAGAGGTTTGGTCTTTTGCTGTGTATTGTAATACTAAATACTGGTTCCCAAGGCCTGGTTGCCCCCAGGGATGAGAGAATCTGCTTGTAACCTTGACTGCCAAGTTATCCTGATTGGTGAATAAAGATGCTTACAGCCAATGGGGGGGCAGAAGAGAGAAAGGCAGACTTTTTCCAGTTCCTGGGCTTGCTGTCTTGAGAGATCATGAGAAAGGAAAGGAGAAGGTGGAGATGGGAGAAACTCCATAGGTTAGGTGAGTTATGAAAACATGGCCACAATAGCTGGCCAATTGGAGTTAAGTACTGCCCAGATGGAATACAGCAAATTATAATTTGGGGTTATTGATGGGGAATTCCATTCTAATAGTTTAGAGGGTAGATAACTGCCCAACTCTAGTGCTGATTAAGGATTATTATAAACATAAATGTTGTATGTCCTTTTATCTGGAAACTGAATGCTGGGGTAGAAAATGTAATTTGAGATTAAATATTTTCTATAACAAAATAACAATAACCCAAACCTCAGCATCCAGAATCAACCACTGCTAATAGTTATCAGATTTGCTCCCTTTTGCTTCCTTTACTTTCTGCTCTATGTGTGTGCGTGTGTGTATGTGTGTGTGCGTGTGTGTGTGTGCGTGTGTGCATGTGTGTGCATGTGCATGTGCGTGTGTGTGCGAATGTGTGTGCGTGTGCGTGCATGTGTGTGTGCACATGTTTGTGTGTGTGTGTGCATGTGTGTGTGTGTGCATGTGTGTGCGTGTGTGCATGTGTGTGTGTGCATGTGTGTGGCAGAAGTCTACTCCAGGTGTTTTCCTTGATCAGTGTCTATTTTTTGAGACAGAGTTTCTCAGTGAACCAAGACCTCCTTGATTTGACTTGGTTGGCCAAAAAGAAACATGTCCTCGTGCTTGAAATCTGTGGCTGAGTCAGCTTCCTGGCTGACTTTAGTAAGACATAGCCTAACACATCTTCTGCTCACTTCCCTGCTCCACATTGTAGGTGGAGTACCGACTGCCACCCTCTTTACTCGCTGCATTATTTTCTTTTGTAATTTCCTTTTGATAAAGCTCCTCATTAACACATGCATTGTTAGCAAACTGTATGTATATTTTCAGATGTTTGAATATTTGGCTTTTGTGTTATTGATTCATTATAGAGTAGTATGTGTATACACTGTTATATATTTTAAGGCCTTGTAATCATATTGTCAAAAGAATAATTAAATAATTATCTAGTCATATTCAAAAATTAATTATGAGACATAAAGCAGATGTAACTAGGAAATATATCACATGAGACCTGGATTTGAGTAATCACAGTGATGATAATGGGGAAGGTGAAGATGAATATTTATTACCTTGAAGAAAAAAAAAAGAAAGGGGAAGACAAATCTAATCTATATTCCCCAAATGGTAGTTGGCAGGTAGAACGCTTGAAAAATAATGATGAATTAAGACTAAAATATAAAGATCATTAAATATATTAAAGGTTAAACATTAACATGTATTTATCATATTGACTACAGATTACAGCACTGGGTTTTAAATAACCAGTAGAGTTTACACATGCAGATAGTGTTTACTCATACTGTGGTATTGTAATTTGCCTTCGGAGCGTTTTGTACTCCTATTCAGTTGAGGGCTTTAATGCCTGGAGTAGTGTCTAAATGTGGTGTCTTCCCTTCCTTCTTAGAGTGGTTATGCCATGGCACTAGACAACCATTTGAGCAATGTTCAACAGAATTTGGGGAGATTTTTTTAGAAATTGTCTCCGAAACTTAAAAGCTTTCAAAAATAGCTTTCTGTAGCAAAACAATTTTAGTTTTTGAGAGTGGATTTGTTTGAAGGTAACAATCAGAAGTTGACTACAGCCCAGTTTCTAGAAACCATATAGGTCACACTTTATAATAGCACACAGGAATCAAATAGAAGCTATCAATTAGCAAGCATGCTTAGATGAGTTTTAAGGTCCAATATTACTGTGTGGCTAGTAATTCAGGATGATGAGCAAGAACCACACATTTAAATAAGATTGTAGTATTCATCTAACAGCCAAATAATTTGAGTAAAAAAATCAAATATTTCTTTTCAATCAATTTCATATATTTTCCAGATACCAGGGAATTGAGACAAAACTGTAAATCACCATCAATGATGATTTACACAATCACAATCTGATGTTAATCACATCTGCAGTATGCTGGGCAGTGGTGGCACATGCCTTTAATTCCAGCCCTTGGGAGGCAGAGACAGGTGGATCTCTGAGTTCAAAGCTGGCTTGGTATACAGAGCAGTTTCTAGGACACCCAAAGCTACATAGAGAAGTCTTGTCTTGAAAAACCAAATAAATCAATCAAATAGACAAACAATGAGCCTACAGTGTAGAAATTCCAGTTTTATATTGTTAAGCATTAGTTAAGCATAAACAAAAGTTTTATGTCCTTAAGACAACATTTGGATGATTTGCATGGTCATGCTTCCTTTTGTTTGATTTTTATACACAAACTCAGATGTTCTGGGTTTTTCTCTATCAGGTTAGCATTTGGGCTGCCACTTTCTATACATAGGGAGAGATATAGTTAAACAACACACAGTGAAAAAGTCATCTCGAATGCTAGAATGACAAACAAGGCTCCAAGCACACATAGAAAAGTCTTACTAAGTAAAATGTTAATTATCATAACTTGGAACATCCAGAAGAAACTTCCAACTCTAAACACTTCCTTAAAGACATGTCTCAGTAAGGTCAGAAGATCCAAGAGTCCATAATAGAGCTTGGTTGCCCTCCAACCAATCACTTGGTTGCCCTGGTAAAAATCATTACCATCTTGAGATAATCTTACTGCATCCTGAGGCTGTCATCACTAAATCCTGTTAGGAGTAGGGTTACCATCTGTCTACAGATTGGACAACTGATTGCACGCACTGAGCCATGGCCATATTACCAGTATGTACTAATACAGGAGCAAGAAAGATTGTCCTTCTTAAAAGAAAGAGGAGGTTTGATGTAAACAGACTGGTGAAGTGGAAATTTCTGGTTTCTTTGGAAACTCAGTTATGTCACATGATGTTCTTCTGGAAGCTGTCTTGTAAGAGGATGTTTTGCTGAAACAGACACATGTGAGGATGTTTTGCTGAAGCAAACACATGAGAAGGCATGTGATATTTTGCTGGAGTGGATGCTTGAGAAGGCACAAGATATTTGGAAAGAGTATAAATGGAACCCTATAAAGAATGAGAGGCTCTTTCATTGAAATGCCACACAGTGCTGCATTGGTCTTCCCTGGTTTGCAATTCTTGGCTGTTCTTGCTTCTTCTCTGGGCTTTGCTGGTCATTGCTGGTCTTCACTTCAGAGAGAGAAGTCTATCAAGGAACTTCTTGTATCCCAGTTGATACTTGCTGCTTCAGCTGACTCATGCTGATTTGGTGGAGCCTTGTGGTTTCTGCTGGATCAATCTGCTGCTACTGAGTCATGTTTTGTGCTTGCTATTGGACTAGACTTCTGCTACTGATTTGTGTTTTGTGTTTGGCATTGGTCTGGACTGTTAGTATTCTGACAATGAGCTGTAAAATTACCCCAAAGAACTACTTCTAAATAGGTCCACAACCCCCTTGTATTATTAACCTTCTGTCTTTCCTACCTTTAAGGCAGTAGACTAGAAGGGAGGTTGAAGTATTTAAGAACCCTAAATAAAGTAGGTTTAGAGAAAAATATAAGCCTACAGATTGGGCATTTCAATCGAGGACTTCTGTGGAGCAAGAGCAGGGTTAACTGTTCCATCTGAAGTCCTTCTGGAAGCCATCTGAATGGCTCATGTTTTTTTGGCTGAATGCTTTGCTATACATTTCTGAAATGGATTATTTAGGAGGGTTGCTTTCAAACTGAAACTGACCATCACAGTCACAAGTGCCAGATCACTTCCTCCTCCTATAAGAGAACCACTCATCTGCAAACCTTGAACTCCACTGTGATGTTTGATTATTACAGGTCTTTTCTGGAGGACTGGGAGGTAGTTTAGTTGGTAGCATACTTGCTTACCACACATGAAGTTCTAGATTTGATAGCTCTTTATAAGCCGAGTGTGGTGGTGTCTGTACATCTAGAACCTAGGAGGTCTAATCAAGAGTTGAAAGTTCAAAGGTACATGGTGAGTTGCAGGCCAGCCTGGAGTATATAGTGTGAACTTCTCCCTGTGTCTTTTTCTTAAACTTGCAAGGAAGGGAGTCAGAGTGGGAACACGAGTTTTCCTTCAGTTGTCCACAAGCTTTTCTAAAGAGTGTTCTATGAAGTTTTGATAATAATAATAATAAAATCCAAGTGGTACAGAGTTAATGTCCATAGATTCACATGGTCTTTGCTTTAGAGATATTCACTTATAACCATGAGCTTGGGTTTGTTGTCATTCTTTTTATTAAACTTTCAGTACTTTATTACAAAAGGAGTCAAGCATTTGAAAATTTGAAAAACATCACAGCGATTGTCTTATAAGTTTCTATCTCTACCTCTGTGTGATGAATGACATTGGGACTTGTGCATCACATACCTGCTCATTTAAATATCCACCTAGTCATCTATAAGTCAAATGTATTTTGGACACATTTCCCCATTAATGTCACATAACAGTCCTACTAAATGTTTCAATTTGCATATTATTAATCAGATGTCCAAAGAGCATACATTGACTGGACTGAAGTCCTTGGCACAAAAGTAGCAGATATGAAGCTCAGTCTCCATGGCTACCTTGACTGGCCTTACTGGGAGAAAATGTGCCTAATCCTGCAGAGATTTGATGCACCAGGATGGGAGGATACCCAGCGGGCCCCACTTCCTCAGAGGATAAGTGGGGGGATGCGTGAAGGACTCTGTGATGGGAGGACCAGGAGATGTGGCAGCATTTAGGATGTAAATAAATTAATTAATTAAAAATTGTATGGAATTAAAACAATTTCTCTGTGTATAATCTACATGAAATAAAGTATCCAATATTGTATTTTCAATAAAGTTCAGAGCTCTGGTAACTGTATTAATGTCCTTATATGCTAACACCCTCTCTATAGTTTGACCATGATCCTAGAATGTTCCAGATAATCTGTACTCTCAAAGTTATTCCTATGTTCAGAGACATTTCAGATACATTTTCCCACGACAGAGTTTCATTGAAAGAAGGCCACATGGTTTGTCATTTTTGTGCAGTTCATTTTACTGGCCATGTAGCAATATGTAAATTCATGTTATTAGTTGTGTGCACAGCCATTTTTCCTTTTAAATTGCCAAATATCCAAGATGTATTCTGTTCCATTCTATAAATATATTAGTTTCTTTATCCTTTTGGCTGAGAATGGACATGTGTGCTATTTCTAGATTGCTCTATTGTGAATAGAGTTGCTATGAAAATAGTCTATGTCTTGTATAAATAGAAGTGGAATTGATGAGTAATTGCATAGTTGCATGTTGTACTTTATGACTATTTTATACCTTTCTCAGTTTCTACCAATATATGAGCTCTATTTATTCCAGTTTAATGCTAACCCTGTTGGATGGGTCTGTAGTGGTTTCTCATTATAGGTTTACTTTGTGTTTCCATTATATTGTTGGGTATACTTCAGTGTATTGACTGCCCATTCATATACAGTTGGTTCCTAGTGCAATATGAACTTGTGGATACTGGATCACTGCTACTCAGGAAAAGAGTTTGGTTTCTGTGAGCCTCAGTTTATAATACTTTCTAAAGTCAATGAATATGTAACTAATTTTCTTATATATTACTAATTACTTTATATTGAAGTTATCAACAACAGCATTATAACTCATGCCTAAGGATGGTTGATTGAATCTACACATTTCTTTTACTAGGCACAATGATTTCTCTCTCTTTCTCTCAAACACACACACACACACACACACACACACACACACACCATACACATACACACTCACACATACACACCCATACACACAATTAAAATTTTTGCTTTCTCTAGTTACAGTTTATAATAGTCTATAAATATTAATTTCATATTGATGATTATTTCTAGATTGTTTATATGTTTACTAAAAAGTTGTTTAACTGTTTGAATTGCCAAGAGAATGGTGTTGCAATCCTTAATTATGATATTGACATTGCTTGCCTGTTTTCCTTTTAAAATTCTTCTGCTTTTCATCAGTATATTGTGATTTTTAAGTCAGTCTTCCTGCTGAACTAGCCCATTAATTGTTTTGAAATTATTATATACATTTTCATATTCTTTATCTTTGTCTCTTTTATCTCATATTAGTATCCAGCTACTCTAGTTATTTTATGAATTCTGTGAGTTTTCTAGCCTTTTCTAACTATTGTATTTCTACTGACCTCAATCTTTACAGTTTAAGTACATCTCCTTTAGCCAGTACATAGTTAGGCTTTATATTTTCATTCATTTTCAAATATTGCCACTTCATATTTAATTTTTATTCTATTAATATTGTTTCTAATTATTTAGATGATTGTACATATATATAAATACACACACATATATGTATACATATACATATATATATTATTTCTTTATGTGTTGGTTCATTATATTCATGCATTCTTCCTTTCTTTGGAATATTTGACTTTCCTTAAAATCTGACTTTAATATATATTCATTTTTCGCACTCTCAATTTAGATATAGTGTCATTACAATTATAGTAATTTTTATTATGCAGATTTATTTATCATCCCAGTTCTTTATGCTGTGTTTATTATTTATAGTATATTTAGATAAATTATAAGCCACAATTCAACTCACCGGAATGTGTGTTGTAATCAATCACATACATTTTACATAACTGGAGGAAAACAGTGTACTTGGAGACATTTAAGCTTTCAATTGCTGTATTTTTTCCTCTTGGAGTTGATTTTTTTAATCTGGTATCATTTCCTTTCAATCTAAACAAATTCCTTTAGCATTTCTTTTCATTCATGCATGTTGGAATCAGATTCTTACAGTTTTTAAAATATGAAATTTCTTAGGACACATTATTATTGAAGACTATTCTTGAGTATAGGATTAAGTTGACGTTTTTTTATTTCAGCACTCTGAGCATGTTACAAGGCCATCCTGTCTTCCACAGTTCAGGATAAGGAGGGAGTGGAAATTTAAATCATTGCTCATTCTGTGCAAAATACTATTTTACTTTTACTGCTTTTAAGAATTTTCTCTTTGATTTCCAGTAGCATAAATGTGTTGTGCCTAACTGTGGATTTATACATATTTATCCTCTCCGATGTTTGCTGAGCTTCTCAGATCTGTAAATTTATGTCTTTCAGCAATATGTTTCCACCCCATCTGTCTCTCTTCTTTTGGTACTTCAATTACACATAAATTAGAAGTTCTGAAGCCACCCCATAGGGCATGAAGGGTCTGCTCAGCCTTTCCTCTGTTCTGAAGCCACCCCATAGGGCATGAAGGTTCTGCTCAGCCTTTCCTCTGTTCTGAAGCCACCCCATAGGGCGTGAAGGGTCTGCTCAGCCTTTCCTCGGCTTTTCACATTGGATACTTGATCGTTATACCCTTGAGATTTCCTGCAGTTTCTCTGATGGTATCATGCTTCTGTTGAGCTCAGTCACTGGGTTTAAATTTTTTCATATTTAATAGTGTGTAGTTCTAGAAGTTCTGTTTGGTCACCCTCATCATTTTTGTATTTTGACTGCTCAAGCCTGTTGTCAAATCATCGCAACCATCTTTTTATTTACTTAAATGAACACAGTTCCACTATCTCTGTCATAATCCTTACTTGTTAATTCCAGCATCTGAATCATCTTGGGGTTACATTTGGTTAATTGTTCTTTGTCTGAAAAATGAGGCACATTTTCTTAGTTGTTCATAAGCTGGGTAGCTTTGGAGAGCTTCCTGAACCTTGTAATTTTTTTCTGTGAAGACCTGATATTCTATTATTTTTCTCTGTAGAGTGTTGACGCTTCCATTTTAGGAAGGAGTTAGCATTGCAGACTCAGTTTAAAGTTTTGCTTTAGAATATTCATCTCAGAACTCCATTTTAATTGTTATCCTCAGTTGGGCTGCCTTGGCGATCCCCCAGAAATGCCACTGAGCAACATGTGAATGTACAAATCACACATATCGCATACACACACTTCACACCATACACATTTTATACGTATTACATGCACACATACACTATATCACATACAAGAGCTGACTAATACTCAGAGCTGAGTAAATAACTGATATTTAGCCTGTACAAAGGATATTTTGGAGACTTTGGGGTAATTTGGGCTGACCTGTATGCAAGCAATTTTAATATATATATGTATATATATGTATACATATATACATATACATATATATGTATGTATATAAATATATTGTATTTGTGTGTGTGCACAGATATGTGCATTTATACATGTGCATTTCAAATAGTTAATTAGGTTTATGAAATTTTCTTTTTAATACTACATGTTTTAATACCTTCATTAAAGCAACACTATATATTGCATGTATAGCGTCTAATTCTCTTCTTGAGACTTCATTTCTTTTCTGCCATTAAATATTCAAAGTCCAGTTTTTCATTACTACTGATAGTAGAGAGAGTGGTCTACCTAGGAGCTCTACCCATCTGTTCCTTACATACATTATTGAAGGAGAGGCAACTGGAAGGTAGGTGAACCTTTGCCAGCTGCAAGCTACATTCTCAGGAGCTTTGGTGTGTTCTATAAATTTCCCAGGGTTTGTTGCCAGTTTTTGACAGTAGGGAATTTCAGGCGTGGGATATTTGTGTTAAAAAGTTGCATCGAAATTCACTACCCTTTCATTAGCGTCAGTTTGTAGTCTTTGGATGGAGTTTCTTGAATCCCTGGGCTTTTAAAACCCTGTAGATCTTTGGTTTTTATTCAGCCTTACTGTACCACTTGTTTTTTTTTTTTTCAAGAAACAAATAAGCCACTTTACCTGGGATCAGGACAATGGGGTCCCGAGGAGCACCCTTTGCATGTATTTGTGGAGCCCACAGGAATTAGTTTGACTATTTACAGATTATAACAGTTGGTAGTTGAATGTTTTCTTTTCATTCCCAGTTGGTGCAATATGTTCACAGCTGATGCTAATGGCTGGCCCATTTGATTTCACATATGGTCCACTATTTGAGGCCCTCCAAGGCTTTCTTTTGTAGTTAAGTCTTCTCCAACACTATCATGTATTTAGTTTTTGCCTTTGTCTGCTGGTCAAACGAGAAAGAAAAAAAAAATTCCCCTGAATCTTGGCAGCTGCAGAAGAAATCGGCAACTCAGTTGATAAAGATTCAAAGAACTGGGTCAAAATGTCCCAGGAAGAAGATTTTTGTTAAACACTGCAAACAAACAAAGTGCTCCTCTGCGTTGCGTGAGGCTGAGAGAGCACAAAATGTTCTCTGCCGTTCCTCTGCCACTTTGGAGCTCTGCTTAAGCAGGCCCTAAGTGGTTTCAGCACGGCTGCATGTCAGAGAGACCATGTTGTCCTACGAGTCCATTTACATTGAAAAGCATCGTGCCCACAAGTACTTCAGAAAACATTTCCTTTTGGGCAGTTTTCACAATTTAATTTATCTGCTGCTAAAATTCACCGAGAGAGACAGCCTTGAAAGTGTGCTGGAGTCTCTTTCCTGAGACTTATTCCACACAGCATTTTAGACAAGACCAGTAAGAACTACGAAATTGACAATATTGAAAACCCAAATGCAAGCACCCTCCAGCAGCCATTATAATTCAAAACATGGTCAGTGTTTATTCTGACTGTAGACTAACTGATAAAGCCACAATCTTATAACGAGATTATTTTAAAGACTATTGTATTACCCTGGGAGGGCTAAAATACTCATTCATTCCTAGTGGAAGATTGCAATAGCTCTAATTCCCCACAAAGTGGGCATTGTATGATAATTGAACGGGCTGGGATGTTAACTGTCCTCCACTTCACCTCTAGATGTTTAACAGCTTATCTTTTCCACCAGCAAACACTAATGCATTTATTTATGCCTTACTGTTGAGATAATTTTGCAATTTATTTATAATAAGGAGGTAAAAAGTATACAGAAAAATATTTAAATGATTCCAGGTCTGTATATTAACATCAATTGAAGACGGCAATATCCGCTGATCGTGCTTTCTAAAGGAGACGCTCTTGATATACTTGGGCATAATTGGAAATGCTGGACTATAGCTAATAAACTGAAGACATGGGGCAGCATTGTTGAGTGGATGTTGCTTGGTTAGTTTTCTGAGCTACTTTTTAAACATTGTTTATTTATTTATTTATTTATTTATTTATTTATGTTGTATGTGTCAGGTTGTGTGTGCGTGTGGGTGGGTAGGTGGGTGGTGTTTCATGTCATAGCATGCTTATAAAGAGACAATTTGCGGGTATCAGTTCTCTGCTTCTACCAGACCTGACTTTTAGTTTGCCAGGCTGAGTGTTAGGCACCTTGACTTGCCAAGCTGTCTTACCAGCCTGTTATGTTCTTTTGTATTTGGATCAGTTTGTTTCTCAAACCATACACAGAGAGCACAGGCTCTTTCTGCTAGGGATGCCTTTTAGGTGTTCCATATTGGTTGCTGTCAACCATGAAGAAGTGAAGAGATCTGCTTCATACATCTTCTATGGATTAGCCAATTTTATTACTACGGCTTGTTGCAGGATATTTGATCACACTATGATCCCCAAGATTGTGTTATTTACTAAAACATAACAAATCAAAACAAAACAAAATACCTGTTTCTAGTTGTGGTGTGGCTCAGCCCTAGCACACACCTTTAGTCTAAGAGCTTTCTGTTTATTGTAAACAGGATTAAATAAGGTCAACCATAGGTCAAGAGTTGGAACAAGCAACCAGTTGATAGGAAGTGAACATGGGGGAAAAAGCATGCAGAGTAAGAGGGAGTCTGGGGGTGGATAGAGAGACAAATAGGAAGTGGAAGAAAGGGACATTGAGTTTGATGGGTTTGGGGAGATTGCATGGAGAAGGAGACCTTTCTTCTGAGACATTGCCTAAGGAGGAAGGTCAGCTGGGTGCTTCCTTTGCCTCTCTGAGCCAGCAGGCTTTCACCCCAGCATCTGGCTCCTGAGTTTTCATTGGTAAAATTGAGCAATTGAGATTATGTTAAAAACAACAACTGTTTCCTCAGAATCTCCCATTGGAGTAAGAGCATAATGAAGGAGATATGCATGAGATGATGGAATGATTAGAGATTGTATGTTATGCCTCTGCCCTATAGCAGGCATTGGGTTGGCTCTTGTTAAGAATAGGCTATGTTCTGCCATAACCTATTAAACATTGTAGAGTGCAATGGTTGTTTAAACTTCTTTGACTAGAGAGATTCCACGATATAGATAGATTTTGACTCCATTTTGAGGATGGAGGATGGTCCTGCCATTTATTCTGAGAAGTAGAAAGAAAGCTAGTATGTAAATTTTGAGGGTGAGCTAGACTATAGGAACACATTAAAATCATATCAGGAAAAGTAGACCTAATAATTACTGGACACAGGAGATCAAGGAGAGTATATGATTCTTTTACCTAAACTCCCAAAAGAGATGAACGCCTAGCATTTTGATAGCAGTGGCCCCTACAGGCTGTCATTTGATCCCTGAGTATGCACATCTAAGACTAATGGGTAGAGATCTCACGGCTTTCCCAGGAGCTTGAGCTGAGCTCTGTCTTTGCAATTGACATGGTCTATTCAAATTGCTATCTGTCAATCCTTCCTCATCTTGACCTGCCACCCATCCATTTGTCTATTCCTTCATCTGGACCTAGCCTTGCCTTTTCACCTGACCAGCAAGTCTGAACTCTATGACTTTCTCTCAAGCTTCATTGTGAGTCAGACTCACAGTGGCCTGACCAAGCATAGCAGCAGTGTTTGGTTTTCTTGCCTCTCCCAGAGATGCCTGTCACTCATCTTTCCTATACCTCAACCCTCTGAGATCTGAGCTCTTCTATGACCTTTCAGCCTTATATAACCATTCTATAATATTCATGTGTATGTGATGTATATATATATGTATGTATATGTATACACAGAAATAGATAGATAGATAGATAGATAGATAGATAGATTTACTTTGTGACATGCAATGTGTGATTTGATTTGAGAACTAGTATTAGTAAATGATTGAAATAAAGTGGGCTCACCTTGACAAGGAATATTAAGCAAAGTGAAAGTATCCAGAAAATTTCTTCCATTAAAAGTGTTATACCTAGTGAGTTTATCGTTATTCAGTAAACTCCACCATTGTGAGAAGACACAAACATGCTAGTATATATTGTTGTAGTATGTGCATCACATCTTTTATTACACAATATGTCTAGGGTTTAGATATAATGTTTGTAGACAAGATCTATTTCTCTAGTTTCTAAAATTATGCTAATATGATAAAACTAAACTAAATCTTTACTGAGATTTTCCAAGAAGAGAGAATCTTTAAAAAATGTATTTAAGACATTAAGCCAGAGACCCGGGCAGGATCCCCTGTTGTCTCTCGGGTGAGGTTCTGAGACTGGAGCA
>NW_022196898.1:68154869-68179649 GCF_008632895.1 Mastomys coucha | reverse complement strand
AAAAAAAAAAAAAAGAAAATAATGCAACAACAACAACAACAAAAAAATGTATTTAAACCTGAACTTGTTACTTATCTTGTTGCTGTGACAAAATACTTGATGAAAACAGTTTGAGTCAGGATGGGTATAATTTGGCTTATTGTTCTAGGATACAGTCTGTCATGGCGTAGAAGTCATGGCAGCCAGGGTTTGAGGCAGTTGGACACATTGTGCTGGCAGTTAGAAAACAGAGGAGAGGAAAAGTGATTTCAAGTTGCTCTCTTCTTGTTCAGACTAGGACTTCAGCTATGGAATGCTGCTATCCACAAATCGAATTGGTCTTCCCATCTCAATTAGCATAATCTAAACACTCTCTCATATACTTCTTCTGTGGTAAGTCTAGATTCTGTCAATTTGCCAATATGAATCACCACAGAATCCATGTTTGTTTGATCACCAGTATCTTCGATATCTTTCTTTTCTTACTTATCATCTTGTTTATATCCTCCTGAGATGAAATAAAATTTCAAATACAGTTAAAGTGCTGTATCTTTAGTCCTAGCTTGTATGCAGTTCTAGACTTACTGTTTGTTATTTTTATTAGCATTTGTCCACCACATGAATTGCCTACTTATCTTCAGTAAGTATCACATTGGGTATTTGTTCCACAGTAGGAACTCAATCATCCATTGACTGAATAAATAAACACATAAATGAACAACAAAATCTCAGCCCTGTGCCTAATTGATCAACATATTATTTTACAGCAAGTTGATCTTACTTATGCTCAGGGAAGAAATTACAAACAGTAAATTAACAACTTTCACAGTGGGATCACTCAAGTATACTTTAGAACACACTTAACAGTGTAGGCCCATGATAGGATTTATTTCATGGCCAATTTAAATACTTGTCTAAATTACAAAGGTACCTAATGCCAGTATTTGGAAACACAAATGCATTGCTAATAATTCCCATCTTTAAACTTTACATAAATTTTTTTGGCACCAACTTCACATTTTCTGAAATAACGTCCTAATCACCTGACCTACAGATATGTTTATAGATGTATCCAACTTTCAGGTTTATGATTTTATTATATTACATAGAACAACGAAAGTATCTGTCTTTTTTCCCCTTAGATTCTTTGCTTACAGATACATTACAGTACTCAAAAAGAATGAGAATTTCAATCAAGATATTGGTAAATGCCTACTAGGTTTCAAGTTTTGTGTTATACATCTGGGAAGGAAAAGATGAATACTATTTAGTCATGGTTCATCTCTGGGTGTCTGTAGTTACTTTCATTCTGGGTCTGGAACACTCTGTGTTTTGTTTTGCTGGTTTGCCTTTGAGCTTACCTCTCTTTTCCAATGCCCATCTCAGAGAGGTCAGAGCAGGTCTTTTGACTCACCAGTTGAAGTCTTACTACTTTCTATCCTTATTATTGTTTAAGCTTTCTGATAAATGTATCTGTTTATAATAAATATCCATCTCCCTCAGTAACCAATAAAATGCAAAAAGAGATGGGACCGTATGGCATGTTTATTATTAAATCTCCAAAATCTGGGGACATCAATGGCTCATAGTAAGTTCAGTTGATTCATGTGATTTGATATAGATATATAGCTGAATTAGCAAACACTGCACCATTGCTCCTAAAAAGAAAGCAGAATTAGCCTTTGGTCACATCTTCAGTTAATATACCACATTGCTTCATGGTGTGTTTGTTTGAAGATACCTTGTTTCATGTGAGGGTATTTTTTTTTAAATAAATAATACATTTAATTTTTTTGTTATCTGAGAACTTTATATATGTATGTAATCTCTTCCAGGATTTCCCTTAATGAGTCTACCTCACAACTTCATATTTAATTCTTTCTTCTATATCCTTCACTTCTTCTCCTCCTCTTATTCCTCATCTCTCTATTTCCCTTCCTCCACTTCCTCCTCATCCTCCTGAAATAACAGACTAAATCCATTTAGAGCACTCTGTATGTGCATGGGTATGGGGCCATTTATACAGCCCTAAAATGTTTTCCTCTTCCACAGCTCTCAATAGCCAGTCGCTTCTCAGTTAGGAGGTGGTGTCTCATGAGCTCCTCCTCCATCTATAAAAGAATGTTGGCTGCTTTGATCTTATGCCTATAGTCAAAACTGCCCGGACGTCATAAAGTCCTATCATGTTGAGACAATACCATTTCTTAGGACTCTTTGTTTTTGTCCTCCAAATCTTCTCCTTCACACTGGGACCTAGGGCACGATAGTGAGATGTTCCATCTAGAAAGGAACCCGCAAACTCCCTTGCTTTCAAGCCTTTGACTAGTTACGAACATCTAAATTAACTGCTGACCACTGACAAAGAAGCTTCTCTGGCCAAGGTAAACAGTGGTCCAGGCCTGCAGATAGAAGCATAAATAGATAGAAGGCAGTTTGACAATATGATCATTAACCAAAATGACAATAGTAAGTTCTACTCTGGACCTTTGACCTGTTCAGCTATGGACCTTTGACCTGGTTTGTAACACTAGGCTTATATACACCCCTACATAGCAGATTTTAAATCTATTCAGAGATGACATAAAAATATTGTTTTCATTAAACATTGGTGGATAAAGAATCATCATTTTTCCTTACTGTGTTTAATGGGACCATCATTTACCTGGTTTCTAGTGTTTAAAACAATGTTTTTCCATTGTTAGTTTCTGGAATTGGTTATGTTCCCACAAATACAAAATCTAGCTGCTTTCCATCATGAATGAGAAGGATACTTTACAAGTTTCTGGAGTGGCTGCATGTGGAGCGCTGCTGCTGTGCCTTAAAGATGGCGCCTGCCATTCTTCTGCTAAGGAGTAAACAAGTCCTTATTTGGCAAGAGGGTTGCACCTGCCAGTGGTCTGATCTTTCGTCATGAGGCTATAGCCTATGAAGGTGCGGGACATGGTATGGGCTCATGGGCAGTCCTACGAAGGGTATTTAAGCAGCACTCACGGACCATTTGGGGGGCACACCCTTGATTCTCATGTAACTAACAGCTCCTGAGTAAACTGTTGCTGGAAGGAACTGGTGTGCTAGTCTTTCTTCCTCGCTGCTCAGGGTGATTGGCGTGGCACAACTGGTGGCCCACACGGGGAATCCTTTAGATTTCCTGGAGTTCCAGAACCAGTAGCAGACAGGGCAATTGGTCGATCGGTAAGTGGCCGGTAAGTGGGGCCCGTCAGTGGAAAAGTCCTCGGAAGGAGGCTTCATATATTAAGGTCCTCGGAAGGAGGCAAGCAAAAGTGAAAGTAAGATAGCCGGCAGATTATGTTCGTGCCGGGAGGAGTTTCTCCTTGGATAGTTCTCCTAGTGATTGTAGTGGTAGTTGTTACGACCCTGGTGGTGTGTTTTTGTCTTAACTGTCATCGCCCAGTGTCACTGTTAATCATGGGAACCTCACCATCATGTCCAGTGAAGGCAGCTCTTCAAAGGACTGAAGTTTAAAGATAAAGTCCTGGCTCAATTCCTTAATGAGGTGGAAACTGTGGCTCCTTGGTTTGCTGTGTCAGGAAATCTTATACTGCCATGCTGGGATAAGTTAGGGAAGGACTTAGATCAGGCATGGGAAGAGGACACTCTATAGGATAAAAAGGGAAAGACAGGGATAAGAGGAATCTGGAAAGTCATCCGCAGCTGTTTGACTAGCGAAGAGTGCCTCCCTGCGATTCAGGCAACTACGGAAGCCTTGGAGCAAGTGAAAGAGATGAGGTCAGAAACTCGTTCCAGCAGTTCAAGGCAGTCAAAAGAACAGGAGAAAGGAAAATCGACAGGATTGTATCCCAGCCTGAGAGACATGATAAAGAGCCAAGAATCGGGGTCGGAAAATAGCTCAGAGGATGAGATGGAAGAGCTAGAAGAGACCATGCAAGATCCTCGTCTAGCGCTTCTTGCTAATCCCTTTAATATTTGGTTGTTGTGTGGAATTAATAGCAGCTGTACTGATTTATCCCCTTTTGTTATGCTTGGTGGGGGAGGACATGGGATGGCGAATTTTTCAGAAACCACCTCTCCTGGTGTTATAGCCACCACAGTGGAGGGTTCTTCCACCCCATCTTATTTTTATGGTCATCCCTTTTATAAGAACATGGAAATGGTTAAGTCTGTTCAGAATGTTTCTTTCGGCCCTACCCCTGTGTGTGTTTGGCCTCCTTTTGTATTTATTGTTAGCAATAGCAGTCAGCTATTTGTGGGGAATTTATTTTGCTCTAGTAACAAGTGGATACTTTATGGCAGCTGGCCCAGCTTAGGTGTGAGTGGAAAATGAGAGGCCTGTGTGTTACTTCGGTCCCCTATAATAATATGTCTCATGCAGCTAATCTTTCCAGGCATTTGTCCCAGTATCTTACAGGAAATTGGTCAGGAAGCTTTGATGATTTAATGCAGAATATAAGGATGGCGATTGTAACTATCAACTCCACTTGTGTGGATATCTCCATGGCTGAGGGACTGACTACGTGGATTCATCAAGCAATGATTCATCTTAAAGAGTGGGTGGGAATAGGAGTGCTAGCTGTTGCCCTAGTAGGTGTCTGTGCACTCTGCCTATTTTGCATCTGTCAGATGGCAAGAGCCCAGAGATGTGAGAGGGCTGTGGTGGTGTGTGCCTTTCAAGCCATTGAGGCTGGTGTATCTCCCCAAGCATGGTTGTTGGCATTGAAGCAGTAACCACTTGTGACCCCATAAGTCTCCTAGGCTTGGACAGCCCTTGCACCCCTGGAGGCCTGCAGGCCTCACTGCACATGGGATGGGTGTCCAGCCTGTTTCCTGGGACTCAGCTCTTGCACCTGGCGGGCTTTGCCCATTGCACCCAGTAGAGTGAGTGCCATGGTTTAAGCCTGTCTGCCCTTGATCGTGAGATCCTACGTAATGGAACTCTTGATCGAGCAGTAACTGCTTTTCTTTAAAACTAAAAGGGGGAACTGTGGAGCGCTACTGCCGCGCCTTAAAGATGGCGCCCGCCATTCTTCTGCTAAGGAGTAAACAAGTCCTTATTTGGCAAGAGGGTTGCACCTGCCAGTGGTCTGATCTTTCGTCATGAGGCTATAGCCTATGAAGGTGCGGGGCATGGTATGGGCTCATGGGCAGTCCTACGAAGGGTATTTAAATAGCACTCACGGACCATTCGGGGGCACACCCTTGATTCTCATGTAACTAACAGCTCCTGAGTAAACTGTTGCTGGATGGAACTGGTGTGCTAGTCTTTCCTCCGTGCTGGTCAGGGTGATCGGCGCAGCACAGCTGCAAATAAAGAGATTAAACTTTCCCCTGACACTTTCTGGATCTATGTTATTGAATAACATGTCATGGTCAGGAACACTGTGAGACATCCTTGAATGCTGCTGATATGCATATTTTCTCTACAAAGCACATTATAAAATCTTTGTATTTAGGAACAAGAGACAGAATTTTGGCATTAGATTAGAAAATCATTGTAAACAATGAAATCACTACTGTTATTCTGCTAAATGGACTTAGTATTAAATTGACTCTTCATGGCTTATATTTATACCCATGGATCAATGCATCTCTCAAGTGTTATCCGAAAAGTTTCTATTTGCAGTAATTGATAATTAACACAGAGATCTACAATTGACTAGGGTTCAGAGAATAAGAGAAGGCAGAATAGTGATACCTAAGTGGAACATCTATACAGTACCTCTTTCTCCCAAGACCCAGGGATCATCTCAGAGAAACAGGTAGAAAAAGTGGAGGACCCAGAGTCAGTTGATGACTGTAAGGTAACAGTGTCTTCCGGCCACAGCAGAACAGCTGCACATCTGAACTCATAATGATCCCCACAGCATGTACAAGTCCTGTGCAAGACCAAGCCAGACCAAGTGCCAGCATGAACAGGCTGAGTTAAACCCAAAACCTTTCTCTTGACATGAAACTATTGGCAGATGTTAACTTCAGGGAGAGGATAGATAGATAGATAGATAGATAGATAGATAGATAGATAGATAGATAGATAGATAAAGAGTCATCTCTGACAAGTCTACATGCTCCATTGGAAAGCCACACATCCAAAAATATTTGGGAATCACAAATTGCTTTAAAATTAAAAGGACACTAAGTTGAGTGAACATGGGAGAGAGTGGATGTGAGAAGAACTGGTAGAGGGATGAACATTACCAAAACATTTATGAAATTCTCACAGAAGTAATACTTTTTCTTTAAAATATCAACGAAAAATACAAAGACAAAGTATTGTGGCTAGAACAAGGCATAGCCTTGCTGTCTGACTTTAGATGGAAATTTGTGCAACATTAACTCAAATCTTTTGCTGTTCTGTGCATTTTCACACATAACCATGAGGGTAGTGAACATTTATTTTGAGATTGTAGATAAATATTAACAAGTGACCTTGCTAGTATGGAGTCCAAGTACAACAGAGATCAACTGCACTTGACCTCCCTAACATTACAGAGAAAGAATCAAAGAAAAATTGAAGTTTTCAGCAGGTGTCTTTGCCCAAAGACAAGGTAATAAAGTTTTAGGAGAATAAAAGCAAAAAAAAAAAAAAAAAAAAAGTCGCCTGAAAGGGGGTTTCTCAGATCAGAATGAGTGAAAATGACTAAGGTCTCAGTGCAATCTCAAAACCTCCTGCTTCAGTTTAGGTGGATCTGATTTGAAAACTTCCAAGAGGAATTCAGATGACATCCAGGCTGTTGGTCTGTGTCACATGGCTTTGTAACAACTTACCAGCATTCTGACTTTGGACTCTAGACTAAGTCATTATGTCCCAGCTTTACCTCATCTGTGAAATGATTACACTCCTAGTAGCTTGCTGGGTGTATTGAAAGGGTAAGTATAGCCGTGTACAGCATGTCTTCCACTCTCTATGCCACATGGTATAAACCTCAGGGAAAGTCACTGGTTATAGTGATGGAGATGAAATCTGCTCTTTCTCTTTCTGATAAACAACCATATAAATAATAACTAAAAATAAATAAATACCCTTTACTTGACTCTGGTTTCTCTTCTTTTAGTATGTAAGGAAGGTTTGCTGTCCCCAAAGCTCTCTGGAAGTTATATATAGAGCAGCGTTCCAGTCTGGTTGAAGTTTACCAGTCTATGACCCTTTCTTCATTTCTTCATAACCTTCATCACTACCATCCTCAAATTTATACTCTCAGTAGGAATAGTAGCAACAAATATTTTAGACTAAGTGTCTATTCAGTTCTTATGTGGCTACATACCTCTGTGAAGGTGCTGATCTTGTTGATTTTTTCATTTCTACAAACTATTTTCTTTCTTTTTTTCTTAATTGTTTTTAATAATTCTTATATACTTCATATGTCATTTGCCTACCCCCTCTACCCTCCAAAGGTTCCACATCCCACACCTCCTCACCACCAACCTTGTCTCCACGTGGATGCCCCTATCCCCCACCCCACATGACCTCTAAACTCCCTGGGGTCTCCAGTCTCTTGAGGGTTAGGTGCATCATCTCTGAATGTAAGTCCTCTACTGTATGTGTGTTGGGGGCCTCATATCAGCTGGTGTATGCTGCCTGTTTGGTGGCCCAGTGTTTGAGAGATCTCAGGGGTCCAGGTTAACTGAGACTGCTAGTCCTCCTACAGGATCACCTTTCTCCTCAGCTTCTTTTAGCCTTCCCGAAATCAACAACAGGGGTCAGCTGCTTTTGTCCATTGGTTGGGTGCAAATATTAGCATCTGAGTCTTTCAGCTGCTTCTTGGGTCTTTTGGAGGGCAGTCATGATAGGTCCCTTTTTGTGAGCGCTTCTTAGCCTCAGTAATAGTGTCAGGCCTTGGGACCTCCCCTTGAGCTGGATCCCACTTTGGGCCTGTCACTGGACCTTCTTTTCCTCAGGCTCCTCTCCATTTCCATCCCTGTAATTCTTTCAGATAGGAACACTTATGGATCAGAGATATTCATAAGTCACTGTGGGATGACAATCCCAACCCTCACTCGATGCCCTGAAAGTAGGAAAGAGCCTCATTGGCACAGGGGTAAATTTCCTAAATAGAACTCCAATGCCTCATGCTCTAAGATCAAGAATTGATAAATGGGACCTCATGAAACTGGAACGCTTCTGTAAGGCAAAAGGACATAGTCAATAGATAGACTGGCAACCTACAGATAGGGGAAAAAAATCTTCACTAACCCCACATCTGATAGAGGGCTAATATCCAAAATATATAAAGAACTCAAGAAGTTAATGACCAAAAATCCAAACAACCCAATCAAAAAATGGGGTATAGAACTAAGCCAAGAATTCACAACTGAAGAATATCAGATAGCTGAAACACACCTAAAGAAATGTTCAAAGTCCTTAGTGATCAGAGAATTGCAAGTCAAAATGACGCTGAGATTCCACCTTACACCAATCAGAATGGCTAAGATCAAAACCTCAGGTGACAACACATGTGGGAGAGGATGTGGAGAAAGAGGAACACTTCTCCATTGCTGGTGGAATTGCAAACTGGTACAACCACTCTGGAAATCAATCTGGAGGTTCCTTAGAAAATTGGAAATAGATCTACCTGAAGACCCAGCTATACCACTCTTGGGAATATACCCAAAAAATGCCCCACCATGCCACAGGGGCACACATTCCACTATGTTCATAGTGACCTTATTTGTGATAGCCAGAAGCTAGAAACAACCTAGATGTCCCATGACAGAAGAATGGATACAAAAAATGTGGTTCATTTACACAATGAAAAACTACTCAGCTATTAAGAACAAGGACATCTTGAGTTTTGCAGGCAAATGGATAGAACTAGAAAATAATCATCTTGAGTGAGGTAACTCAGACCCAAAAGGATGTTCATGGTATGTACTCATTAATAAGTGAATATTAGCCAAAAAAAATAAAAATAAAAATAAAAACCAAACAAACAAGATACAGTCCACAGAATTCAAAAAGGTCAACAAGCTGAAGTGCCCAAGTTCCACTCAGTTCCACTTGGGAGAGAGAAGAAAGCAATCACAAGTTGGGAGGGAGGGAGGGCCT
The DNA here is from genome assembly GCF_008632895.1 of Mastomys coucha. Taxonomy (NCBI): domain Eukaryota; kingdom Metazoa; phylum Chordata; class Mammalia; order Rodentia; family Muridae; genus Mastomys; species Mastomys coucha. Next base: position 68,170,651 of record NW_022196898.1, on the reverse strand, counting down.
GGATGGTAAAATGGACATGGACGGGGTGGGAATTTGGGGGAGAAGGGAACCTGATCTGGTATTGGGTGAAGGAAAAGGACTGAAGGCCTTAAGGCCAGCAGAAAGAATGGAAACAGGCAACCTCAGGAAATAGGAAGCTGGAGGGACCCTCCAGAATGCACCAGAGATCTGGGAGGTAAGAGATTCTCAGGGATCAGAGAGGGACCATAGATGAAATGCCCGACAGTAGGGAGAGGGAACTTACAGAGCCCAAACTAGTTTCTTAATGTAATAGATTACTTCATTTATCTTATTTCTTTCAATTGAATTACATATGGCAAACAGTATGTGTGTCTTTGCCACATCTCCATCTGGAATACAGAAAATAACCTTCCCCTCGCTATTGAGATTGGACTGGGCTTGCCCATGCTCTGCTATACAGTACAACATCGGTGCAGTGGTGATTTGCCAGTCTCAGGCCAAGGTCTCAGCACCCATGGCTTCCTGTCCATCTGTTCTTGTTTGCTCATCCAAGCAAAGGCAAGAAGAACTAGCCTGAAACCCTCAATAAGCTTGAGGTCCAGCCTGGTGCTGCCTTGAATGCAGACTCATCGTCAATCCTAACGAGCAGCATTGCTGCTGCTTTCTCCTAGAGCTCAGACTTACTTACTTCTTAGTCCCTCCTTTTCTCTTGCTTCTTTCACAAATTTATTCCTAGGAAAAGAGTGCTCCTCACTCTCTCATGACCAGGCTCAATGATTGAATGTTTCTGTACATCTAAAGCTGCCATGTACATTAGAATGAATTATGATTCTATACATTTTTATTATTATTTTATGTATATGAGGATTTTGCTTGAATATATGGGCACCACATGTGCCTGATGTGCCTGGTACCTCCAGAGGCCACAGGAGGTGTTAGACCCACATGTAGTTACAACTGAATCTAAGCTATCTGATGTAGATGCTGTGAACCAGACTCAGGTCTTCTGCAAGAGTGCCAAACACTCAACTTCTGTGCTTTTTATTTTCCAGCCCAGGTTATGGTTCTTACTACTGAACCTTACTGATTGTGCCTGCACTCAGGACTACAGAGTCTTGCATGGTGAGTAAAGAGGTAATTCCCCACTGGAAACTGGTGGGCATCTCAAAGATTCTCACAGTCAAATACATACCAGCCCTAACCTACTTCACTTTAGAAATGAACCTCAAAAATGCACATAAACTCCCTTCTCTATTTAATTCCTTCCTCATTTCTCTATCTTCTTCCTGGTGTCCACCACATCTTGCTGCTAGTAATTCATTGTCACCCACCAGGCTTCATTTATAAGAACACTTCATGAAAGAGGCCCCTGCCAAACACCATGTATAAAAATCTCTTTGTACTCAGTTTGTTACCTCCTTTAAATTTTTTTCCATGTACTAAAAGATACCTGTGTATCTTCCCATGTACATAGCTCGGTGACATCCTCCCAACTTGAATGTAAGTTCCATGAAGGCTGGGATCATTTTAGACATGTTGTCTACATAGTCAGCACCTATGGGTTGGCAAGAAATAGTTTCCCAAGAAACCCTTAAGACTGAATAAGTAGATGCATTTTCTGCTTTTTTTTATGGATGAATGACACTATCATCCATCTATTTTACAAATCTGAGAGCCACTTTTCCATTCTTGTCCCTCTTGGTACTGGCCATTATTCAGCTGTCAAACCATGAGTTTTGGAGCATCACTTGAAGTCACATCCATCCTCTCTCTTCCATCTCTGTCACTCCCATTTTTGAGACTTGGTCATCTCTTTCTTCTTCAATAGTTTCCATCTGTTGCTTGCTCTTCCTTGGAGCTCTAGTGTGTAAGTGGTTAGGACTCAGGACTTATACACTCTTGTTATATTTTTAAAAAATCACTTTCAATAGTGTTTAATAATAAGTAACTCCTAAACTTCAATTTCTGAAGAAACACTCATTCCATGTTTACCAATCTGCAGATCTGCTATTGTCTGACTGAGTTCTTCTGGGCTTTGATCCCTTGTAGACTCTGGGTCATATTTGTCTTTCTGTAAATGACTGAATAAAGAATGACTAGCTGTTACATTATCATGGAAGAGAAGGGACTCCTCAGAGTTAATTTAAAAACCATTGTTTCATCCCTTAACATCTCAGCTTGGAAAGACACACTGCAAACCCTGGATTTGTTCTATTGCTTTGACCAAACCCAACGGGTTTGGACATAACATAGGGACATAACTCATGCCTCTGGGAGCCTTCAGTTCCCACACAAGGCCCATAGCTGTTACTTTTACTTAAGAGGTGGATGAAGAGTAGAGGATGATAATAAAGCCTTGCCAAGCACACTGGATCTATTCTCTTTACCTAACTTTCAAGAAGCTTTGGTGACAGCAAAACCTCCTTACATTTCCTTTACTAAAGTTCTTGATTTCTTATTCTGTGAGGTAAAACAGCCATTCTGGTTATTGCTCCAGACTCCCCTCCCCTCCCCTCCCCTCCCCTCCCCTCCTCTCCTCTGCATTCCACATTTTTTGGCCCAGCAGTAGCAAATTGATTGTAGATCCTAGGCGCTTACACCCAGATGTTTCATGCCTCTGCTTCTGCTTAACACACTCTGCACATAAATGCCTTTCCTACCATCCATTCCTATCTGAGTGGCTACTTCCCATTCATTCTTTGAGATTCAGTTCAGGTGTGTCCCACTGGACTAACATTTCTGAACTTCTCCCCACTTCAGAGTACACGCAGTGCCCTGTGCTTGCTCTTACCATGGCATTTGTCAAATTGCATTGCAATTAACATTACCCATATGTGTATATCTGTATGTATCCTTTTAGCCCACTTCCTTTACATGGATGAGAGATTTTTTTTTCATCAAATTTAGGTTATATGCATATATGTATATATAATATAGAATATAATAGATAATAGATAATTCATAATATATAAATAATATAGTATATATTTTATATATTATACATAACACATAATGTAAAATAATATATAACATATAAAACATATAATATATCATATATAATATATCTCTACATCCATGTAGATATGTATCTAGTATTTAATATTATATACATAACTTTATGTATGTATATAATATTTAAAATATATGGTTTAAAGACTTAGACCATATACTCTAACTCTCTATAATGAGATTCACCAATAAAAGCCTTGCAATTAACATGTCTCAGGTCTTAGAATATAGAAGTTATGTCTATGAGTTATGGCATCTGTATGCATGTTTAATTTTTTTCTTTTCTGAGATAAAGCTATTTGTAGCTCAAGTTGGCCTCAAACTCATGATGTTGTTAAAGATTATCTTGAAGTTATAGTCCTCCTGCCTCCACCTACCTCCCAAGTGCTTGAATCACAGGCACGTACTACAATATTATGGGTGCTGGATAGTGAATCCAAGGCTTCCTTCACGATAGGCACTCTACCAACTGAATGATGTCCCCTTTTTGATGTCTTCTTTTGGCTGGACTTCAACGAAAAGGATTGATTGAGGGGTATTTACAAAAAAATGTTATGAAAGACTTGTAATTAAATGGGAGAAAATTCTTAGAGGCAAATATCCTCGATTGTATTACAATCTTAGTAAGCTTGATAATTTGAAGTTTTTGGGTGAGATGGGGAGAGGACAAACCCTCTGAAGCCAGTTGTGGTTTCAGCTTCAGCATTTGAAAGCTGCAAACCCCTGGGTTCTGTTTGACTCTGCTTTGTTTTTAGGATGGCAAACGACAAGCAGAATTTAAAACAAGTCACTCTAATGGCAACTGTCATGCCACGATGACTTCAGGTAATCATTGGAAAGATAGCATGGAGGAGCAGGCTAAATCATTTTATGGGCAGGAGTCCTGAGCGGGGATGGAGAACTTTTCCTTAATTGACATCATTACATTACCAGCCACCCTGAGGCCACAGGTGAGCGAGGCTTCAATTGTCATGCACTTTCATTTGTTTTAGTTGCCTTCGTTAATTTCTCTGGTTCATAATTCACCCAGTGGCAGTAAAGAGGATAATTTTTTATTTTTTGTTTTGTTCTGTTTAAATGGCAGAGCCCAGATAATGAAGACAATGGTAATTCCACAGGAATCTTATTTAGGCTATCACTTTCTTCTTCAGGCCGAGGAAAAAGAAATGATTCCTTCTATATTTTCCTTTAGCTTATTCCAATATTTATTTATAGCTGTAGTCTATAAGATGTTAGGTATAGGTACTAAACTGGTTCTCTAGGACTGAGTTTATCACATTACTGGTGTACATTACTCTGTTCAAGTGTGTATACATATTGCTTTACTTTTTAAATATATAATATAACCTCGTGATACCCCCATTTTATCTGCCTTTATCTGCCAGCCTTCCAATCACTATGTAGGGATTTTCAATCCAATCCTAGCTGTAATTGGGTTATTTATTTGCAGGTTTTCTTTCTTTGAAAATCAGACTGCTAGTCAATCTGTCCCCAATCTGTTGTATTCTGCCCAATACCTTGTCTCATTTATCAGACATTTGTTTAAGGTTTTTACATCTTGCCTATGAAATTCAAACACTCCTGAGAAGCAAACACAAAACCGACCAAAAAAACCAACAACCTCCCAGTTCTCTCACTCCCCCCATGACATCATTCAGCAACCTCCCAGTTCTCTCACTCCACACCCCCTCCCCGTGACATCATTCTCTTCATGTCTCAGTATTCTATTTTTGTGTCTAATGAACAGTCATTTCTCAGGTGTTAAGTTCAATATAGTATCTAACCTTCCTTCTGCTTCCAAAGGTCTGTTGAATGCTGTTATCTTTCAAGTAATAAAGCTAAGTTATACTCAGAAACAGGGTTCTTTGTGAATTATGGTTTTTGAATATTATTATATAGCAAAAGCCTCCTTAGTGTTTTTTATTAAGGAAGGGGGAGTATTCAGACACATTCAGATTAAACATTTATATAGTTTCTGTGCTTATGGTGGTATGACATTAAGATTAATTAGTGGATAATCTCAAATTTTGCATTCTATATGGTTGAAAATGTATCTCCATTAGAGAAATATCAAAATGAATCTTGAAGTGATTAAGATATAAAGCAGTGAAATTGGTATTAGTTTTGCTTAAAACTGGAAATCATTTTCACTGAAAGAGAAATTACTTCCACTACAACAGAAAAGGAACTATAAAAATATTTAAGCTTGTTTTATTATTTTTTTAAAGTGTCTCTGTACTGGGTAAATGTTTTGTTTTAAATGTGGCTAGTCAGACACCCATCTAAGACTGTGAATGACATAAAAATGCTCTGTGCATCATTCCTGGAAAAATTGCTAGTGACTGATAGTGGTTATGCAACTGTAATGATTTCCTAGTCGTCCTGGCTTGGTGTGAGCCACAGACCTTCCTTAGCCCAGACGGAGGAGAGGATGCTCTTCCAAAGGACAGAGACTTTGCTTTCTCTTAGGCCAGATGAAAAAAACCTTTCTAAAGCAAGCAACACGCCTGCTCCCCATCAGAGGAAGAGCCCCTGGTGTTTCCATAGAGATGATCTGGAAAACGATAGTGCTTCAGGAGACAGCTGGGTCAGACTCAAGGACATCCTGATACAGCCGCTCATCAGGCTCTTAAGTCTTCTTGGCCACATGAGTGTTTATTATGTGGCAAGGGAGATAGCCTGTTTCCCAGGGGGGGTTGGCCTTGCCCAGTTCCACAGGTGTTCCTCCTCTTCAGAGAAGCCAGTCCTAAAAAACAGAAAAAACAAACAAACAAAAAAACCCAAAATAACCCACAACAAACAAACACACACCACCATATCCACCAACAGCACAAAAACCCTGAAGGCCCTTCAAGTAGGCATATGCTGAATTTGGCAGGTATTGTGTGTGTGCCTGGAACTTTCACAAAGTGGAGGAACCTCAGACATACACCTTTGTTTTGCTTTTCAACTGCTCACCTTTAAGAACAGAATTAATCGCATTTGGCTAGAAGACAACTGTTTCATATTGTAAGTTAGCTGGCAAGATAGACTCTGAAGCTCTGTTTCTAACCAGAGGAGAATTCTTATTCAGAATCCATCTTAGAGGCCCCAAACACAGGCAACTGTCAGGACTTTCTACAGGATGAATTTTACTAGCTAAACTTTAATAAGAAGAAACTGTGTTTCTGTAATCTCGTGCGCCTAATTGTGTTTTCAGGCTGGATGGCTGTAAACTTGAGGCAATGCTATCTCTGAACGAACTGTCTGTCTCTCCTCTTTGTACTGCTTCAAAGAATCAGAAGACGCAGCCTCCATTAAGCAGGAGAATTAAATTTAGGATAACACACTATTTTTTTTTTCCAAAAAAAATCTAAATCTGTATTTAATTTTATTAACAGGAGGATTGAGAAAGCTTGATAGGAAGCTCTTTCATATTACGAAGCAATTTCAATTGATACAAACATATGCTTATCATAAAGACCCAAGCTCCAATGATATTTATTTCAAATCTTTGGTGCAATCAATGTAAATGATGTTCATAAGCTTAGAACTCCTTGAACACTGTTTATTGAACCTGTCACTCCTAGCCTTCAAGGTAGAAACTCTCTCACATAGAGTAGAATTCATTCATTTATTGGTTCTACTCAATGAGTAAGAATTGCACACAATTCTGATAATGTTATCTATTTAGGTAGTATGTGATATGCAGAGTATGTTGGTATAAGGTCTTTAAGATACATAAAACATATACCTTGGTTTTCAAGCGATGTACTATTTGGCCTTGGTTTTAGTTGAGTGTAGCACTTCTTACTTTAAATGTAGATCGGATTGATGCTTTGGTAATCCTGTGCTTTCACATACTGGGAAACACGAAACCACCTTTGAAGAAATGATCAAAGAGTGTTTCATAGAGAATCATGACGAAAGTGGCTGACATCACCAGGTGGAGATAGGTGCAAATGTGGAGTGTGGTGGTTTGAATGGCAAAGGCCCCCATAAGTTTATATTATTTTAACCCTTGATCACAGTTAGTAAACCTGTTTGGGAAGGTTTGGGAGCTGTGGCCTTGCTGGGGGAGCTGTGTCAATAGCGTAAGCTTTCAAGTTTTCCAAAGCCTATGGCAGTTCCAGTGTCTTTTTACCTCATGCTTGTAGATCTCTTGTAAGCTCTCTCCTACCATGCCTGCCTGCCTGTTGCCACTAGAAGAGCTATCGACTCCCCTTCTGAAGTTGTAAGCCACATTAGACACTTTCTTCTATGGAATGCCTTGGTCCTGTGTCTTATTGCAGCAATAAAGTAACTGAGGTAAGAGATTTTGTTCTTTTTGAAAAGCCTCCTTTGCGAACATACACAGACTGGACCCTATACCTCCCTGCACATATGTAGCAGATGTGCAGCTCGGTCTTCATGTGAATCCTTAACTATAGCAGGGAATCCCAAAAGCTATTGCCTCTATGTGGGATATGGTTTTTTATCTGGGCTTCCTTGTCTGGCCTCAGTGGGAGAGGAAGTACCTAGCTTCACAGAGACTTGAAGTGCCAGGGTTGGGGGGGAGACCCAAATGGGTCACCCCCTGCTCAGAGGAGAGGGGGAGAGGGATGGAGGAAGGAGTTTGGAAGTAGGTGACTGGGAGTGGGATTTAAAGTAAATAAGTAAAAAATAAAATAGCGTTATAATAGTTTAAAACCACCTCTTTTGTTTATCCTTTCAAGTTGGTGAGTTGAACCCACTGTACTAGTAGCTCTGGACATTCTTTTCTGTATTGTTTTCTACTATAACACTCAAAATCAGTACACATTCCATTTTTACAAAATTACATGATAAGGCATAACTTTTATGCTATCAGTGTTCATGGTAATTAATACAAATTTATGATTATTAAAAATATGTTCTATGATATTGAATAGAACATGGATTAATTTTGTTGTGTTACAGGTTAAAAAATTACCCAATTTGTCTGTCCATCATTTACAAACCTATGATTATCTCATGTCACTGTTAGTGTAAGTATTATAACCACAGATCTTCCTACCTACAGGTATAAAAAGCTTTGTGTGATGAATTTCTATACAGGAGAGTTGCATAGTCTGCCACAGGGCAAGTTTATTTTAATGTTGATAGATATAGTCAAATAGACATTGTAATAATTGGTTTTATTTTCAAGAAGGATGTTTAATAATATTTTTCCACCTAAATCTCTTACATAAAGTAAAGACTCCTCAGAATATGATGAGTTTTTGTCCTGATGAAGATTAATCCTTACAGACTGAATGAAAATATTATCTTGCTCTCTTTCCTCCTGGAGTCACCTTCCAGATTATTATGGAAAGAAACTGTCCCAAAGTAGGAAACACATGCTTGTCTAAATTAAAGAGAAAGAGATCAAAGTATGAGGAGACAGAGTAAAGGGGAAGAGATATGGGCTTAAGATTTATGCTTCTTTCAAAACTAGAGAAAGGAAGGACAACTATAAAGATTATATTAGATTTCTAGTAAATCTATATATACCAGGAGAGATAAAGCAAAAGGAAATATTTGAACGGTGAAAAAGCATTGGGGGAGTGCCCCATACATTGAGAATTGAATACTTCACCAGGCAGAGGTGGCGCACGCCTGTAATCCCAGCATTTGGGAGGCAGAGGCAGGCAGATTTCTGAGTTCGAGGCCAGCCTGGTCTACAGAGTGAGTTACAGGACAGCTAGGGCTATTCAGAGAAACCCTGTGTCAAAACACCAAAAAAAAAAGGAGAGAGAGAGAGATGGAGAGAGAGAGAGTGGGAAAGGGAGGGACAGAGAGAGAGAGAGAGAGAGAGAGAGAGAGAGAGAGAGAACTTGACTCCATGTGAAGAAATTAAGATTACCAAGATAGAAATAGAAATTTGTGGTTATGTGTTTATTTTATTTTTAGTTATTTGTGGTTGTGGTTATTTTTAGTCTTCTAAACAGATAATGACAGTATAAAGGAAAATATAGCAACAGTAAATAGAATTTATAAAATAGGTGCAGGTGTGAGTCAATAACTCCCATATAGGAGAGGAGAAATCAATTAATTACATTATTTTAGGGTTCAGATGGTTATCTTGATATGGTGTGACACAGTCTCAAGGCATCTTTATAAGTTTCTTACTCATGTTGTGCATCCCAGCGACCAATAAGTAGGTGTTAGTAAACTAGTTTTGAGTAGTGGCGAGCTGTAAAGAAGTGTTTAGTTTAAATGAGGCCAAGAGAAGAAGCACAGTCACAGTGCTGTGAGAAGCCAGAGAGACTGAGAAGAACGTATTTTGTCTCAATCAAGAAGAATTAGAATAAAACAGTACGAGTAAAAATTTTCAGCAAAATAGGGAATTCATTATAATTTACCTGATAGCAATGAATGCTCTAATGCCATCCAGACAAATAGCACAGAATGTAAAATTCTTAGGGTAATCTTGACAAATTATATCCTAGAACACTGGCAGATTTTTAAAAATTGCTTAGGAATTAATAACAATGAAGAGATATGGCAAGTTTATGGACTTAAAATGCAAGTCTCTTATGCTACCGAATTTTAAAATTAATTTGCAGATTCAAAGCAATCACATCATATACCCTTTATTTCATTAAGAGGTAGGTTATTGAAACATACATGGAATGTCTATCACAGTTTTTGAAGTAATCAGAACTGAAGAATTAACGTCAACTAATGCCAAGACATTTATTAATTTGTAATCAAGACAGTGATGTGTAGTGAAAAGAAAAAAATAATTATTTAACCTACTTGAATTTGTAGCACACCATATAAATGCTATCTTCAACAATAAGTGATAACAGAAGACATGGGCTGGAGAGATGACTCAATCAGTAAATTGTGAAGCAAGCAGGAAGACCTGAGTTTGATCCCCAGAACAAAATTAACACTCACAGGCACGTGCACACCCCTCCCCCAGACACAAACATACACAGACCCAAACACATACACATACACACACATACATAACACATACACATACAACACACACATACACAAACACCATACACAGACACACATGGTGACAAAAGCAGAAACATAGACATACACACCACGCACTCACACACACCACATACATATACACACAGAGAGACACACACAGACATACACACACTCAGCAATACAAACACACATAGAGACACATACACAGACACACACAGGCACACACACACACACACACACACACACACACACACACACACACACAGAGCCAGGGATGGTGCAGCACCCTTACAATATCGGCACTATATCGGCAGAGACAGGCTGGTTGCTGGGGGTTGCTGACTAGCCAGCCTGGTGTCCATGCCAATAAGATATCCTTTCTCAAAGACAAGGAGGATGACATCTGAGGAATGAAACCAGAGATTAGTCGACTCTGAATTTGTACATGTGTGCTTACGTACTCACCTGCACCGCAACCTCCACATGTACACACACCAAACAAACCAGTGTTTGTTCAATAAAGTGGAACATTTAGCAAGATACACCAGCAAATACAACAATTCTCCATATATCTGAAAATATTATTTCTGGTTGTAAGCCTAGCCTTCAATGGCTGAGCCATCTCTCAGGAATGACATTAGCTGCAAGACTCAACGAAAGGGAGATAGCACCTGTAGAGATCACCTCCAGTAGACAGATACAGCTCCCAGTTGAGGGATGGAGCCACCCACCCATCTCAAAAATTTTAACCCAGAATTGTTCCTGTCTAAAGGAAATGCAAGGACAAAAAAAAGTGGAGCAGAGACTGAAGGAGAGGCTATTCAGAGACTGCCATACTTAGGGATCCATCCCATCTGCAGACACCAAGCCCTGACACTATTGCTGATGCCAAGAAGTTCTTGCTGAAAGGAGCCTGTTATAACTGTCCCCTGAGAGGTTTTTCCAACACCTAACTAATACAGATGCAGATACAGACAACCATCAGACTGAGCCAGGGAATGCCAGTGGAAGAGTCAGGGGAAGGAATGAAGGAACTGAAGGCATTTGGAACACTATAGGAAGAACAAAACCATCAACTATCCAGAAACTCCAGAGCTCCTAGGGACTAAACCACCAACTAATGAGTATACACGGAGGGATCCATGGCTCCAGATACATATGTAACAGAGGGTTGCCTTATCTGGCATCAATGGAAGGGGAGGCCCTTGGTTTTGGAGGTTTGATGCCCCAGCAGTGAGGGGGAGTCGATGGTTGGGTGGAGAAGCACCATCATAGAGGCAAAGGGGAAGGGGAATGAGAAACTGGTAAGGGGCACAACATTTGAAATGTAAATAAATAAAATAACCAATAAAAAAACCTAAAACATATTATTACACATGATTCCTGACCAAATATAAATTATAAACAAGTAGCAATAATATATTAAGAAAATTCTTGAGTATTTGAAAGAAATATGTCCTATCTAACTCATATGACAAAAAAAATCAAACAAGAAGGAAATTGAATATTTTGGGTTGTTTGACCATACCAACATAACATTACATTGTTGGATGGAGTTCAAACAACCATTAGATGGAAATATATAGCTTTATTTGTTTAGATGTTATAATAGATAAGAAAGCTCAAAAATTCACATTAAGAATCTTAGGACATCTTAGGTATTTATCTAAGAAATTGAAGCCACATGTGCACATAATACTTTGGAAGCAGACATTCCTAGTTGGTTTGCTAATAATAAATCTAATAATTGAAATCGAGAACCTTTCCTATTATTGTTTAACAAATGACATACAACATTCTCTCGATTCATAAAATAAACCTAGAGATAAAATGATAAAAAGGGATGAGTAACATATTCTCAATAGCATAAATGCAGAGAAAAGACATGAACAGGGAAAGAATGACTTAATTTATAAAATGTTCTAAACAGGGCAACCTTATTTTTGGTGATAGAATAATTACTGTATCCTAGGTTTTGAAATAGGGGAGAAATAACTGAAGCCAGGAACATACTTTCCTTTATAATGAAAACTATCCATGCCTTTACTGCGATGGTGAATTCTTGGGTGTTTCCATGTGTTACAACTCATTGCACTGTATGCTTAAATTGTATATTTTTCACTATACATATTTTTGACTCAAAAATAATTTCAAGAGAAAAATGTTATGTTGAAGTTTATTACAAAATACAATGATGATCAGTGACTAATATATCCTTACCTGATAAAAGATAAAACTTCACAAATTTACCAGGTAACACAGATGAACAAACTCCGGTCTCCGTGAAATACTGTATTTACTAAAAAGACTCTGAATTCCCAGCAAAGTGAGCATCAAGACCAGGATACTGACTGCCACTGGATTTTTAATACAAAAGTGAAAATTCTGGCCAACTTGGTAATTGGGGGGAAAGTTCCATAATTAAAATGGAAGATACAAACTGTCATTATTTACAGGTCATGTGTCTATATAATAAAAATCCTCTACAGTTTTCAGCAATCCAATTATTCCTACTAATTAGGGAATTCACCAATTTGCTGTTCACAATGGCTTAAACAAGTTAGCTTTATTCCTCTATTGCAGGGTTCAGCCAGCTAATGCCTGCTAGCCAAACCCAGCTGTCAACTGGTTTCCTAAATAAACTTTTATTGGAACATAGCCATGTCCAACTGTTGATTTATTGTCTGGGGGCTTCTTTTTCATCACCATGACAGAACTGAATGGTTATGATATATTGACTAGTCCACAAAGCCTAAATTATTCACTATCTGAAAAAAGAATCAAAAAGGAAAACATTATAGAAAAAATAATTTGCAATTTTAAAGGTAAAATATGCTTGTCTTTATTTTCTGTCATAAACCTACAAATTATCCTAATCCAAATGAACCCTGTTTTTGTAGTAATATTTTTGTTACAGTCTGAAAAGGGCAGACCTATATTGATAGATTATCATGATACATCCAAATCTAAATGAAATTCATTAAACTCAATCAAATATAGTTAGATATTTGAGATACTTTGAAAATTCTTCCTAAAATGTATATAGAAAATGAAGAACCAGTAAAACAGAGGTGTAAATTGTGTTCTTCCTTAATCCAAGCTATTTAATGAATGCAGTCTAGGGATTTGCTGAGAGGCAAATAGATTCCAAGAACGAGACTCAGAGACATGATTATAGATGAATAATGATTGGCAAATGGAGTCTATGAGTATATACTTGGATTATAAAGTAAAGAATATAAAATATTTACCATCTGGAAAAATAGACATGGATTTCTAATTAACAATACACACAAAAATGGAATTTGCTTGTCCTAAGCATTACAATGTGAATAAAGGATTCAGCAGACCAGGAAAAAAAATTACATTGTCCTCTGGGACATAAATAGAGATAAGCATCAAATTTTCCAAAGTAAATATCAAAGTAAATAAATATGAATGGATCTGGCCACAAGAAATAAATTACGTACACAGTGCTTAGCATATAGCATACACATGCAATTTCTGAAGTTATAAAACAAAGGAACACAAAATCATTTCAAAATGTGCAAAGTAGCTAAGTGTGTATGATGCACAGAAGGGAAAGTCTAAACCAATCATGAATAATTTTTAGAGAAACTCCAATTCAGTAATTGGGTGATTAAAATAAAGATAATTTGCAGTCTCGAGGTAAGCAAATCTGTAATAATTAAACTAAATTTGTAGAGAGTGTGTGGAGACAGGAGCACTTAAGCCCTTGTGCTAAGATCACAGCTCTTCTGAGTACTCAGCTGCAGAGCTTGTGATGGGCTTAACACAGTCCATGCATAAACTTTCTGTGAATACAGGCATATTGAGTGTACAGGATAAATTTGTCACTGCCCACGTTCAGCGCAACCTTGAAGAACTTAATGAACTTACTGCATATGTTTTCATCAGTCTGAGTCAGTTCCCCAGTTTATTATGTTCCTCATGGATTTGCACCCATGTTTGTATACTTTCATACATGCTGTCGCATTTTCTTATTACTTAGTTTGTTCATGTGATATCTCCCTGTGACTCGGGAACCTAATTCTTGCAATTAACCCTAGAGAAATACATGTTTCATAGGGTCATAGGAGAGCTTTGGTGTTGGCATTTATCAGATACTATAGCTAGTCTAGTTTAGGAAGATAAGTGTATGTGCACAATGCTTGCTTTGATCATAGTTCTGTAATTAGAAGCTAATGCCTAACACTATATAGCCAAGTTCATGTATATAAAAATTCTACTGGGGGTGGATAAAATAAGACAAAGTAATTCTACAAAGCACTTGTAGAATTAGAAATGTATATAAAAGTTTTGTGTATATTTAAGGACATTTTCAAACAGAGAGTAATGAGTAATAAGCCAAGTGTAGGACTGGAGTAGAAAGTCAGAATCTTGAGTCAAGGTAAAGGAGGATTTAGTAAGTGGCTCTGGTATCAACTTGATGGGTGTGTTAAATGAGTAAGTCCCTTGCTTTAATAATAGGAAGCACCCTGTAAGTCATGAAAATTTATGACTTATAACTGATGGTAGAAAACAGGATAAACTTCATACTTCACATCTTACTTGAAAGAAGAGTGGAAAACAAAGACAAATGAAGGAGACTATCAAATTACACTTTAAAGCTTAGACTTTCCCAGCTAACACAGGCTAAGCATAGTTGACTTCATATCTCCATGTTTTCTGAAGTTATTTTAGTGTCTCTTTAGCAAAAATTATATGAAATAATTCAATCCACTCTGACTAGTTTATTTTGTTTGTACTCAGTTCAGATGGAACCTCATCATAATTTCTAATATGATCTAAGTATACATTTTTTTTCCAAATTGCAGTAAATATACTTTGCTAAGTCATTCTTCTTAGACGGAATTAAATTACTTACCTTGGTAATGGAGAGTCTCCGGAAGGATGTAAATGAGTTGTTAACACGGCACTTCATTGCCACAATAATTTAGAGCCACTAGCTAGCTTGATGTGTCTGCAATAAATGTTTTATTATTTAGGAAAAATTCACTCTACAAGTTTGCCATGTGCCATGCTCATTCGTGCTGTAAATCAACAAAGATCAGCAGACAGAATAGAAAAATGAAAAGCTTATTTAGAAACTGACATAAGCTTTCAGATGAACAGGGACGGTTGAAGTTAACTGCGTTCATTTTTCTTTGCTTGTCAGGCTTGCCACTTGAATTTCACTGCTAAAGATAGGAGATAGCTTGCTTTATGAAATTATGTCCAGGGAAGCCATGCTTACATTTACATAGATAGAGTCATAATAAAGTGGAATATAAAGAAGCCATGCTCAAGTGACAGTAGCCCCAAATATATGAAGTGTGGGATGGGGTTCACTATCCTCATGCCTGAAGACTTGATGGTACTATTCTATGTAGAAGAAAAATTCATGTTACAGACAAGAGTTTTCAGAATTGTTCAGAAAGTGTTCCGAATTTCCAGGCAGTACTATAAAGCACCATTTATTTTGGCATTTATAAAATGTCTGGGAATTTTCCCTTATTCTGATAAGGTCAGGATCACAGGAAGTTTTTCATTCTGCTTTCCCAGCATGGTGAAGCCAGGGAAGAGGTTCACGTAGAGGTCATCCTCACCATGAGAATTGCCCCAAACTCACCAGGATTACCCAGAATGCCAGTGCTTACTATACATGAAGTGCTTGGTATTGCAACAGCGAGGAGTGATGCCTAGCTGTTGTCTCCCTCTTGTCAAAGAAGACAGCATCATGGGACACCAATTCCAGCTTTTTCTGTACAAAAGGGCACAGATAAGAGATACCGGGTATCTCAGCCTTACTTTCTGCCACGCACACTTTGCGTGAAGGCGGTATCTGAGGCGTAAACTTCAAGAAAAGTCAGTCTCCTGCC
>NW_022196898.1:68134442-68154052 GCF_008632895.1 Mastomys coucha | reverse complement strand
TGTGTAGTCTGTTTGTCAAAGCCGAATCCTGTGCCCACCTGGCCAGAACCCATCGTCCCGCGGAATAAAAAAGGGACCCCGCAAGAAACCCCAGTCCGCGGCACTTTCATAATATTATGAATACTATAACATATAATCATATATAGTACTATAGAAAGTAAATAATACATACTAAGTGTAATACATATATAATGAATAATAATTAGTCATGATTCAATTATTAATTCTCATGTTCAATGACTTTAATTCTACACTGTGTAATAATCAATGATCCTTTTCTATTTAAAGTTTGCCTGTGAATTAATAAAATGAATTATTAAAATGTTAAAGTGTTGGAGGCTAACACTTCCTTAGGGTAGTCTTGTCCTGATTTAAGGTCCTGCAGCCCTAGTTGAAATGAAAAAAAAAAGACATCTTGTTATTGATTCATTTATGATTGTCCAAAAGGGAAATCTCAGAAGGGTGTCATTTGAGTTAAAAGGCAAATATAGACGTAGCTGGTTGAAGATGATGCTTCACCACAAAGACCCAATATGTAGTGAGCTCACTGGATGTGCATCTTATGGAAACCCAGGGGACACACAGAGGTTTTGGTGAGGTATATGAGGTCCCAGTGAGGGGTGGGAGCTTCTCAAGGAGACATCATCAAACATTCAGGAAAAAGAAGCAGCCCTACTGCTCTATTGTTTAGGGGTGGGGTGGAGAAAGCATGCTTTAACAAATGTTAATGAATATTATTTTATAGCATATATAATATATTATAATTTGATTGTATGTTATTTATATATTATGGCATTTATTATAATGACTTTAAGCTGTGGACGAGCTTGTCCAACAATGGCTGTCTACCAATGAAATATCCGAGGATTCAGTAGCTGTTCTATCCATGAGGCTGGATGGCTGGATGACTCAGATGATCTTCAGTATATACTGGATGCAAGAAGAAGTAGGCTCTAATGCCAGTGATGGAAAGGGTTTGCCAACAAGAGGAATTCCACATATTATAGAAGCTGTCACCAGAAGGTATGCTTCACATATAAACTGGATCTTCACAGTTCAGACATAGATTCATGTGGATCTTTCCACTTCCAAAGATTTAACTAAGGAACATCTCTCAAAACGTATACCCAGCCTCTTGGCTTTTAGTTAATTCCAGATGTACTGAAGTTGAAAACCAAGAATAGTCACAATATCATGCGATCTAGCAATACCTAGAATATTTCCACCACCCTGTAAAAGCTCTGTGCCTCTTAAAAAAAGACAAGTCATTTAAAGACATTAATATTTTCTTTTCTGTCAGCATAGAAACCTATGCTAATTTCGGTACAAGACTGTAAGTACATACTTGCATATCTAGCTTTATTTACTCAGATGTATTTGAGTCTCATAATACTGCTCCTAAAATAGCAGTAATTCTTTCCATTAAGTATTATAGATTTTAACCATTTTTTCTAAGAGTTGAATTATTGAGCTGCTTCCAATAATGGCTGCCTACCAACAGAAAGCCCAAGAATCCAGTAGCGGTTCCATCCCTGAAACTCTGACACAAACAGGCTAAGGAAGGAAGGTCTTGATTGAGCTCACTGTTCAGTGAACTATCATCAGTCAGGTCAAGAAAGACACAGTAGCAGGAGCTTAAAGAATGGATCACAGTTCACCCACAATCAGGAAGCAGAGAAAGACAAATTGCCTATAAGTCCTTAACTCTCTCCATCTTATCCAGCTCAGGATTCCCTGCCCAGGAGTGACTCCAACTCTAAAATTAAACTGGATCTTATCTTATCAATAACATACATATCAATAACCACAACAAGCATCTTCAGAGGCTCATCTCCCAGGTGATTCTAGACTCCATCACAGTGGCAACTGATGCTAACCATCACATGCAAACCTGAGGCATATCCTATTATTTCAGTCAACTGTCATGCTATCAACTTGCTAAGGAAAATAAGAACTGTGTTAGGATGCTGAATTACAAATGTGTTTGAAATTAATATAGACCCTGAACTCCCATCATTGTGAAATATTTGCTATGCTCAATACCTTGAAGCTTGCAAGAAGTCCAGAGATGTAAATGCTAACAGCTACAAATCTCTCTCATAAAGGCCTAACAGCAGACTGACCATGTGATCCATCAGTTTCACATCCAGCCAAAGGTGAAATCATTTTACCCTAAAAGTGCAGCACTAGGCATAATACCTAAAAATATCAGATCAACCCAGATACCTTTGTCGGGTAAATATGGCACATGCACATGTGCACACACATGTATGTGACATCTATATACACATATATATGTACAATCACACATATGTATGTAACATCTATATACATACACACACACATATATGTGTATGTGTACAAACACACATGAAAAAGGACCAGAACACTGTCTTTTGCAGCAATCTGGTTGGAACTAGAGATGATCATTTTAAATAAAAGACTAACACAAAGACAGATATCACAGAGTCACTTACATGCAGAAACTGAAGAATAGCATCCTGTAATAGTTGTGAGACTGGAAAGGGCATAGGGGAAAAGTTGAGGTTAGAAGAACTATCTGTGATTCTTTTTTAGCATAGCTTTGTGACTATAAGATAAAATAATTTATGATGTATCTAAGAATGTCTGGAGGAAACTCCTCACGTGTGAAAAGAACTCATGTTTGAAGAGATGCAGATACCTAGTGCTCTACATATTTGTTGCTATAATAAAATACTTTGACAAAAGCAGCTTAAGAAGGGGGTTTATTTTGGCCAGTGTTTGAGGTAGAGTTTATTGTAGTGGAGAAGTCAAGTCAGCAGGCATTGGAGGCAGTCGGTCACAGTGCATCCACTCTCAGGTCCAGAGTGATAAATGCTAGGAGCTAGTATTTCACCTTTTCTACAGCCCAGGATCGGAATCCAGAAAATGGCGACACTCGCTTTTAGGATGGGCCGTCCCATCTCAATTCACCTAATCAACTCAATTTCTCACAGGTGTGCCCAAAGACCGAGCATTCCCTTCACAGGTGTGCTTGGAGATTTGTCCCGTCATAGTGATAATTAATACTAACCATCACAACCTGATTTGATTACTTCATGTTATATATAAATAATAAATTATTATAATGCACCCCATAAATTTGTGTAAATATTATGTCTCATTTAAAAATAGCACAGAGATGAAGCGTGAAGTAATTAGGAAATTATACTATTAAAAGCATTATATGAAAGAAAAAGAATTTCTTCGACTGTAAAAGACTTGATCTTTAATGGATTCCAGTTGTCACTTTTGCAATAGGAAGTGATTTTAAAGGAAGGGAGGAAGAGAGTAGGGAGAGGGGGCAGAAGATAGAGAGAGAGAGAGGGAGAGAGAGAGAGAGAGAGAGAGAGAGAGAGAGAGAGAGAGAGAGAGAGAGGATTTTGTATGGTATTCAAAGAACTCTCTTGTCATTATCAAGCAACATAAAGTCTGTGATCACTTTGAAATATATTAAAGTGGGTTGCATAGCACCCCAGACTTTGGGTCTGTTTGTGAGGGGAGTAATGTCAGAGAAAATGCAAACATGACCTGGCAGCCAGCACTCTCCATGTTTCCTCTTATGCATGCATCTTCCACATAAAACCCTTTGTGATATGAACATTCACCGTTCAGTTTGGAGGCGATGTGTTAACCGATCATAGTTGATAGGCTTTCAGTATATAAATAGTTGTTCACATACAAAAAAGCAAGTGATTCATCTCCATGCCCTTTACCCACACATGAGCATTGTGGTCTTATGGGAGCAGAAAGAATGCCTGGTAATGACCTCAGAGTACATGTTCATAACATTTATCGTTGATTCATTAGAAAGACCACAAACCATATTGATATTTTTGAATGTTATACTCAGAAAAGTAAAGAAAATTCCAAATGTACTTGAAATTAATACGGACCTTAAAACTAACTACTGCCTAATACTTGTTGCATTAAATGTCCCTTTTAGTTTCCTCATGCTTTCAGTAGTTCATTTCTCTGTCTAGGTTAACCTAACTGCTACTAGCCTGCCTGTGAAAACCAGTTGTGATGTGTAGAAGGCATTATTCTATTTGTGTGGTTTTAATTCAAAAATTGAAAATTATTTCTTAAAACAGAGTAAGTGGAACCCTGGTAAGCCCACATGGGCGAAGCACTTAATTCTTAGTGGGAAGAAGAAAAAGTATTGCTTCCTGCCCTCACTTTAATGCTAAAAGAAATAGTCTTCCTGGCACAAATGTTTTGTGAAAATAACATTGAGTGCTAAGGCTCAGAGGAGAACACTGGCAGGCATGGTTTATGAACCATGACCAACCTTGTCCCTGTGCATTTTAGCACATCTTCCCAAGGTGACCCAATGTTCATGCTGCCCCAGTTTAATCTGAAATTAACCTTCATGGTGCCATTTCCTGTGTGGCATCTGATTCTGAGAGGTGTCCTTGTCGTGAACACAGAGATTTGGTTCACTAGTTCATGGTGTTCATTTGGACAAGTTAGCACTAATGTGTCTGTGCTTTGGTATCTTCAACTGTGAAGTTGAAATGACCCTGTTAACAGCATGCTTCCCTGAGGTACTGTGATGGACAGCTGATACAATTATTGTGGAACATTTTACCTGATGCAAAACCAGGAGATTTTATGAGAAAGTTATATGACCTTCTCCCTGGCATTACATAATGGTTCAGAGAACTTGCGTATTGCTTTATGAAAACATTTATTTAGACAGTGCCGTGACAACCTTAAACAACCAGTGTTTTACAGTATAAAATATTAAGACTGCTTTTATTACTTTTGCCACCATCCATTATTATTATTATTATTACTGCTGGAAAAATGTGGACAGAATAGAACTTTTAAAATATAATGAACCAGCTGAGCCGTAATAATATATTATGGTCCTCCCATTAGCTCAACCATCCTAAAATCTTAACAGGTGCTTATGATGGATGTGGGAATAATACGTAAAACTTTTCTTTTCCACATGTGAATAAGAGACAATTAAATTCACACTATGAAATTGATTTCATCTGGAGACACCTTAGGTAACTCAGCTAGACTCTCATAACCCCACTGAAATAGCAAAAGGATTCTATTGTCCGAAGTATAATATGTCTTTGATTAACTAGAAAACAACTAAAAGCAAAACTACAATTAAGTAGATTCCTCCCTTTTAGAGCAGAATAAATGCATAATTTTAAAAGAAATGAAGAAACAAGGAAAATTAATGCAATGAACGAAATCCAAGTTCTAGGGGCCCTGGACGTAAATATCAAATGGTGATGGTGATGATGGTTAAGATGAGTTAAAGATAAATTAGGATTGTGGAAAGTGTACACTCAGTGAGGTGAGGTGCTGTGGGGGATGCCTTACAGAAAATGTGCTAGTTCTTACACAAGCACCTTCACATTGCAGTGTGTATCTATAGATGAGATTTCAGAGATTCGATGCCGTTAAAGATTGCTTATGGTCACTGGTGACTTATCAGCTAGGTATAAGTTATACTTACCTCAGGCTAGCCTGAGCTCATGAAATCTCCATAGCAAAAGTAGCAAGTTCTGTTGGGCAATCCTGATTAGGAATTTTATGTGACTTACAAGAATCTTCCCATTCAGAGAGATGAAACAGAGTTGATGAGTTTCATGTGACATTTATTTCAGATATTTTAATGAGATGTTCTATGGCATTCTAAGGTCTGTCCAGGATTTACTGGATACAAATATAATTAATTATAGGAAGAAGTAAGGGGACGGACTTCACAAGATCAGCCTGTCATAGAAACAAGTCATTATATCCATCTCTGTCCGTTTTTGCAAACACTGTTTATGCTCAAATTTCTGAATGTGAGCACTGCAGAAGCCATTCTTAATTAAGCATGTGATTAAAATGCACTTTCTATACTTATAAAGGGAGGAAGAGATGTAGGTACCTAAGTAGGTTTTTTGGTCATCATTTTGAGTAAAAGGTGTTTCTAGTGAACAAATGAATAGCTAAATTAGATGTGAGTGTGCCTCTAGTTAGCAATTCTGAGTGACAGGTTCTGTTGGGCCAACTTTAATATCCATGATATTAACAAGTATCCTGGTTTGTGTTTATTGATTTGTGGGAAGCATTTGCACACATCACTGGTTGGAGGGTTTTTATGGAGAAATAGAAATACATTATTATTCCAAATATATTTAAGTAAGTTTGTGGGGCTTGTTCACTTGCCTGTTGGTTTGTTTAAAATGTTTACTAGGGGCTGGCAAGACAGGTCAGTGGACAATGGCATTTGCTGCCAACCATGAGGACCAGAGATTGATCTCCTGGACCTGTATAGCGGAAAGAGTGAGCAAACTCCTACTACTTATGGACCTTCATGTTCATAGAATACTTGTGTGTGTGTGTGTGTGTGTGTGTGTGTGTGTGTATGTGTGTGTGTGTTTGCGCACGCATAGTAAATTAAAATGCATTTTTCAATTTAAAAGAATACTTATAGCTATACAAGACAAGAAAATGAGTTTTGTTCATTTAAATCAATGATTTGATGAGTTTTGAAAAATGCAAGTAGTCATATATTATCCCATGGAGATAAGGAATATCTAACTTCTCCTCAAGAATTGTTTCATGTCACACACAGAGGTTTTTTGAACATCTCAAACCACTGTGATACACTTGTCCGTATTCCTTTTCCACACAATTGTATAATGTATTCTCTCACCCTTAGCTTAATGCCTGACAGTTTTTCCTATATCTTCTGTGTGGATGTGTGCTCATTTCTCTTCAGTTTGCTGAGTGATATTTCGCTGTATGGACACAAATTATTGTATTCATTTCACAGTTGAGGCCATTGGGTTATTTCTGGATTGTAGCTGTTAAGCATAATGTTGCTAGAACAATACAAGAGTGTGTCTCAGAACTGATGTATCTTTTCATTTCTGTTCAGTAGAATATCTATTAGTTAAATATCCTGGCACAATTTTGATACTTCCAAACACCATTTTTTTTGGTTTTATTAAGTTATTTACTTATAATATTTTGAGACAAGGTGTTGCTGTAACTTCCATGCTGATTTGAAACTCGTGACTCTCCTCTCTTATCCTCTCAAGTCCTTGTATTATATGTATGTGTTCCTACTCCTGGATCAAATACTATTTTTAAACAAATACCTTGCTGATGATTCCTCCAGTAGCACTTATGTTTGATCTCTCTCTCTCTCTCTCTGTCTCTCTCTCTGTCTCTCTCTCTGTCTCTCTCTCTGTCTCTCTCTCTCTCTCTCTCTCTCTCTCTCTTTCTCTCTCTCTATCCTGGCAAGATTACAAACTACCCCCAGTGCTTTGTGAGCTCTATATCTGTGTGGTATGTTGACTCCCATGGTTATTCTTTCAGTCTTTGGGATTTCTGCACCCTTATGCCCAGCCCCTTGTTCAGCTCAACATTGAAGGGCATACCAAGATAATCACAATTGTGCCTCCTTCTTTTCTCATATCCCAACTTGCTAGTTTGAAGGGCTGTTTCATGAATTTGGATCTCTGTATACTTAACTCACCTAGACTGCTGTATACTGTATGGCAGGCAATTGGTGCAAATGTGGGACTCACTTTGTATACTGTCGCTAAAGATCAATCATTCTTTTCTCTGTTGGTTCTTTCTTCATGGTAGAGGTGTAAATCCGTGTGCCAGTTTTCAATAAGCCACATAATAGCATAGAGAAATGAGCTAGAGAGTAAAAATTCCATGTCTATTAAATAAACATATATGGACATATGAGAGCAATCCTTTACGTTACTTCTGATTCTAATGTTGAGTGTTGACTGATTTGTCCATGGAGTTGGAGTTACATATGGAAAAGTAGAAGAAATATGACAGAAAATTGAGATATTTCATAACTCCCCAGGGTAGCTCAGGCTAGTTGTGAATGTTCAGCCACCTTCCTGACTCTTCATTCCAAGGATGAAAATTACAGGACCAAGCTGCCTGGCTCAATTCTAAATCTTTTTTGAGGGTGTTCGTGGTAACCAAGAGTTGTTTCATATTCTAGTCTTCATGCATGCATTCTATAATTTTTTTCTTTCTGTGGTATACTACAGACTTAGGTTAACAAAATCATTCAGAATTTTGCGTAACTATACTGCAAATGAAGGTTAAAAGGGTTCAATGTATGATGCCATTTAACATATGTTGGATGACACCTTCAAAATTTAAGAGTGGCTTTTATAAATTTTTTCCTTAATTACGTTCTTTTGATAAGATGCTCATTATCTCGATTATCAACCTTTGCAAGCACATACAGCCACCCACATGCAGAGTCAATCACATATACACATATATACATATATATACATATATACATATTTATGTATGTATATAGATATACATATATGTATATATTAAAGGAGACTGAATGAATGTGTATACATGTGTGTATGCTTTGAATGGGTATGTTATGAATGTGTATGTGTGTACTATGAATGTGTGCATGTGTCTGAGAAATAAGTGTCAACTCAGAAATCCCTCACAATGCAAAGAGCATTTTACTCTGAAAAGTATCTTACTGTCACTTGTACTCTTGAGTACTCTATTGTTGTCGTAGGCAATTACCGGACAATATTGGTACAGTCTGTTCTTGAGAGAATAAACATTAAATGTTCTCTCAAAGTCTTGTACAGTTATTGATTAGTAAATTTAAAACAAGGACAATGGCCCTTGCAGTACACATGTACACACAAAAGTTTTTCTTCAGAGGTCAAGGGGGAAGATGACACATATAACAACTAAAAAGACAGGTTGCCTTCAAAAAGTGATTCATGACATTGGCAAATGTATAATTGATGTGTGTGGTTGTCTGGATGGTAAAATAACAACGCCATCCATTAGAGATGAGAGCTCTAACAACTCAGGCAGGGAGTCGGCGTGTGCTTTATAGGTCATCTGGGTTCCATTTGGAGCTACAGGTTGCTATTCCTTCTCCATACTTGAAAGCATTTAATGGATTATTATAAAAGGAAAAAGATGGTATGCAATAATGGTCTAAATTGAGGCTCTGCATGTGTATCACCACTGTGTGCCTCCTAAATGAGAGCTTCATTTTTAAAATTCTCATCTGGTATGCCTGAAAGTTTCTCAGCTCCTGGAGAAATCAAAACAATGAATTCAACAGCAGGAAAGAAGATGGAGGAGCACCGAGGTGGGTGGGATTTTCTCCTTCTTCCCTCCCTCTCTTTTAGCATATGTGACTCTAAAAGTCTACCAGAAATGAAATGGCAGATAGAGCTAAACTTCACGAGTGGTAAGTGACTGAGCCACGTTTTTAAAAGACACATTTATTCAGAAAATGGAATATTAAAAACAAAGCTTAAAACACTAGAAAACAAGTCAGGAAGGGGAGATTGTCTGGGTAATAATTGTGGGTGAAAAAAAATCAAATCAAATGCCAAGTCATCTGGAAATCCTGTCTGCTTTCTGAAATCGAGCTGAGCTGCAGGGTGGCAACTCCTTTCTGCATTGTTAACCATGAGCATCAGAGTTTATTTCAGCTTTTAATGAGTAGTATTTGACAAATGTAATGGGAGATAATTTTACTGAATTTCCCTCAGGAGAAGACTTAGTTCCCTTATGTAGCCAGCCCCAGATGCACCAGTAAAATGTTCATATCACATATACTCCTTCAAGGATGTTTCTAACTCAAATAGAACGTACTGGACTCCAAAAAGTAAAGATATTGAATCAGGTAAGACTTTGTCTATTAAAATCATCATTGTGATACATGTGTACAAATCAGGATTAACAAACAGGTTAACATGGAAAGATCTGGAATATTAAGAAAAGTCTAGACCTCCTGAGTTTTAGAAATGGATGTGGGGAAGATATTGATGAGAGTGTTTTATAATTAATAATGTATTTAGATTACATATCAACTGGGCTTTGCCCAGCATTTCACCTGTTAAGCTGTGGTATTGGATTTAGCAAATGTGGATTAAGAACTCCGAGCATACAGTAAAAATACAGGCAAGTTCTAAATCTATTAGGTAAGTATTTACCTGTCCTAGGTAGGGTTTGTGGGAAATATTGCACTCTGTAGAAATGTGTATATTTTATTTAGTACAGAAACTACTTACTAACAGTACAAATCCATCACCTTTTATTGACATGTGTCTCAAATGGAAGAATCTAGGAGATATTTCTCTTTGAAAGGTATCACATAATATCATGTGTTATAGGACATCTTCAGCAGGTTCTGAGGTAGAAGTTGTTACTGAATGTGTTAATACCTCTGAGAGAAATATATGAATATCCACACCAAGTGGGTAAAAAATTATAGCCAAAACTTTATAAATTGCCTCTTCTCAATTAAGTATTAAGGTTAGATTTTTTGTTGTTGTTTTCTTTTTCTTTCTCTCTCTCTCTCTCTTTTTTTTTTATGTTGGCCAACTATTCCTGAGCATGAGGCCTGGCCTGTAGTGGTTGATATACCCGAGTGTCACTGTATTGGAGAAAACTGATTTTTTTATTCTCCCAGTAGGTCTAAGTGTAAGATCAGGTTTTAATGTCAACAGAATGGAGGTGAATTAACTTAAAAATCTTGGTTTTAAAGTCATGAGAGATTCAGGGTTACTTTAATTAATGTGTCTAACTTTATTAAGCATATGCATACAGTCACACATTCATATATGTATACATACCAAAATTTCCAGTTGATGCTCAATAAGAATTTCCAGTCCTTAAATGAACTCAGTGCTTTCAAATTTAAGATTGCCAAATAAATGACATTGATGATGAAGCCACATGTCCTTGAAATAGAGTGTATTATCCTGATGATGAAACCTTTAAAATGTTATCCCATTTTGTCCTGTGCGAGTGCAAACGTGTGCGTGCATGTGTCTACTCACGTGTGTACACACAGAAGGCAGAGGACGGCTTGCCAAGAGGTTCTCTCCTTCGACCACATAGGTCCTATAGTTCAAACTCATTGTTGGCAGTAAGCACCTCTGTCTGCTGAGCTATCTCAGCAGCCCAGCCTGGCAATGTTTCTTATGTTAGGAGATGTCTTGTATTTAGAAGTGATTTGAGAGGGATGTATGCAATCAGAGAAGATAGGCTTATTCCACAAGGTGGCATCTGACAGTCTCATGATTTTACTTCTGTAGCCATAAAGAAGAACATTTCTAACAAGTCTACTCCCATCTGATACCAGTGTGGACTTGGGTCCTCCTCACACTGTAATGCATCGAATGCAAGTGGAAAGATATTCCTCTTATCTGGATGCTCATGGGACTGCATTGATACCCTCTCATGGTCCAGTGGCTGTGTGTACCCGGCACATGTTGAAAGAAAACTCAGTTTTGTGCAATTTTCAATATCCTTGTCTCCAGCATAGAGATAGGCTGAACTGCAGGAAACCCTGCATATTGCGGGGCAGGCTCTCTGCCTACAGGGAGAGAGCTCGGTCCAGCAGAGCCTCTCGAGGCTGAGCGGGATGGTGAGTGTCGCAGCTTGGATCTCTTGCCTCCGGAGAATAACCACACCGAGCCGGGAGTCTGTCAAAGCAGGAACTCAACTCGTTTTTAATGTATCAATCTTTTCTCTTATATAGGGCTGAGAGAAGAGGTGGAGTTTTCAGCTGGGGTGAGATGACATAGGGGGAGGGGAAAGTTGATGAGGAGTATGGGGTGACTGAAGGAGCCAACAAAGTTACTCTATGTCAGCAGGATCTAGGCAAAGGCAGGCTTAAGCAGGTTATGCTGAGTCACTCCAGTACGGAAATGAGTGAGACAGTTTACAAAACTCAAGCCAGGCTCAGGTTTGTCCTCAAGGCCCAAACCAGGGCCAAATAGAGCCCAACAGCATACGTCTCCTTTGGCGGTACTGAGTGGATGGGAAACACGACACAACTTCCCTTTTAAGTGTGGTTCTGGCCCCTTGAATTTAAAACCTGATTTGTTCCTCGCATTCTCCCAGTCAGTTTTAATGTAGAAAGCCGGATTTGTGAAATTGTGGCAGGTGAAAGAGCAGAAAGAAAGAAGTGATGTCCAGAGAGAGATCTCAGGAGAGATCTGCTGGAGTAGAAGTCTGAGGCGTGTGGTCAGAATAGCTGCCATTCTAAACAGCTGCTTTATTGATAGCACAGATGGTACTAAAGATCAAGGGGACCATATCTACTTCTTTAAGTAGTCTGCCTTTTAATTTCTTCTGTTCAGGAATGCAAACCAATAGATGGGATGACACGAATAACTAAGAAATAAAGCACAATTAAAATACTGCATGATACTGTCCACAATGGTCAGCCGCCTGTGACTGATTTTCTTACTGTCTCTCAGAATCTCTAGTTTTACTCACTATTAACGTGTCCTGTGTCTGAATGATGCAAGTGCTCTCTCAGTTGGTCATTCTTTTCTAAAAGTTTTAGGTATTGAGTCATTTTTCATGAATTAAATTTGAACAAAATTCTTTAGACTCAAAGTCTAAATATATAGGTATTTTACACATTTATCACAAAATGATAATAATATATATGAGAAGGAGAGAGTCGAGTCAAATTATCACTAATTACCTCTTGCCAGAAAAGTGGTATTTTTCAAGCATGTTAAATTGAGAGCCAAAAATCTCAACATTGCACATATTTGGAAATAGACAATGTATCATCAATGTGCGTGTGTGCGTGTGTGTGTGTGTGTGCGTGTGTGTGTGCGAATTTTGTTTATTATCTTCAGTGAAATGGAGAGTTTAGAAAAGTTGTAGCTAATCAGCCAGGCATGATACGCTTACAACCCTAACACTTGACAGGCTAAGTGCTGATATGCACAGCTAGTTTGAGGCCAATCACATTACACACTGAGTTTAAAGCCAGTCACACTACATAGTAAGTTCAAGGCCAGCTTTGGTCACGTACTGAGACACATTCTCAAAAGAAAAATACAACAACAGCTGAAACCCTTGTAATCACTGAAAATTACATCTGTGCATTTGCAGCTGTCTTTCCTGTCAAAACACAGTCAAAATGATTGTTTTATGTCTCCTATGTGCCCATCACCAGAGTCAAATTTGGATATGAAGTTAGCAAAAGAAAAAATATTGATGTTTGCTTTCTTTAAATATTGATTTTTTTTTTTACACGAAGATAATACTAAAAGTTTACCCAAGTAGATTTTGCATGTAGGAAGTACTTAATAATTGCAAGGCCCAGTACTATAATCAACTGTAGAGCTCAGTTCTTATGACTTCACCAAATTATCTCCTGTGGCTTTTTTGTCCTTGTATTTGCAGACAAGCACAATAGAAGTGAAACTATGCTAGCTCCTCTGAATACCCCCTGCCCTGTGTAGTGACCACTGCATATAGACTGTCTGCATCAGACATACTAAAGGCATGGCCATCCTCTTTTGAATAGTCACGATTGGATTCTGTACCAGACAACCTGTCATCATTAATACAATACTTATCAAATAGACACTGATTTGCACATACGGCTAGAGTGGTGTTTACATATATTGCATAGAATAACTCAGCCTTATTGTATAGAAGGCTCTTCAGCTCTACGTAGGCACAAAGAAGGACTCGGAGCTTCAATTCTGAATCACCAAGTCTGCAACCATCAAAGCACCTGCCAGTTAGTAGGCACTGCTGGCAATTCTCATGTAGCTCATGCTTGAATTAGATTCTCTGGAGCTGATGGAAATAGAAGAAGTAATCTCTTGTTGTTTTGTCCTTCCAAACTCATTGTCACACTTTGTCTGAATATGTGTGTACATATGTAAATATAACAAATACAGATACATTCCTATATAATGGGAATTGAGAAAGTGTTGGAGTCGGAAGAAATCTCTTTTTATTCAAAAGTTGTTGAGATACCCTACAGGGGCATGACACATCTAGGTCTAAATAGTTATATACGTTGGTTTTCCTTTCTTTCTTTTGGTAACGAAAGAACCTTCACCTTATACTATGGCTGTCCAAAATACTAATACTAGTTTGGGGAAGTAGACAATCACAGTCTATGCTGACCACAAAGAGTTACTATATTGGTTTTGTGCTCCTTTGGGGACCAGCACTCCACTTCCCCATTTTTTTTTGCTTGGGGATGGGCAATAATCTTGTTTGTGATTTAATAAAAACTGCCCTCACTTCGAAGCTTCAAGGATGCAATCATGCATCTCACCTGAATCACTCATTAGTTTTTCACCCGAGAGCCTCAGGACCTGCAATTCTCGAGGTGAAAGAGCTGTTGCTTTCTGCACACATCCTGCTCCCCCCTACTCCCCACTTCAGCCAGAGAGCTTGGAGTTTTATCAGCCCAGTCTGACTGTAAGGGTGAATTTCCTATAAGATGTATTGCAAGATTTATCCTTCTGGCTTAGATATGCCACGGCCCCTTCCCACCTCCTACTCTGCCTTCTCTCCTCTATCCACCCCACCCCTCGGAATCCTCACGATAGAAGCTATATTTGAAGAAATACAGAAAGCCAGATAAAAACAAAAGCCCCTGTAAATTCAACAGTAGAGGATTCTCTGTCTCACACTCGGTAGTTTCAACAGATGGAAACCAGTATCCTTATGGGCAGTTCATTCTTTTTATCATGAGGAGAGATTTGCACCTGTCTGGCTCGGAGATGCGAAAATACCTATGAGCTTTTACAAGCCTTGCCAGACAGATGAAGCAAAAACCCCCACCAGAAAGCTTCCTTTGCGGGTGGAAACCAAAGGAGGATTGTTTTAAATAAATCCAAGGGGAATTTCAAAGGGCAGTGGTGATAGGTCTATTACTTAATGACATTTTCCTTCCTGAATTTTTTTTTCAACACGGATGCCAAAATGGAAAGATTCTTCACCAGAAACTATTCTACTATGTTTTCTATTTCCAGACATAACAATGAACTGAGAATGGAGAGGGAGAAAAGCCCGGGGGA
Organism: Mastomys coucha; assembly: GCF_008632895.1. Taxonomy (NCBI): domain Eukaryota; kingdom Metazoa; phylum Chordata; class Mammalia; order Rodentia; family Muridae; genus Mastomys; species Mastomys coucha. Next base: position 68,139,176 of record NW_022196898.1, on the reverse strand, counting down.
TGGAGGGAAATGACTGCAGGGTTTTCCACGGCAGCCATGTTACAGTCAGAACTAACTCCCAAGGGCTCAGATTCTGTGTTCTGTTTCACTAATAGTACTTGTTTATGGGTACCCTGTTTGTGACTGCCTATCTTCATTGTGCCTTTGTTCTCCACAAAACGGAGCACCTCCTAGGAGCAAGATTGCTATCTAACTGCAATGAATAATGCTATTTTATGATTAGATGCAATTGTTTTCCAGGGAGCTTAGAAAGTCCAGTTTCCCATTGTGTTTTCCTATGCTCATATGTCTTAAGTAAACTAGTTACGTTCTCGTGCAGACTTAACCGCACTGAAAGCTCTCTCCTGTAATGCGCCTGTAATACTCAGAACAATTTGCCGAGGTGGTTATTAACATCTCTATTATTGGTTGGAGGAAACTAAAGTTCAGAGAAGCTAAATAATTTGTCTGAGATGAGGGAGTGAAGTTACGATACAGTTGAAACCGTAAATAAGTCTGCTGATATCCAGTCCAAACCTCTCAGTTCCACTGCACAACCAGGAAGGGATCTGGAGTAAATGAGAGGGAAAACTGTTGGTGTAGCTGTTTTATCAACAGGGGAATAAATAAAAAAAACATTGTTATAATGATAGGTCCATCTCCCAATTTCATGAATGCATTTCTGAAAGTACTGTAAAAAGAGGTTTTTTGTTTGTTTGTGTGTTTGTTTGTTTGTTTGTATTGTGGGCCAGTGTTACTGTTCCTGGAGAGCCATAGAATGCATGGTGTACAAAGATGCAAATATAAGATGCCTTTGGGCTTGAAGAAGCTAGACAGATACAAATTTTCATGGTTTCTGAGACAAGACCTAGTGGTACCCTTACTGAGCCCTACAGAGGGTACTGGAAAACTTCAAGGTTGACTCAGTTTTCCAACTCTTTTTCTTTGGGAGACTTGCTTTCCTAAAGCACATGTAAACTTTTAAAATGTAGATAATCAAAACCCCCTAATTGTCACCTCATATATTTATTTAGCCCTAGCCCCTGTTGCTATAGAGAAACCCAACAGTTATAATGACTTCTGGAAGACTGGACCATCACAGTGACAACTGTTCCAAATGTGCTGTGGAAGCAAAGCTCATGGAGCTTGGCTAGTCACTAGTCATTAGAAGGATGGCACTTGTGACCCCAGATGTGCAACATGGGGAGATAATTGTAAACATTCCTATGGTTACCTTAAGATGACAAGCCAGAAAGTACAACTAACCTGCAAACATATAATAGCACCGATCAACTCCTTAACAAGAATCTAACATAATTGAGAAAGGAAGGGTTAAAATGTCCCTCCATCTACAGGTACTTATCAGGAGCAGCCCATGGCTTCTCCCTAGAAAGGTTTTCTCCCAGGTGTCCTCTTCTCTAGTGACATAACATTTATTCAGCTCTTTCTAAAGCTCTTTCTTTCTTAGTTAAACTTACCTGACCACAATGTTTTAAAATGATATATTTATGTACGCACTTTATGTGTATGAGTATTTTGCTTGTACATATAAAGGTGTGGCATGTGCATGCATGCCTGGTACATGTGGAAGCCAGAAGAGAGTGTAGAATCTTCTGGGACTGGAGCTACAGGTTTTCAGTTGCCGTATGGGTGCTGGGAACACAATTTCGGGTCTCTAGAAGAGCAATGCATGCTATTAACTCCTGAACCATCTCTTCAGTTCCCCAGTCACCATTTTTAAATTTGTAATTGGCACAGAGCTAACACATCTTCTCTTTACATTTGTCTACATTCACTTTAGACACCATACTATTAACCATTTATGTGTCCTCTGATTCACTATGTATGCATATCATTTCAAAGTTTTGAATCTAAATGTCAGCAGGAGCTGTAACTTAGTCTAAATATCAAAAGTGCTGGATAAATTTATTGTTGAGGGAATCAAGTAATGAGTAAAATAATGAATTTGATGATTATGTGAAAATCAAATATTTGAAAGACCAAGCATGTCTGGATTTAATACACAATAATAACAAATGAATATATGTTTATAATATATTGTAAAACAAATATAATATCTAAGATCATAACTATATTATGTCTATATGTGAGTGTACTGTTCATAATTTATTGATATTCTGATATAATTGATCAACTTTTCAAAAATATGATATGTATTTGTAAGCAAATATATTAGTTTTAGAATGTAAATAATTAAAAGGAAGAATAGGTACTGAAATAATGAAATGTTACAAAGGGAAGCATGCTGAGGTAAGTATACTGGCATAGAGTACTCATTTGAACCAAATTCCATCTTCAATTGCAATGCGTATGTTTTTCATTAACAATGTTCTTTATAAGCCAATAGTACTGTCAAAATATATTCTTAAATATATAAAAGAAAATGTGCGTGTGTGTGTGAGTGAGTGTGTGTGTGTGTGTGTGTGTGTGTGTGTGTCTGCGAGAAAGTTAAATAAAGTTTTAACTGAAAGCTTAGTGTTACAGTCACACTCTCAATAAGACACGGTACCAAGAATCAAGTTCCAACTGCCTACAACAAGAGTTGAGTGAGGTTTGCCTTGGATGTTCATTGAAAACAATTCTGCTCTGACACTGTGGCTACAAGGCAAGGTTTTATATGGATTATTTATTAAATATTCAAATATTTAAGGTCAAAACCAGTGCAGCAGTTTTAGTCAATTACACCTTCTACTCTGGCCAAGATACATTTAAAAATGACAATTTAAAACAAATTATGTTACATCCAGACACAGACATACATTATTGAGAGTAATATCAATCACTGAATTTTGAATAATGTTGCGGGGCCACTCCATGCAACAACTGTGGACATCCTAATAATTTATACACTTCTCCAGAATCATGGATGGGAGGACAAAAGAGCAGACTCTTGGACCTTCTTGAAAACATCTTTATGTTATGCAAGGACAAGCTATGTCTGAGACTTACAGATCCTGTTCTGTACTGGGGACTGATCTTACGTTCCTTAAAAATGTTGACTCTTATGCATTGAGATGTACAGGCTCAACGAAATGACTCAAGATCCTCTTGACAGCTTAAAACACACTTCAGAAGAGGAAGACACATCAGTAGAGAGATTTATACCTTAAGCATTTTTAAATGTTTACTTTAAAATTTTATTTCATTGTATATATCTAGGACATACAGATAGATATTTTTATATACATACACAAGTGAAATGACTGTCATGACAGGAAATTAGCATACCATCACCTTGCAGAGCAACCTCTTCTTCTGTATGGCAAGAAAATCTAAACTCTAATCTTCTAGCAAAATTTCAATATGTAGCAGAGCTATTGTTATAGATCTCCCATCATATACCAGTTCTTAATAGTTAATCATCTTCATAACTGCAAATGTGTACCCTTTGAGATATATCACTCTATGTAACTAACAACCCAAGTGAATTAACCCAGTGATTCCCAAACCTACTTTAACTTCAGATGACCTTGGAGACTCCAGTTGAGTAGTGCAGAGGACCTAGGAGTGAGAGCTTTGAAACTATTCAAAGATGATTCTGATATACCATTGCTGCTGCAGTTATGGACAGCAGCATCCAGGCTGATACCATATTCCCAGGGAGTCTCTCAACTATAGTCTTGTCACAAAACCACAGTATACAATAAGGAGTGAGTGTTTACAAAAGTTAGCTGAATTCATGTATCCAAAGTATTGCATAGATCTAATGGTATGTAAGGTTATAGATTATTTATATTTCACCTTTTCCCCAATGATTGATGAAAATTAGCAGCAAAGGCTTGTTTGCAGTTCTTGCTTATACTAAGTTTCTTCTTGTGCAAGTCTGGGATAGAGCTGGAAAATCGGCACTCAGAATTCTCTGTATATAATGTCCTCTCATTACTTCTGAATCTTAGCTACTCTTTCATTGATGTTTGGTGCACACATAAATTCATACTGCCACTTTATTTTCACATATACTACATACTCTTAAGATTCCTTATTGTAATCTTATAGGTAGTTATTTTCCAAACATTTGATCATGTGGATAATAGAAAATAGAAACATTGCATTGTGATTAATCTCACTCTTCACTGGTATTTCTGCTGCACTTGTACAGATCATTTAAAATTCCTTTCTCTCAAATATCTAGTTCATAATCATGGTTATTTTTAAGGGATCATAATATGTATATTGGTTTGAATACACTTGGCCAATGGGACATGGTACTATTAGGAGGTGTGGCCTGGTTGGAATAGGTGTGGCCTTGTTGGAGGAAGTGTGTCACTGTGTGAGGCAGGCTCTGAGGTCCTATGCTCAGGCTCCACTCTGTGAGGAAGATCCTCTTCTTAGCTGTCTGTGAGGCAGTTTGATCCTGGCTTCCTTTTGATAAAGATATAGAACTCTCCACTCCTCCAGCACTATGTCTGCCTGTAGACTGCTTTGCTTCCTATCATGATGATAATGGACTGAACCTCTGAAAGTATAAGCCAGCCCCAATTAAATGTTGTCCTTTATAAGAGTTGTCTTGGTCAAAGTGTCTCTTTACAGCAATGGAGACCCTAAGTAAAACAATATGCATACTTTAAATGATCTTTGCTGAATAGGATTGAGTTGATCAGTTTCAGATAACTTCATACACACACACACACACACAGACACAGACACAGAGAGAGAGACAGAGAGGGGGGAAAGGAGAGACAGAGAGAGAGAGAGAGAGAGAGAGAGAGAGAGAGAGAGAGAGAGAGAGAGAGA
>NW_022196898.1:68121399-68134429 GCF_008632895.1 Mastomys coucha | reverse complement strand
GGAGGTGGAGGGAGGGAGAGGGAGGATGGGTGGAGAGAGGAGGGGGGAAGGAAAGCCAAGAAAACAGTGCTCAAATGTCCAACAGTTTCCATTAGAAGAATGCATTTTGAGTGGCTATTTAGTTTATTTTCAGAGTTGCACAGGTGTGGTGGCGCATACCTTGAATCTCAGCATTCAGGAAGCAGAGTCAGGTAGATTTCTGAGTTTAAGGCCAGCCTGGTCTACAGAATGAGTTCCAGCACAGGCAGCACTATACAGAGAAACTCGGTTTCAAATAAATAAAATAAAAATAAATAGGTGAACAAATGAATAAGCCTCAAATAGTTACTAAAATTGACCATGAAAACTGTGTAGGTGTTTGCAAGTGGAGAGATGGCATTATGTGCTTAGTTTGCATTCCATTTCTGTGACAAAACACTGGCCAAAAGCAATTTGGGGTAAGCAAAGGTTAATGTGTCCAGCAAGTTACAATCCATCATTAAGGGAAGCCAAGACAAGAACTAAAACAGAGGGCAGGGATAAAGCTTTCCTCAGTTCATTGAGCTCTCATAAACTACCAGTGGCTTTTGCTACCTGTGATAAAATATCCAACAGAAGCAACTTAAGGAAGAAAGAATGATAACTCCAGGAGATACAGGATGTGAGGGCAGGAAAGTACGGCAGCAGGAGCAAGCGATGGGTATTTATGGTGCCTCCAAATACCAGAAGTAGAGAGTGGAGACTGGTTGCACTCAGCTTACTTTTTCTTTCTATTCAGTCTAGGAACCCATTCCACAGAGTAACACTGCCCACATGTAAGTTGAGTTCATCCACTTCAAGCCCTCAGAAACATGCCCAATGGCATTTTCTTTAGTGTTTCTAGATTCTATCAACTAGATGGAATTAAGCCATCTGGTCAACCAATCAAGTCTCTTGGACATCCACTTCCCCTTGGACATCAGGATCCAGTGAAGTTTTACAAGTGCATGCTTGCATTCTCTTTGGGTGTCACTTAAAGTTCCAGCTAATTTTAGAAGCTAAAATGAACTTCCTGGTGAAAGTTTATAGGCAAAAGCTCACTGAAGAGTACGTTGAATCCAGACCTGAAGTAATTTAACAACGGATGACATGTCTACTGTTTTGGTAGGTGAAGGACTGCTAAAATATTCCTGTTTCTTGGGTAGTGGGTATAGTGCTTGCTCCCTGTTCTCATTGTGTTATTTAGGTGAGAAATTTGACAGTACCCATGTGTCATGAGTAATCCAGTCCAACACACAGATTCTAAGATTAAATGTCAAGACATGAACGTTTAAGTTGACTCTAAGACAGTATTTTGTCACAGTAGATATTAACAGAAAGTATCTCCCAAGCTAGTGTCCTTGTTCCATTATTTACTGCTCATTCTGACTTATGCACATCAATTAACCTCACCAAGCCTCAATTAACATAGGAATAGTAAAATTTAACTTGATATGGCATATGGTAATTTTGCACTGGGTTATGTACTTAAAATATTTAAAACAATGTCATTGTTATACTATTATTCAATGAACACACTTTATCTCCAGTGAATTTCAGGATCCATTACAAATCCTAATGTCATTTATGTACCTAGAGGTTTCTCTGATGTCCTCATTAGAAACAATAGTCAGACCATCTATCACTGTGAACAGACACTTGAGGTGCCAATACAAGGAGGGTGGAGTTATTTGGGTCACAGTTTCAGGGTTTCATTCCATGGTTGGCTGATGTGTCGTTTTCTGAGCTGTGGTGAGGCAGAGCATTTTGGTTCATGATGATAAAGGAACAAAGTTGCTTATTTCATGGTGGCGAAGAAGCAGGAATGGAAGGGAAATAAGATATAGCCCTCAAGGACTAGTTTCAATTGACCTCTCCTTCCAACCAGGTTCACAACTCCATCTCTTGGAAATAGTCCATGTGGAGTTTGAGTCTACTGATGGAGTCAGAACCCTCATGGTCCAATCACCAACTAAATGTTCCACCCCTGCACTCTGTTTGCTTCCGAGGTTAAACCTTTTGCGGTGCCACTTCGTTTCCAAGCAGTAGATGTAGAACAGGAAGATTAGTATACATATTAAAATTTTTATGATATTTCCTCTATAACTTTCTCACATGAGAAGAGCTTTGTGGCCTCATTACAAGAAGCATAGTATTTTTTTTAACAGCTCTGTGGATAAAGTAAAGGTGGTAAATAGGAAGTTCTTGTTATTAGTCCCCTAGAAGTAATATACTATATTTAGTGTATCATGAATAAAATGGACTTTGTGAAATATTATCTCAATTCTGAACAGACAAAACACTTTTAGGAAGATCCTGCTTAAACCAATGTTCTATTTTCTAAACATTCTGTCCAAACATGTGCAAGAGTCTTGAGCTGAAATAAGATTAATGCACTCTGTAGTCGAAGAGTTTTTAAATATGTCAGCTTCAATACTTATCCTGGAGTAAGGTAGAGCAAGATCTAATAAAATAATACAGGATGGTGTTAGAAATGAATGATTCTAAATAAGACATCCACGATGAGACTGTGTGGCCTGAGCTCTTGGGAACTGGGAGATGTGCTTTGCTGTTGTCTTTCGAGCATTGGGTTCAGCTTCCCCTGCTTTCTCCATTTGACATTTCCGTGGTGGATTCATCTCGGAGTTTCTGCTGACTCTGTAAGCCCCCACCCCCTCAGCAATCCTTGCCTTCAGTCACTGACATGTCTGTAGAAAAGCTGACTGGGTGGAAGGTAAAAGATGCTTCTTTTCGATGGACAGATCTCATCACATGGAGTGGGGCGAGGTGGGGGAAGTAGAAAACAATTCAAGTATGTGCACAAAACAAGCTGGAAATGAGAGACTTCAAAGGTGGCTTAGAGACAGGACATTAAGAGTGTCAAAAAAGAAAGCATTAAAAAGTGGGGTATGGCTTTAAAAAGAAAAAGAAGGGAAAATGTGAAAACACTTAGATAAAGATAGGCAGAAAACCAGGAAACAAAAGCCCATATACTCAATGTTGTAAAATAGAATGGAGGGGTCTTAGGGGATTTCAAGGCTTGTAATTTCATTTACAAGGTCTTTTCTTTTCAATGTCGAAATAAAGAGGAAGGAATACTTGGTTAAATCAAAAGAGCACCAAAAGGTTATAACCTCCTGATCAATAGAAAAGTAGTTTTCCATAAAACAGGTTTTCTATTGACTTGGCCCAGTGACGTCATTCTCATTAATGTGTAAGCAGAGGGTACTCACTGTGCAGCAGCCTGCACTAACAGTAGCTTTTTGTATCATGGTTGTACATTCTTGGCCCGTGAGTCAGAATGGAGCCATGAAATATCTCATTCTCATGGGCCATGAAAAGTCACTGAGGAAGACAGCTGCCCAACAAAGTCTCAGAATCATGTTAGGCCATGCACTAGTAATTACAGAATAAATTAATTATCTTCAACTTTCCCTGTGTTATTTCCCATTCAGGTGTCCTAGTCATCTGTGTTTTTTTCATCTTTTGACTTCGAAAAGTATGAATGATTTTGTAATAATTCACTGGATGGTATGTCTGTGCTCAGGTACAAAAACAGATTTTCACATACAAGATCTGTTCCGTAGTTGGTTATATCTGTCAGCAACTGTTCTTACATAATAGAGAGGAAAACTGTAACAATTGTTAATATAAACATCTATTAAAATAAAAAATAATGCTTTCTTTAAAAAGAAAAACACTAAAATGCCATATACTTGTCATTTACCTACTCAAATATAATGAATATTAATGTGAAGGTTTCTTACGTTTCTCTGGTAGAGCTGGAAGCTAAAAGCTCCAGAAGGAAATGCATTTTTTAAGTTTGGTGTCTGCAGGTTCAAATACTGAAGGCTTTGATTTTAAAAGGCAAGGAAGAATCTGCTGTACATTCCTTTCAAACCTGAGAAATTCCCTCCTATAAGATTATTTCAGACAGAGTAGACTAGCTGCCAGCCTCCTCTATGGCGTGTGGCTTCAAATACTGCTAACCATGTTGTATGGACAGTGTATAGACTTGGTTACACATGTGTACTTATGAATTTAACAACGTAGTTTATTGACCAAACACATTTGTTATTTATAAGCTGTTGGAGGCGAAGTTTCCAAAGCAGTTTATCTGACATGACTTCAGATCCTAACTGAATAGTTCTATGTCATGTTTTGTGAAATCCACACAGACACCATGACACCTCCAGCGCATGCCTTCTCCTGTGCTTTTGTTTTTAATCCCTGTGCTGTTTTACTAAATATTCTGCTGTGGTAAATTTCAGCAGAATAGTTCACAATTTCTGGACACTTGATTTTTTTTTTATGTTTTATTTTGATCTTTTGATGACAGAGTGCTATTTCACCATGAACTTGGCCTAGACCATTGCACAAAGCTTTCTTAGGACATTAAGTGGAATGTCCCTGTTAGGAGCATGTGGGCTGCTTCTCCAGCAAGTCCAGGTGAAGGACTTTTTCTTTTCTTTTCTTTTTTCTTATTTAAAGCACATTGATCTATTGCTTAAGTTGTAGACCTCCTGCCATATGTGACTGGGGCTGGTCCCCTCAATGGATTACATGACCCCATTTGACAATAAATTGTAAGCAATTGTGAAATTTGTTTTGATTTTTTTTTGTCATGATACCCAGTCTTTTGATATTCATGGCTACTTAAGAGGAAATCCATTTTCTTTGTCTGGGCCAGGGAAGGTAGCTTTCTTTTAATGTATGTGTTCTTTTTGGGTGTTGGGGAAGGCAAAATAAAATAATGGGGCTTAATAAGTCATGAAAAATAAGTGAATCTCTTTAAAGAGAATTTCCAGGCTTTTCAGAATTGTTACTCAATGGCTTGCTGGACCTTATGCTTAGTTACTGTATTTTTTTTTTATTGGCTCTGTGTGTGTGTGTGTGCATATGTGTGCACATGTGCATGGAGTGCACAGGAGCTGTGTGTGCCTGCGTGTATCTGTTTGTAAACCTGTGGCCACATATGTGTCTAGAAGACAGAAGTCCTCAGATACTTTCCCCGAGCTTTTCCCACTTTATATACTGGAGTCTTTACTTTAGTGTAGAAGTTGCCAATGCAGTCAGTTTTCTAGCCTGCTTCGGGAGGGTGCCTGGCTTTGCACCAGGAGCGCAGGAATTTCAGATGGGCAGCCACATCCCACCAAACATCTCCCCAGTTTACGTATTTGCATTTTCTCATTTCTTAGTTATAATTGAGTCCTTAAGGGTTATCAACTCATAAATATCCTAAACAATGATCTTGGTTTATGGAGTTACCTATGCCTTCAGAAATCTGAGAATGAAATTAATAAGTAGAGATAATTTAAGAAGTCCTGAGTCTGTATGGGAGATTAATAATCAAATTTTACTCTACTAGTAATGCCTGAAGAAATGAATTAAAAACTGTTGAATTGTTGACCCATTCCAAGGATTTGAGCCATTTCCAAAGCACTAATACCATTGCACTAGGCCTGGAGTTGCAGCAATGGTGATGGGGGAGTTTATGCACATTTTACTTTAATACACTGCTTTCTTCCCTCTAATAACCCGCTTTTGTATTTGCTTGGCAACATTGCATTTGTCAGATAACATCCTGCTTTGGAAACTTACTCTTCAGCCCTCAGGACAGAGATGATGCTCTGTCTGGTCTTCCTGTCTCACACTGCCAAGACAGGCATTATTTATTTACAGATGTGCTCTGTATGTGTGGATTGAAAACTCCTTGAGGACAGCACCAGTGCATTATTCATGAGCCTCACCTGGAACAGAACAGGCCCTCCAATATATGTCCATTGAGCAAAACTCCTCAGTGCTTAGAAAACAAAACCCTTTCTCTTCTCTCTGTCTCTCTGTCTCTCTGTCTCTCCCTCTGTCTATCTCCCTCCCTCCTACAAAATTGAGGATCTATTGTAAACTGTTACCTTGTAAGCTAGTTCATATATATATATATGTATATATACATATATATACATATACATACATATATATGTATATGTGTGTGTTTGTTTGTGTGTGTGTGTGTGTGTGTGTGTGTAGTGTGTGAAGGCCCTGAACACCTAGAAGCATAATGATTATATTGTTTATTTAGGAGATTACCTGCCCAATTTTGGTTCACAAATGTTTCTGCTAAGATGTGTAACAACTTCTGGAAACAGGAATGAGAACATTTTCAACTCAAGATATGACTCCAGTTTCCTACTATTTGTGTCCTACTGACCCATGCTCCTCTTCTGTCCCACCTTTGGATGAGCTGATAAGAGTCCTATGATTGGCAGGAACTTCCAAGCCTACATTGGAACCATCTGCCTGACCCATCCCATCCCATGCCAGTCATTTCTTTCCTTAATCTAGCCTTTTTTTTTTCTCTCAGAATGAAGAGCATTCTTAGAGCACTGTAGAGAGCCCTAAGGTTTGAGACATAAACATTTTCTTAGTACCTTTTCTGTATGTGAGTGTAACTATCAGTCTCAAGACCCTAACCATGTTCTGAACAGGACTCTGTCCTGATGTCTACACAACAGAGACCCTAACCATGTTCTGAACAGGACTCTGTCCTGATGTTTACACGACAGTCCTCCCTAGCTAACTGTGAATTTCAGGGTAAAAGTCTCACCAAGCACACAATATTATTTACCATTTTTCTTGTCATTTTCTTCATTTCTGTTTCTGGTGAGCAGACTTAGAAGGTTTAGTTCAAGGTAATGAAACAGAGTGTGAGGAGCCCTGTCTGCCACACGAGGTCACACAGTTGATCATGGATACATTATTTTTCTCATGGGGTCACATGCCACACATTCCAACTTGCAACTGTAAGTATTCTACAATCATCGATATTTCCACATGGTTTTCATGGAATATGTAACTGTTTGTTCTTGGATTTATTAGCTTCATAAAACAAAAATAGATTGAGTTAAAAAAAAATCCTAACATTCAGGTATCTTATGTTAAACTTAATAAGCAGATAATCATTCATTCTCAATTCCTTTGGCTTCAAGGAAACATTTTGAATAATCTAATGCTTGGAGTATGTTTTAAATGAAGTGAATTTTCTTCCTAAATTAAGACTATTCCTTGATAGCTAATTGTTTAAATTTGATTTAAATATCTTCTGTATTAGTTGAGTACATACTTGATGCTGGGTTTTATCTTGTATGTGGAGTTTTATTGATTTACTAAGTGGAAACTGAAGTCTTTGTGTTGTGGCTATCAAACAAGTCTGGGAATGCATCTTCACATTTATCTCCAAAATGTCTGTTTTGTTTTGTTTTTCCATTCAACTTTCTGAGTCCACAGTGCTATTCTCAAAAAAAAAAAAAAATAATTTCCTTAAGAGGACAAATTTCTGTGCACAATGATAATGATGTCTGTGGCTTGAATTAGGCTTTTATAAGAGCTAGACTCCAGAGAACCTGAAAAAAAAATGCCAGGATTCTGGATTGGACACATCCATGCTGAAGATGCACCAGACTGTCTTGTTTTGAATCAGAAGAGAGCTGAGCTGGCTGTGAAGTCTGATCAAGTCCTGATACACAGGAATTGCTCCGAGTTTTCTGAATAGAAATTGACTAACCAGCAGCAGAGAGCAGTATGGAGCCATTTTTAAAGCAGAGAAGAGAGAGCCAAGGAGCCCAGAAAGAGCTGGGGGAGGGGAAAGAAAAACTCTAAACACTGGCCAGGGCCTTGATTACATATTCTCTTTATCTATGCTTCTTTTTTCCTATAGAGATAACAGGTCCATGCTTTGGATAAAAATCCACATATCTTTTTCTTCGGTTCTTCATGCTTAGTTTTTATTCATCTCTTACTTCAGTTCTTGCTTAGCTTTTATTTAGTGTATTTTTAAGTGTGTGTGTCTGCCTGTCTGTGTACACACTCACACCCACACTCATGTTTTCTTTAAAAAAAAAATAAAACCAAATCAAATAAAACAGTTCACAGTCTCAAGCGATCGGAGGCCAAGCTAAGTTGCCTTCCCAGCACTTCGGTCCCATGCAGGATATGCTAATCTACATTTCCTATGCAGCCTAGATACCCACAGCTTTCCCATTCTTAGACAAGCTTACAGGGAGAGTGTATCTACACCCTGATTTTTTCTAATGCCTTCTTTTCAATTCCCCTTGGTAACTCTCTGAGTTAGACGATGTTATTATATTGTTGATCTCAGTTTGGTTGAATTTCTATCCAATTTAAATCAGGATCAAAAGCAGTGTTTGAAGAGTAAGCAGAGTGTGTGAACACAGAATGCGCCCTCTCTGGCCCTGTCATATTGTCTTCGGATGAGTGTACTTTCATTTAATTAAACATTCTCTTTTTTTCTATATAAACAGAAACCTTTGTTTATACCAGTGCCCAGCCTGCAAATAACACAATCTGCCCCTCTTGTTCCCCCACCGTCGGTACGAAATGCCAGGCTTTGAGTCACACTAGCCTTGGGCATCCAATAGAGGTGATCTTTGGCAAAAGCTGGGGCTTTGCTCTTCTCTCGATCCAGATGACTGTATCCGAGGATGCACACAAACCAGGAAGGTTAGTGTCGAAAGTAGAGGAGGCTCAGAGACAGCAGAAGGAATGCTTTCTATAACAGAGCCCTCCTGTCTGTAACGCCTGTCTTTTACACTCTCTATTGCTGGGCATGTTTGTCGAGGCAAGGGACTAGGAGACTTGGGAGGTTTTTCTGTTTTCACTCTGGATTCATAAATAATAGCCCAGATTTCTGAGATGGGGGTGAATTAAAAGGTTACTGTACTCCTCAAGGCCACTTTTCTGACCACGTAAGCTCTGGACAGCTCTTTCCAAAGAAGTGAAATTTTTAGAAGAAAACCAGACCATCTCCTAAGGCACACCAACCCAGATGTTAAAGGAAGATGCCAAGGCATTTCCTATCAAGAAGGTTAAACTCATAGGATTATATGAAAACACTCATTTTAACCCGGCTAACCTGTAAAGATTTCATTCCGAGTCATTTATCTTCTCTCTTACCCTATGCTAAACCATCCCCGACTCCGATGAAAGAATCATGTCTCCATTCATTTCCTATCTTGCTGAATTGCCTTCACATTCCCTATCATCTGTGCATAATCCTATTCTCCCCATTATTGTCTTAATACTAAGAACAGCACAGGATAATAGATAGGCACTGTAATAACAGTGTGGCCTGGAGAAGCCCCTCCAGGGAAATATCTTTGATGCTGGTGGAATATTAATGCATCCTAGGTCCACGAGCCTCCTCTTTCACTTCATCTTCTGTTTTCTAAACTACATAATGACTTTCATATCCATGACAAAAGCATTGGAACAGAAAGGGCCTTGCTGATGAGCAGCAGGGCTGTGTGATATTAAGGAGTCCCATTCTTACTTCTTTGTACAGTTTTTGACCACCATCTGAGACTGTATGCAGGTAATTTCTGATTTGAATAGATACCAGCAAAAAAAAAAAAAGAGGCATAATCGTATTGTGTTAATGCAAATGCCCATCAAAGGCACTGCATGAAAATAAATTAAAATATAATTCTTCAATAGCACACGTGTCCATAGGATGATTCTAGACAGATTGAAAACAAACACCTTGATATCATTTAGACAAGGGAGTGAGTTGTTTTCAAGGAGGTTAATCAGCAGCAGATTATGAATTAAGACAGTAAATCAAAGCCACCTACATCATACCTTGTGGATTGGGTTATAGCTGCAATTTGTTGTACATAATCTCTCAATAAAGGGGAAAGAATTGGGTTTTTTTCTAAGCATAAATACTTTAGCCTAGAAAAATTCAGTAGCAAAAAGGAACAGGGAGAAACTGGAGAGTGACTGAGTGGCACCTGTCTTATCATTTGGTTGTTAGAGATGAGGTAAGAAACCTTTAGAACCTACAAGAAATACAACTTTCTAAACTCCCATATTCCTTCCCTTTTCCTACTTATTTATCTTTTCCTCTTGTGTGTGTGAAAGTGACCATTGTTGTTATCTGCCGAAATATGTACTATAAGCTGAGATGCTTATGAAAAGATGTGTATCCAGGGCATCTCAAAAAGGCAAAATAGAAAATGCCCCTGATCATTCCCTTTAGCTTGAAGCATGCACCACAAGGCTTCTACTTCAAAAAAAAAAAAAAAACAAAAAACAAAAAACAAAAAACAAACCAAAATGAAATCAAGAAAGTTGTTGTGAGGCTTTTTTAATTTTATAGACGATTTTCCATGAACTTAAATGGCATAGTAAGCACTGACATATAAATTATGTCTATTTTAAATAGTCATCTTAATAATTTTATAAAAGGCCACTGAGAAGGGTTATGGGGGTTTTACTTTTTTTCTGTTGGTCTTAGTTTGGGTTCTTTGTCTGAGTTAGCCAGGATTTATTAAGTACAATTCTGTCCCAGGTGCAATGTTGGGGAGCTGATTACAAAGAAGATTAATATAGATATGTTTTCCGAGACTTGAAACAGCTCATGATCTAGAAGCTAATGGACAAAATTTGTATTTATTTATTTATTCATTTATTTATTTATTAGACAAAGAAATATATTATGTGTGTTGGAGGGATAGCTAAGGTGCTATGAGAGCTTAGTGATCTTACAGAGAACCTGAGTTAGGTTCCCAGCACCTAGGTCAGATGGCTCAGAATTACTTGTAGTCTATTTCCAAGGGGAACCCACTTCAGGCTGCTGAGGGTATATGAACTCAGGTACAAATATATCCACACACACACATATTTCTCTCTCTCTCTCTCTCTCTCTCTCTCTCTCTCTCTCTCTCTCTCTCAGGAAAGAACTATATTATGTACAAAACTGTGTTAGATACAGTGGAATAAAGTTACATGGGATGAGTCTCTTGTTCAAAAAATGTCCCCAGCTAGTAAAACACGTGCCTGCATATACCTCTGGTCAAAGTGTGACTTTGTTATAGGAGGACCAGGTAAGGTTTGCAAAGGTTCAGGGAAATAGTTTAGTTCAGACCTAAAGAGTTGAACTTGAGAGGGGATTAAGTTCAATAACTGGTTATTAGGAAGTGTTCACGGAATAGATGGCATTAGCTGGAGCTGCAGAATCTAAGTCAATGGTGAAACTGGTGAGATGGAAGAAGGAGGCCTAAGTGAAGAAAGCAACACACAAAAGACTTGAAATTCAGGTTTCTGAAGTTGACATAAGTAGATAAGGAAAGCCCAGCTAGTGGGGGAATCAGACTGTGTCAGATGGCAGGCCTGGTCTCCTCCAATCAGCAAAGGGGAAATGGGTGAAGGATGCTATCTGCTGGAATGTGATTAGCAAATGGTTACTTGAGCAGTTCCCTAAATCACCCAGAGAATAAATGAGAGACTTTAGTTAGTATAGCCAGTTAGGAATATCTGAACAGAACAACAAGGACAAAAAGCTCAAATACAAAGTTATAGCGAAGATGTAGTGGAAAAGTCCAAGCAATGATGTAACGCTGCAACAATTAAATGGTATGTTTCATTCTTTATTTTCCTCTGTGTGTGTGTGTGTGTGTGTGTGTGTGTGTGTGTGTGTGTGTATGCTTGTGGGGGACACATCTATATGTGTATTTTTATGTGTTGAAGATGCACATGTGTGGGTAACATGTGTATGTACATGTCAAGGTCAGAGGTCAATCTTGGCTATTGCTCTTCTTCAGTTCAGATTTTTCTTTTATTTGCTTCTTTGTTTATTTGTCTGTGTTTTGTTCTGAGACAGAGTCCCTCACTTGGAACCAGGAGGCTTTTCTGGTTGTGCAGACTATGAGGGATCCACCAATCTCCAACTCTGTAGCCTTCAGGTTAGAAATGAGTGCTCCCAAACCTGGCACTTTTTTTTATATGGGTCTGGGACTTAAAATCAGGTCCTTGTATGTACAAGGCAAGCACTTTATAAACTAAATCATGTCTCTAGCCCTCTCCTTGTGTTATGATAAAACTCTAGTGATGATATAAAGCTCAGCCAGGACTTTAGGACAAGATATCAAAGAATCATTTCTGTGTGTACTCAGGAACACAGTTAGAACTGGAAACCATCATATTAAATTAGAGAAGTCAGGCTCAGAAATACACAGATCACATATTTTCTCTTATAGATAGAAAATAAAACATACAATGAAATGAAAGTAGAAAGGAGGCTCTTTTGTGAAGAGGAAAGGGACCGTGGGGGGCGGGGAAGAAAGCAAAGGTAATAGGATTTGAACATGAGCAACTCATGTTGATATATGTATGAAATTGCTACCATGAAGCAAAATATTCTGAACAATTAACATACTGTAACAGAGTGCAAATTTTAGAACAATAAATAGCTCTAGAATTCCTGTGTCAGCTGCTCTGGCAAGTGTGAAAATCAGGATTGGAGTGGAGGACACTGGCAACCATAGAGAGCACATGCGTGTATTTTTCTCATCACTAGGCTGTAAATCTCTTGGCAAAGGGGAGAGAGCCTTTCCTTGTTTCTTATCCCAGGAGTGCCGGTTCTTAGAAAAGCTGTGTCTTAATTCAATTTACAGGGCTTCATCACAAAGCTGGCTTGGAAGCCATGAAAAGGATTCTGTCTGCAGAGAGTTGACCAGAGTTAATGTGAAATTCTCGGCTCTGTGGCGAAAACTAGCACCTCTGCTAACCCATCACATCACCCTCTGACCATTGTAACTTCATGGAAAAGTCATGCAGTAATCCTTATGTGGTACAGAGAGCAGCACTGAAGACGTTAATGATGAGCTGGGGTGGGAGGGGCGTGTCTTCAAAATCAATTGTAAGGAAGAAAAATGCTTTAACATGTAACTTGATGTTACTGAACTCTGGAAAAACCTGAGTTCATCCCTTTAAAAGCCATTAGGGACAATATTATTGTGTTGATGTGATATTTTTCCCTTCAGAAATCCTGCCTTGTGGCCTAGATAGATAGAACCTGTAATGTGAGTGGTAATGGAACTAAGTGCTTAAGACTCTGCTGCTTTTGACTTGCTTTAATGGGAAAGTGTCCAAAAAAATATTTTTTTGTGTGCTTTCATTTAGGGATAGCTTCTGTCTCTCATTTCTCCAATGTCTGAGTGATAAGGCACAGCTCCTT
>NW_022196898.1:68109492-68121389 GCF_008632895.1 Mastomys coucha | reverse complement strand
TGAGATAGAAAGTCACCCAATTCATTTTGCTTTATTCTTTCTCTCTCTTTCTACCTAAACCTCATGAAGTAAGATGTAGCCCAGATTTTGCCCAGAATGCTGGGCATAGTCCAGCTCTACTCTATCCATCCATCCATCTATCCATTCATCCATCCATCCATGGATTGATTCATCCTTCCATCTATGTATTTTTGTAATTATATGGATCTATGTCTATCTATCTATCTATCTATCTATCTATCTATCTATCTATCCATCTATCTATCTCTCATCCATCTATTTATCTATCATTCATCCATCAATCATCTATCTATCTATCTATCTATCTATCTATCTATCTATCTATCTATCATCTATCTATCTAACTTCATCATCATCTATCTCTCTGTCTCTATTTCTGTCTGTTTCTCTGTGTCTCTGTCTGTCTCTTTATTCCTCTCATTGTAGCCTCTTCTCCGACAGAACAGAAGGCTTTGAACAAGGTGGAGTAGACACTTTTGGTGTTCATGTGTCTATTCTCACAAAGACCTTATAAAGCAGATACTATTACCATTATCTCTGTTTGGACAGGCAGAATCAGAGTAAAGCAGGTAGAGTCACTTGTCCAATTTGCACATTGGGGATGACTGAATTTGCATGATCTAATGGTCATGAGACAATGGTGACTTTTAAAGAGAGGCAATATATTCACATCAGGACCCCATTCAAAGGACGTAATCTACAGTGTAAACATAGTGGACAAGAGTGCATGGAGGGGAAAACAACAGGTATACATGCCCACTCATGTTATTTGAATTCACGTCATTTGGTGAATACTGCATCAGAGTTTTGTTTCCTGGGAAGACACAATGGGTACACACACACACACACACACACACACACACACACGAGTGCACATACACGAGCACACACACACACATACACACACACCACACACACATACACACACAACTACTCAGTCCAGAAGTCCAGAAAGAGAACTAGAGACATTGAAGTTCAAATTAGGAAACTACTGTACTTGTATTACCGATGGGAGTATGAGTCAGGGGATGCTTACAGGAGCAGGGATAAAGCAAAGCAAGAATCTACCTCAACATGGGTGACAATGCAGAAGCCGCAATCCTGGAGCTTTACACAGCAGGTAGGTAATCAGTAGGAATGTTTCTAGGCAGTTTATCTGACATAAGCCACCTCTACCAACTTCTGTTTACACCCTTTATAATTAAGACAATATATCCTATAAACCAAGGGCAGAGCTTGGAAACCTCGAGAATCTTGAAAATTTCTATCCTCCCAAGTGCTGGGGAACATTGAATTGTGTTCTCTCTGAGTCTACTTAGTGACCCTCTCACCCCTGGAAGAAATGTTACAAATAGGAAGAAATTATTATACAGTAATGACTGAAAGGGACTAATAGGGCTTTCTGGGGAGTAATTTGTACCTTTCCTCAAATATTTGAAGGATTTAAAGGGAGGCACAACATAAGAGGTAGGACTAAGCCTATAGGCAAGAAGGTCTGTAGAAGTTGCTTAGAATAAGGGATTTACCAACCACAGAAGTTCTCTTAAATGAGTTCATGCAAGAGATGGCAAGTACTCTTTTCAAATACTAGTTATAGAGCCCATATGAGTTGTAAGGGACTCCTCTAGAAAGCAGCCATGAGGGACCAGGGAGTGCAAATCTCATGCCTTCAGGGAATGTCGATTTCAGGAAAAAGGGTTAAATAAATATAAATAAATATGTAGGTGCACTGCAATATGAAAATATAAGTAAGAGAAACACTTCAAAGAGAAGTAAATAAACAGAGGTGAGCATGACTCAGGTGATGCACTAATTTATGTAGAGTTTAATAAAACTTTATTGACACAATGATGTTTGTCAGAATCTCTCAAAAGAAGAGGAATAGTGCCCTATATGAACATACTGAAAAAGAGGACTTCAGGCTAAGACATCCAAAGGTCTTAATGTCTGTGCACTCCATAGTTTTCAGATGGCCCGTAGCAAATTGGTGTTGCCAAGGGAAACAGTATTGGAAGATAATGTTAGAAGGGATTGAGGTAGGACCTGATGGCATACAGAAAGCCTTCTACGTAAAGTTTAAGGTGACCTGTTGAGAAGAGAAAGGATTTGATTTAACTTGCCTTTTACAATGAATCAATCTGAAGCTAGAAAGATGGTTCAGTTCATAAAATGTTTGCCATATAAACCTGAGGACCCTAATTCAATTCCCAGACCCCCTGTAAAACAGCTGGGCCCTGAAAGGTCCATGAACTAAAAGCTTCAGGGTAGCTGAGAAACTCCCTCCAGGAAAGCTGACAGGCTGATAACATCTGCAGGCTGTTAGGAGCTAGGAAGCTCCAGACATGAAGGTCAATGCAGCAACCTCCATTGGTATTTACAGCTTTGAGGGTAGCCAACCCACAGATGGAATCCTCCAACCGAAAATTCCCTTTTCTGTCCTATAAAACTTGCCAGCCCCTGGGCCTCAATACACAGGCTCTGCTCCCTCTGACAGATTGCTGCCCTTCATCTTTTGAATAAAAGCAGTCTGCTTCTGTTGAGGTTGGTCTCCTTTTGTTTTACTTTTACTTTCCTGACCAACAGGAACTAAGGGTCGCTTGCCTAAGCTGGGGAACTGCAGCGACCATTTTGGAGTTTGGTCTCTTTAAAAAAAACACAGAAGTATTAAGGGAATATTTTTCTTTTAATTCCAGGTGTGGGATATAGGAGGCTGCCTCAGATTGTCCACAGCAGCTGACTATGATTTGCCTCATACTCCAACAGGGACATGATTTTTCCAGGGCCAGATAATTTATGTGATTTGTGTGACAGTTGAAATTCTGGGAACTTTTCAGAAGATATGTAAATGCTAGGGCCCCAAAAGGCAGTGTGATTGTTGGTTGTTGGTTGTTACTTGGTTGCTGTTAGTTGTTATTGGTCATGGTACTTGTGCACAAAGAAGAAAGAAGAAATCAGATATTCTGAAGATGAAGATCAACCTTGCCCCAAGGAACTCAATGCCCCTAATCAGCAGGAAGTAGTCTATTGATAATGTCACACCCTTTCCCCTCTATCCCTTTTGCTCTTCTATCTAGTGTTAGCTGGTTGCAAGATTGGAGAAAGGTGGAAGAAAGAAGAATTCACAAAATAGTCAAAGTTGGTCTACAAGGAATGACTTTATAATCCCAGTGTTGAGAAGGAAGAGGCAGCCAGATCCATGGAGCTTGCTGGTCAGCCAGCCAATCTTAGTGAGCTTCAGGCTGGTAGGAGACCCGGTCTCACAAAACAAAGTGTACAATAATTAAGGAAAAATGGTACATACAGATGCCTGTGCGCACACACACACACAGTGTGCACACAATCATACACACTCATACATATACACACACCTACGTGCATATGCACACACACACACCTTACATCCTTACATGCACATAGTCACAACATAGACACACACATATATATGTGCTTACACACAGAGATACTTATATATATACACACACACATACACAAACAACTTTGTTCTTTGTATAGATATCATGTAAAGGCAAACTATTTTAGATATTATTGAAGTACTAAAAGTGTGGCCCTACACCATAACTTACTTGACATGTAGTCAAAGATGTTCACCATCTCCTGCAAATTAGACTACTGCTACTGTTTGTTTGTTTGTTTGTTTGTTTGTTTTTCAAGATAGGGCTTCTCTGTGTAGCCCTGGCTGTCCTGGAACCCACTCTGTAGACCAGGCTGGCCTTGAACTCAGAAATCTGCCTGCCTCTGCCTCCCAAGTGCTGGGATTAAAGGCATGTGCCACCACTGCCCAGCAAGACTTGTGGTTTTTATATTTCAAATTCTTTCCCAGTCCTAAAAGGGCCATGGGTACAATTTATATTCATGTTAAAAAATAAATGTAGGGCTAGAGAGGTAGCCCAACTACCTACCATTCATGAACCCTTGGGTTCAGCCTTTAACACCTCACAAACTCTGTGTGTGTGTGTGTGTGTATATGTATGTGTATGTGTGTATGTATGTATATGTTTGTGTATATGTGTGTATGTGTATGTGTGTATGTGTGTATATGTGTATGTATGTATTGTGTGTGTGTGTGTGTGTGTGTGTATGTGTGTGTGTGTGGTGGTGGTGGTGGTGGTGGTCCACACCGGCAACTCTAATATAGGGGAAGAAGTGTCAGAAGAATCTGACGTCAGTGCTGACAACTTGGGATAAAGGGAACACTGTCTCACTCAATCAGAAATCAATGCACAAATAAATAATTAAAGAGGGTCTAGAGAGATAGCTTGGTTAAGCACACATACTGTTCCTTCAGAGGACCTGAGTTCACTTATCAGTGTTCAAATCAAGCAGCTCAAGACAACCTTTAACTATAGCTTCAGCAGTTCTTACATCCTCTTCTGGTCTCCACAGCATGAGTGCACGTACCTAAACACAGATGAGCATTCATAACTAAATATAAAAAATACATTCAAAAGGAAAATATAGCACAGGGAAAGATAAAGCAAAAGGTATTCTGTTATGATAAATTGTGTTTATGGCACAGTGTAATCTAGTATACATATAAATGATTTTTAAAGACTTGAAATTTTCTTTAATGGCAGACAATTCTACAGAAATGATCATTGCATGTCTTTATGGATCATGAGATTGACCCTTATTGTATTTAATTGTTAAAAAGGAGCCAAACTGCTTTGAGACACTGTTTATCTTTAAATACATTTTAAATCAACTGGAAATACTTTCAGTATTATTAGTGAAGGAACAAAACAATCCCATAAACTCTGATTTGTTCAGTTCTTTTATGACAGAAATACTTGCATAATTTGTATTTACTTTTTGAAAATTGTATTCACGTATACAATGTATCTTGATTACACCATTCCATTATCTCCCTACCTCCAACTCACTCTAGACCCTCCACAGCTAGTCTCCCTCCTAATTTCCTGTCCTATCTTTTTATAATCCACTGAGTTCAATTAGTGATGTCTGTGTGCACAGGGTTGTAGGGTCATCCACTGGAGAATGCGTAACATGTAGCAACAAGTAGCTACTGCCCCACCAGCAGCCATCAACTGTTGATAGAATCTCAGCTAAGGGTGAGATCCTGAGAATTCCTCTCTTATGCATGCTGGAATTCTAAGCTGGCTTGTTCTTATTCAAATCTTGTGCATCTAACCTCTGCTGCTATGAATTCTATATCCTAAACTCTTCATTTACTAACTCCTGTGATACGATATGTAATTATTTATTTCTAATTATAGATATTCAGTGTATATAAAGATGTGACCTGGTCCTGGCAACTTTGCTAGTGTATGGAGTTTCTATTATTTTCATGACTTTTAAGCCTTTGGAACAATACTGTAAGTCAGGTACGACAGCTCGCTATTGACAGTTCCTCTAAAAGTGGTTTTGGGCCAGGAGGTGGTGCTGCACACCTTTAATCCCAACACTTGGGAGGCAGAGGCAGGTGGATTTCTGAGTTCAAGGCCAGCCTGGTCTACAGAGTGAGTTCCAGGACAGCCAGGGATACACAGAGAAACCCTGTATTGAAAAACTAAAAAAAAAAAAAAAAAAAAAAGTGGTTATGGATCTTTATTGTTAAATGATGTGTACACCATTACCACATTCTTCTTTACATTATCAATGTGTGAGTTTGCAAAGGACAAAACATGTATCTAATTATTTGTTTTGTAGCCTTTTCAGAGCTAGATGTTTGCTTTGATTCTACACTTCTTGCCGGTGTCCTCCTGGTTGAGATGCCTAGGAATGAGTAGCAAATGCACAAGGAACAAGGAAGTCCCATCTGCCTTGGGAAGGGTAAGTCAGCTAATCCTTAGGGACATCTCCTAAGCCAGAGCTTTTATTGTAAAGGGTGAATTCTTTATCCAAATAGTGACAGAAGTTGGGTAGAAGCCAATAGAAAGCTTAATTCATTGTTGTATTTTTAATATAGATAAATCACAGAATGATGTGAAACTTGCACATAAGCCAAGGAAAAGAATTCTGAGCACATAAAAATTGTGGATGTGACTTTAACAGAGTGGGCATGACTTATGCAAAGGCTGGCAATTCTTTGGAGGTCTGTTCCCAGGGAACAAATCTGTAAGGACATTTCCCTTATGTCCTGCCTTTCTTAAGACAGGGGCAAACAAGCATCCAGTTTTGCCCAGTGAAGACTGACCCACCCCCAAACACAGGTAACATGAATCCATGACTTGACAATAAATGAAATCACCCATTCATCACACATGTTCTTTGGTGATTTTATGGTGAAACAATACTACTTATACAGATATGAGTGTTGATATTCTGCACCAGCTTGAGAAGATTAGAATCATAGAGAAAATATGCCTCTGGGTTTGTCTATGAGCAGTTACAGACAGGTTTACCTAAGGATGGAGTCCCAGCCTGAATGTGGACGGTACCACCCAGTGAGCTCTACCATTGCATGAGTATCCACATCTATATCCCTGGGCTGTATAACTGAAGATGTAATATGATCGGGCACATCATGTCACTGCTGCTGAGCTTTCTCTACTCTGGTAGAATGTATCCTCTCCAACCTCCAGCCAAAATAAACCCTCTATCCTGAAGTCAACATGGGACCTTTACAATATTCTGATAAAGGATTCAAGAAAGAAGTTTTTGTCAGTCATTGTGCTACAACAAGGGGGATTTTATAACTACTGCATATTATACAAGGTGTGGTAAGAGATATGTTTCAAAGTACTATTCTACCACTAAGTACCTTTTGCTATACTATACGTTTTATAGAGACGTCACATAAAAATGAAACTTTAAAAATGAAAGCAACTTTTGTAGACAGCAGTGACATATGACTTGGTTGCAACAAATTGAGTACGGGGAGGGCGAAAAATCATCCATTAGCAGCTTTCTCTTAATGTTTGTTGGTCATTGCTTTTTCTTTCCCAAGGGAATGCATGGATCTCTTGCTGTGTTCACACAACCTTTTCAGTATATGAAAAATTTAAACTTCCCTGTGCTTATATCCGAACTTTCCTGATACGCCAGTAGTTGACACTTCCTTAATCTGTACTACTCCCATCCCCAACATGGGACCTTTACAACATTCTGATAAAGGATTCAAGGAAGAAGCTAATCGTGAAGAATACTTTTTTTTTTCTTCCCTTCTAAACATACACCTAATTTTGGTGGTTTTCAAAGATGGTTTCTATCAATCCCAACTAAGTAGGAACACGGTTTTGAAAAGTTCTCTGCCTTCCCCCAGCTGTCTTAAAATGGCTTTCTGCTATTTCGGTAGGTAGGTCACACTTAATTCATTTTACTTTCAGATGCATAAAAATTATGCATGAACAAGTCCTCTAGGTTTTAGATAATGTAACGTAACAACTGGAAGATGATGCGTTATAAAGTGATAATGAAAAGGTTTTCTCTTCAATCAAGCTCTTCTACCATCCACAGCACTACTATGAAGCAGCTGTGGACTGGGGACTATTCAAGTATGCCAATGGTCCTTTTGGGGCCTCAACTATTTTCCCAGTGCATACAGTCCACTGAGCAGTGTTTTTAAAATATCTAGTCTATCACCAACCTTGTGCTAGATAACAGAAAATATATTTGGGCCACTTAAAACCCAGCTGGGAAGTCTACTGAATAATTCAAAGAGGTATGTAACCAAATACTTGGTGAGTGACACAGGAATCATGGATTTTCCTTGAGCTTAGTGATTTTGCATTCCTCTCTACCCCCAGGAGGAGGGAAGAAAGTAAAGCAAGAGCCAAGAAAATCTTTCCAGTGTCACACCTAATTAGAGGTGGCTAGAGAACCAGGTACCATTGATTCTAACACTTTGTAAAACGTTTCTCAAGTACAAACAGAAGCACAAGTGTTGACTGAGTTAGAGAGAGAGAGAGAGAGAGAGAGAGAGAGAGAGAGAGAGAGAGAGAGAGAGAGAGAGAGAGAGAAATTTTCATACCAAATCCTTGTATTGAATATTCCAGACTAGGAGTGGTATATCATTCATAAGGACTTTCTAAATTCCCATGGCTATATGACTACATGACTCAAAGCATGCCAATTAGTGCATTCACCACATGTTTGGCTCATGGTTGATGTCATATCGTGATCATGGAAGAAAATGATCACAAAATCAGGACTATCATTGTCAAGTGTTGTCATCTTAAAACCAGTTCTGTCTGTCTGTCTGTCTGTTGCTGCAGGCTTTGGGAAGAGTGATCTTTTATGATTTTTGGGCTGAAGACAGTCTGCCTTTTATTTTTTTCTTATTTCTTTGTAGATTGTTCAACTTGAGAACAACCTGACAGTTCTCTGAGGACAGTCAGGTGCTACCTAGTGTTTGCCTTGGGATGTTCGAATGGGAACATAAGCTCTAAATTATTTTAGTGTAAAATGCTCTCTGTTGAAATTGTTGACACCCACATATCAAATCATGGTTATGCATGTCTGCCATGTTGTTATATGTCTAATTTAACAACTACCTATAAAGAAGAAACTCTAATATATGTTATACCTCCTTTTGCAAGCAGAAGTTTGTGGTAAAACAGCAATATTTACTTTAACTCTTTTTATTATATTTATTTCTCTTACGTGTGTATGTGTTGGGGTGCAATCAAGCTGCTTTGTGTGCTGAAGTCAGAGGACGTCTAACTGCAGTAAGTTC
Organism: Mastomys coucha; assembly: GCF_008632895.1. Lineage (NCBI taxonomy): Eukaryota > Metazoa > Chordata > Mammalia > Rodentia > Muridae > Mastomys > Mastomys coucha. The sequence goes on along the minus strand of NW_022196898.1, from coordinate 68,112,712 downwards.
TTTCTTCTCACCGTAAGGTTCCCAGAGATAAATCTCAGGTTGGCAGTCTTGACAGCAAGTGCCTTTACCCAAGGAGCTACCTCATCCATTCTGATAAGTTTAAATTGAACCATAACTGCCATATTGGGATTCATTTAGCATAATACATAAACATTTGAATTTATTATTGTCTATTTTGTCAAATTGTATTTAAAGATCCTCTATATAAAGTCTTTTACTTCCAGTTTTATTCTATGCTATGAATAATATTTAAAGTATGAATTTGGTTATATTCATAAGCATTATATCTGTGTGTCTACTTTATATTGTTCATAGGAAGTTTCCATGAGAATCTTCTCATGTAACATTTTATAGACTAACGGCTTCGTTTAAATGGATCCCGAAATAGTTTCTCATGAACTAGCTAATATATAAATATATACTTGCCCTTAACTATTTCATCTTTTCCTCAAATATTACACACATGTGTAGTTCTTAAAATCCTTGAGGATAACTTAAAAAATGAAGATAAAGAAGAACCCTTGGATGATATCTAATCTTTCATGGTAATGCCAAGCCATTGCCGCTGCTGTTCTTCACGTAGCTCTAGTGGACCCTCAACAGGAATTCATTCATTTGACCTATTTAATTATGTGCACGTGTGTGTTTGCATGAGGGTATATGCATGTGAGTACAGATGTTTACAGAGACCAGAGGCAGTGGGTCAGCCTGGATCTGGAGTTATAGGCAGCTGTGTTTCATGATGTGGGTGCTGGGAAGGGAGCTCTGGTCCTGTACTAAAGCAGTAAAAGTTCTTAACTGCTGGGCCATCTCTCTAGGCCCAGAGCAATTTTAAGGAAATCATTCTATGCCTTTTCATTCCTTCAGCTTCTAAGTATGAGTCAATGTTTGCCTCTTACCACACCCGTTTACTTCTCTGAATATTTGCTTTATTCCACCACCGTGTTGTCCTGGGAAGCTGTTCCTCAGCTTAATGCCTTGGTTGTGAGCATGCACCTTCTAAAGCCAAAATGAGACACTCTGATCAGTCTTGTCTCTTATTTTTATGTTTTCCTCATGGGAGACAAAAATACAATCGCGCCAGATGCTGGGTGCCACAGCCAACTTCTTTTTGGGGAAGCTTTTGACATTTGGAGCCAGCGAGTTCTATGTGAAGTTCTCCTGAGTTCCTTGAAGGTCTTGAGATTATGACAATTTTTACGTTGTCTATGATCTACAGTTTGGATCTAAAATGTCTACAAGCTATGCTGAAGACTTGGTCTCCAGCCAGTGGTTGTGCCGAACAGCAACAGAAGTTTAAGAAGTAAGGCCTAGTAGGAAAAAGTTAGGTCACCTTTGAAGCAGACAGAGACCCTCTCTGCTCCCTATCTTTCTCATTTTTCTTGCTGTTACAGGGTTGCCACACTTCTTCTGACATGATGCACAGCCATGATGTTCAGCCTTTCTACTGCCCAAAGAGCAATGAGTCAAGCAAGAGCTGATGACATGTCTGGAACTATGAACCCAAACCTGCTTTTACATTGATGGTTGTGGTGAAGAAAAGTGCGGATTCACGTAAGTAATGGATCGCAAAGTAACTGAAAAGTAACAGGTAGAGACATTTTGTAAACATTCTGTTCTTAATGCTAAATGGAGAGAAATGTTTTATAAATTTTTCTGATGATATCTGTAATAGAAGGTTATCCAAATGACCAAGGGCCTGAACCCAGCTAAAGAGGAAAGTATACTTAAAGAACATCCTCATGACTTCTACATCTGGCTTCGTCTATGTTGTTCTGTCATGACAGTTCTGTCAGCAATTCAGATTCTGTTAAATTGTATGCCAAGGAACAAGAGTTGGTAAAACTGACTCCTTCAACTCCTTGCATTAAGTGTATTTTATTCTGAGAATTATGTGAAAGTCAAGTTAAAATATTTTTGTTTAGAGACAACCACTAAAATTCAGTGAGTCTATTGTCAGTTGGAAAGGAAACTAGAATTCTAGAAACTTTCAAACAGGGGAAAGTACAGAAGTTATTTTCTACAAAGCTAAACACTGGAGTCGGCTAACTTTTCTGCAGACTCCAGCTCTGAGCATCTTGTTTGTTGCCCTGCTGCTGCGGGCTTCAGAGTTCTCACTGACAGCACTTGTGGGGCTCACCCTCAAGCCCTTCAGCTCTTGTTATGTTTGTTGTCTTGCATGAAGAACACAGTGCAACATCTCTTGTTTGCTCTGTGGTGCAAACACGGGATGCTTCAAGTGTTCCTGTTCTGCCACCGTGGTTCATGGAAGTCTTTCCTCTCTATCAAACGTCTCTCTTTTGCTTTTCAGAATAAAAGCAAGCAGTGAGGTTTAACCTTAAACTCAAGAACCTCCTGCTTAATGTTTAGACATTTGTAACATTTGCACTAGTACAATAATGTGTAGGAACCATTTTCCCTGTGGTTCATGTGCTATGGTTAGCTTCCCATGTTACTTTCTACTGAAATCAACACAAGCTGTTGGGAATTCTTTGGTTTTAGTGCTTGCTACTTTGCTCCCCAGTTAAAATATCCTCAAATTTCAGTCTATCGATACTAACAATCATTTTCTTTCTTAATTCTTTTCTGGTATGATAGAGGAACTAACCTTGCTAAGTTATTACAAATTGCTTTCCTGTGCAATGGAAGGTGTGGAATAAGTGTAGATTTATCAAAACAAAGAAAAATAGAGCTGTAAGATAACTGTCAGTAACCTATGTACATAGCACATATGCATCATTATTTGAAAAACAAAATCAATTAGCACAAAGTTAATCTGGCCTATTAATTTAAAAAAACATGACATTTCTTGAAATCAGTTTTGTTCTACATTACATGTTTTCAGTGAACTCACTTGACTATTCAAGTGACCTCTTCCATTTTCTTTTTTCTCATTAAACTTTGTTGGTGTTGAATAAATAAAGTGGTAATTTGTAAATACCAATAAGAGTGTTGTCTTTAGCATTGACATTTGGTGGTATATTCTTACATTGCATATACTTATATATATATATATGCAAATATATGTATTTCAGTAAATCTCAGTATTTGTGTGTGTATATATGCAATGGATATATACATACATGTATGTACATATACATATATATGCATACATAGTACATATAATATATGTATGCATATATACATGTATGTGTTTATGTGTTATATACATATATAACACAAATATGTGTGTGTATATATGTATATATATATATATATA
>NW_022196898.1:68104305-68109482 GCF_008632895.1 Mastomys coucha | reverse complement strand
ATATATATATATATATATATATATATCAAATTGAGAAAGAGAGAAGAACATGCTGTAGAACAAAACAGACCCTGGAACTATAAAGTGAGTCACCAAACAAATGTTTTGTATTGTCAAAGGCAAGTCATGATGCTGGATGATTTTTCTCAGAGAGATATTACCCTCAAATAATTCATATTACTTGCCTTTAGGGGAATGAGGTTCAGGTATAAAGTATCAATTTTTGATGCTTCAATTTGTAATTCTGAGTCATATTGTGACATAAAATTTTGTTTTTGAGCATGTGAAAATGATTCATTCTAGTTTAATATCAGTTTGAATCTAGAAATTTCTACAATGTTTTTCACTTTATAATAATAAAATATAATTTCATTATAAGTAATAAAAGACACTCATCCTGGTGGTTTGTGTCACTGTCACCAAACACATTACTTCTACCATTCTTCTAGTTTAGTGATTGTTATCAATTTCTTTTAAGAATTTTTATAGTGCTCATATAATTATATAAAAACTCATTCAGTGAAGCCACAGGAAATCTCATTGCTAGTCTATATTTCCCACTCAATATAAAGTCTAAGAACAAATATTTATATATTATAAATTATTTATATTTATATTGTTTATATATTATATATCATATACCAGTGTTATATGTTACATATTGCATATTATATCAATGCTATATCTTATATATTATATATCACATATCACACATCACATATTATACATTATTACATATTATATATTAATTTATATATATTTGTTTTCCTTTATCTGTTTTCATCTTCAGAGAGAAACAAGATGGTTGAGTCTGATACTCCTGAATATTATTTTCAAAATTAACATATATGGCTCAAGAGTATCCTTCCTCTAAATGTCCCCAGAGTACAGCTGTCAACCATGTTTTCTGACACTTCACCAGTCATCACTTAATATGTAAGCATTTCATAAGTATTTATATATCAATTCTGCCTTCAGATCCCATGGGCCAGATATTTTCCTTCTCTGCCAAGGCTCTCTTCACTTCCTCCCAGAGGCTGAGGGCTGGACTTTGACTCAAACTGCTGCTTAAGTCTTCTCCAGTGACTTAATCCCAGTATTGTGGTTGATCTAAATATCTTTCTTCTGGATACAAAGTTCATTAAGAAAGTACTTCCTAAGTGCCGTCTTTCTATCTAAAGCAACAGCTTGCACTCTTTATTTTAAAACCTAATGCTCACATGCATATGTGCAAATATCTACTTTTACTATGCTCTGTGTAGGAAAAACCTTCAGAAGCCCAAGTCAGTTGAATTTGGGATGATAATATGCATATCTTACATTTGGAAACTTCTAAATTGTAGATTACATTTTTTTGGTAGTCATATTTAATGACAATAGATATGGCTGTTTTCCAGGTGGTCTAGAGGAACAACACGGAAGCCAAATGAAGACATTTCCAGTCCCTGGACTGAGTCTTCCTTTTGTCACTGAGGGAGAGATTAGCTTAAGACAGTCATATATTGCTCTTTTTTCGTCAACTCTATTGAGACATGATTTTAAAATACTATATATATTCATGTGTGTATCTATTGCCAGCATAGGCCAGAAAAGGCTCTCAGGTTCCCTGGAAACTGGAGTTACAGGTGGTTGTGAGCCACCATGTGGATGCTGAGAACTGAACTTCTGTCTCTTGTAAGAGAAGCAAGTGTTCTAGACAGGGTTTCTCTGTGTAGCCCTGGCTGTCCTGGAACTTACTCTGTAGACCAGGCTGGCCTCGAACTCAGAAATCCACCTGTCTCTGCCTCCCAAGTGCTGGGATTAAAGGCGTGCACCACCACTGCCTGGCTTCATTTCTTTTTTTATTAGAAATTTTCTTTATTTACATTTCAAATGATATCTCCTGCAATGGTTTTCACTCTGAAAAACAAACAAACAAACAAGCAAACCCTGTTCCCTCCCCTCTCCCCCTGCTCACAAACCCACCTTCTTCCCCTTCCCGGCCCTGGCATTCCAGTAAAATATACTTTGCTAATTACACATTTTGATCAATGTTGACAAATCCATTCCAATGTATAAATTCTACTACCGCAATCCAGGTAAAGATTATTTTTTACTACCCCCAAAATATGCTTTTGTGGCTCTACCCAGGCAATTCCTTTCATCTTTCTTGGCTCAGGAACCCAGGATACTCAGCCACATTTTAAATGTAAGTTCACCAAGCATAGAATTATACAATGTGTTCTTCCCGTATGTCTGGATTATCCTGGCCAATGATTTATACGTTGAACATTGGGTTCTATCTAACTTTCTCCCTGGAGCCATCCCAATAGTTATGGTTTTCATTTACATCACTTAAGACAGATGATACCGAACATTTTATGGTATTGGCTCTTTGTCATCTTTTCTGTGATTTATCTGTTCAGATGTCCATCCAATTTTTATCATGTAATTTCTTTCAAATTATAGAATTGTAACAATTCACTATATGTTTGGGTGCCAGTTCATTTTTATATCTATGTGGCATGAATATTTTCACTCACATGTAACACTTTTATTATCTTAAGCAGATTGATTGAATTGCAATGAACTCCATTTTATAACACCTCTTCTTTTTAAAAAAGATTTATTTTATTTATATGAGTACACCGTAGCTGTCTTCAGACATACCAGAAGAGGGCATCTGATCCCATTACAGATGGTTGTGAGCTACCCTGTAGTTGCTGTGAATTGAACTCAGGACTTTTGGAAGAGCAGTCAGTGCTTTTAACTGCTTAGCCATCTACAGCCCCAATACTTCTAAATATTATTAACAAGGACTGCATCACAGTTTCAAATTTTCATCTATTTTCTATCATTTTTTCTTAATATTTTATTGCTTTACATATTCTATTATCCCAATATTTTACTTTAATTAGTCCTGTATATTATGTGAAGTTCAGAAATCTTTGGTACGCATGACTGGCTTGCTTTCTTTATTTCCTCTTTCTCCTTCTCTCTTCCTTAACTTCCTCCTCATTTTCTGCTCTTCCTCCTCCCCTTGCCCTTTGATTTCATCCTCATCTTTGTTTCCAAATATGGATGCTTCTTTGTTCTAGTACCATTTATAGCTAATATCATCCATTGAATTTTTTAAAATTTTCTTTAGCATGTAAATAAAATAATTAGTTAAAATTATATGTATGAGTTTGTTTCTGTTACTACACATACATGATTTATTTACCCATATATCTAGTTGTGATAATATTAACCTGTCTTGTCTACTTCAGCTGTAATAAAAGTATTTAAGTCAGTAAGATATCAAACTTTACCTTTCTCCTTTTCAAGATGTCTAGCTATTTGTTTATACAAAATTTTTAGAATAACCTCATCATTTCTATTAAATATTTTGTTAACATTTGGTTAGTGTATGTTTAAATGTATCATTTTTAGAAAGGAGTGTCCTGTTTGCAAAACTACACCTTATGAGCCTATTTTTCTGTTCTATTATTTTTTATTTTTTTCAGTATTAGTTTGTATTTTTCAAATATAGCTTTTGAAGATGCTCAACATTTGCCCATGGGTACATTGAAAGCATTTTGTTTCTGAAAATGACAGTTTAAATGTTTTTTAACCCATTTTATATTTTATATAAACGTAGAAGGAGGTGTTGCAGATGACCACAAACTTTGTGTACCTGTGTCTAGAGTGGTTACTGGCACAGTTAAAACTTTAATAATTTTGCAAGCAAACCATGTTTTTTCTGTTAGTTGTATTTAGAAAATTTTGAGCTATGAATATGTCATTAGATACATATTTTTATTCTAGGCTTTCAATTTCTCTGTGTAGATTTTGGTTATTTGTGTCATTCAAAGAACTGGGCAGGGGGCAGGAATGGCTCTGTAGGTACCAGTGTAAGCCTGAGGCCCTCAGTTCAAATTCTGAGCACCCAGGCAGAATCTCTCCAAGCATATCACTGGGGGTGGGCACAAGTAGATTCTGAGGCTCACAGGCCAGCCAGCCAAATTGAAAGAATGAGCTTCTGGTTAGTGAGAAATCATGTCTTAAGGGACTGAAGTAGAGAACAAAGCATCTGGTATCTTCCTTTATTCTCAGCATGTGCATGCACAGGTGCCAGTTCCTGCATATACAGGAGCATTCTGCACACATACAGAGAAATGCATTTTAAACACTCTCATCTTGCAATTTCATCTTTGTACTTCAGTATTATTAAAATAAGACCATAATATTTCTTCATTATATTTCCAATATTTTAAGTTTTGCAATGATATTTCCTTGTTCATTTCTGATTTAGTCATTGATCTCTTCTCTTTTTTTCTATATTATTGTATCTAGGGACATTTTCACTAATGTAGTTTGAGAGACACCTTCTGTCACTGAAGCCTTTGCCACATTCTGTTTCTCTTCTGTTTAAGTCCTTTCTGCTCATTTTGGATTAAACTTTCTTGTACTTATGTCTGAGACTTCCCTGTTTTCCTCTTATAAGTGATCTCATGCTAGGAATTAGCCTGAGTTTCTTGTGTCAGCCTGAATCTCAAAGCATTCTATACATTGTGATTGCACTTACATTTAGTCAAAGATATTTTCTGACTTCATGTTGAATAATATGGAATAGTGTTATTTTTTAAACTTCTAAAACATATATGTTAAGAGAACATGCATGATTTCAGTATATTTGTATTTCTTAAATTTTTACATTTAAGATCTCATCCAATTTATTGAATGTTCCGAGTGTATTCAAGATTGAAATTTGCACTATAGTTAGGTGGTGTTGGGGATTAAAAGTGTTTCCTCAGAGAATCTGCTGCAAGACACTCAACTTCCAAGTTCATCCTAGTGGAATAGACGTAGAGACCTTAAAAAGTAACTAGAGGCAGCCAGTTCCAGAACACCCAGAGGAAGCTCTACTCCCAGGCGCTCTGACACACCCAGGATCAGAGGTGAGCAGGAACCAACATCTGTCCCAACACTGGGAGTAACTGGGTCCAGTAGGACCAGGCACACAGGAACTCCACCAGCCCAGTGACTCCAGTTCCTTCCGGTCTGCCTGGGCTGGGGTCCAGAGCAGACCTTGGGCACAAGCTCCACAGCTAGTCCCACTACACCCAGAGGAAGCTCCACTCCCAGGCACTCTGACACACCCAGGATCAGAGACCTTGGGCACAAGCTCTGCAGCCAGTCCCACAACACCCAGAGGA
>NW_022196898.1:68104064-68104209 GCF_008632895.1 Mastomys coucha | reverse complement strand
GAGGTAAGCAGGAACCAACATCTGTCCCAACACTGGGAGTAATTGGGTCCAGCGGGACTAGGCACACAGGAACTCCTCCAGCCCAGTGACTCCAGTTCCTTCCGGTCTGTCGGGGTTAGTGTTCTGAGCAGACCTTGGGCACAAG
>NW_022196898.1:68086482-68102286 GCF_008632895.1 Mastomys coucha | reverse complement strand
TGAAATAAGTTTTTAAATGTTAACAAATTTAGATAAATTGAAATCATGTAACTTTTCTCATCATAATGAAATAAAAGTTTTTTTAAAAAAAAATTTAAAAAAAAAGGTAACTAGGATTTAGTGATGCCATGAGGGTGTGGCATGAGATCTACTCACTTAGGTTAAGGCTTCTAGCTGTATCTTCTTCCTTTATATTTACACTAATGATGACCTAAGTGTTTCACTTCTATTCATAAGCCACTTCAAGAAGTCTTAAATAAAGGTAAAGGTAAAGACCCATAGACTCATAGACCAAACTGGTAGATTTGAATATGATAGAAAATATGAAATAAGAGTTTATTAAAAGTCCATACGACACACATGCTCTCATACAAGTAGGTTTCGGGCGAAAAACCTTTTCTCATTAAATCATCAATGAATTACTTGAATCTTAACAGTTTGCCTTAGAAGATATGCAAAGATTCTTCTCATGTAACACTTGAGGGTAAGATGTCATCTTACATATGATTACAGTCTTAGAGCTTACCTAACATCAGTGGAGACGCCGTCTTCCTTAAATAGCAAGGAGTATAAATAAATGGGGTTTTTGAAAATGAGTTATCAAGCAGGAAAAACATTTCATTATGAAAATAATCTACAAGCATTTAGGATAGTGTTTACTTGAGTTACTTGTTTATGTAATGCATCACAGAAAACCACAACATCATTCGTCAGTAGTAGTACATGTATCACTGGGGGATCTGAGGTATTTGTTCTCTCCTTCCTCGATAGTGGCTAAGAACTTGATTTGAATTTGTTCAATAAGTGAATGAACCAAAAAATCAATCTTCTAATATGTACTTAACAGTGTTCAGAGAAACAGTTCATTCTCAGCTGTGTCACGTGCTATATATTTGTGTGTATAGGTATATTATTTATAATTTAAGTATATAATTATATGTTAATACATAATTACACATTGTTATCTATAATATACATTTTATTTTCATGAGACATTTTAATCTAGTAAGGAAAATAAATTCCTCTGGAGTATAATGGACAACACACAAAGTAGAAGGTGGTAAGGCTCTGAAGAAGACTAAATATGTCCCTGGTTTTCATTTGTTTTTATATGTTAGCTTTCTTGGTGTTTCAAAAATACTTAACAGGTGACAAAATAAAACTGGCTAAGAGATCTTGCAATATCAGTGAAGGCCCAAAACAGGGCTCCAGCTAGATGACGGCAGCCATAGTGGTGAGACATAGCTGGGTGCTAGAAATATAGGTGAAAGGTAGCATCGCCATGATTAGGTAAAAGGTTTAAGAGAGGATATGCAAAAAAGAGATAAGCCAGGGCTAGCATGGAGGTTTGGCTTGAGTAACTAGAAAGTAAAAGTGCTCTCCGATTTAGCAAGTAAGTGCAAATTAGGTAAAATAGCAGGAATCTCAGTGTGGTGGTTTGAAAGATGGCCCTCATAGGCCCATCCTGAGTGGCACTATTAGGAGGTGTGGCCTTGTTGGAGGAAGTGGTCACAGGGCATAGGCTTTGAGGTGTCAGAAGTTCACATTCCCAGTGCAGCAGTTATTTTCTGCTGCCTTTGTATCAAGATGTAGAACTCTCAGCAACCTCTCTAGTACCATGTATGTCCTCCTGCTTGCTACCATGTCTCCCACCATTATGAGAATGGACTGAACCTCTGAACTGTAAGTCAGACCCAATTAAATGTTATCTTTTCTAGGAGTTGTCATGTCATGGTGTCTCTTCTCAGCAATAAAACCCAGATTAAGACACCCAGCCAGTGCCAGGAACTCACTTGAGGGTGATGGTCAGTAGATTTCCTGTATATTTTCCCCCCGACTAATAATCACTTTCTTTTAGTTTATGCTCAGAGTTGACATTTTTGTTTACTCACATTTGAGATATGCCTAGCTAAACACAAGTAAGGGGTGGAAAAGCAAGGGATTGGCAGTTTGCCCACTGATGCAGTTACAATAACAATCTAGACCAGAAAATCTTGTTATGGAGGAAAGTAGATGTGAAGTATAGATGGCTAACGACCTTAGAAAGGTGGTAGAGGGAACGGAAGATCCAGAAGAAGCTAAAAGATTACAATACATGTAGAAGAAGCACAAATCTGGAAGCAGGACACAGAATTGTTCCTCGTACTTAAATCACAGAGCAAGCGTATACATCAGTGATACAAAGCTCATGGCCAAATGTTAGGTTGGCATGGCTGCTTAATACCCTGCAGGGTGGACGATAGGAACAGCCTCTTGACACACAACGGCACTGCAATGAAAAGCCCAAAAGAGAACTCTGCACAAGTCAGCTGGAGAGGCCAAGGGACACACACCCAATGGGTTCATAATCTGCAACCAACGTAAGAGAATCGTGTACACAGATCCCAACGGTATTAACGCAAGATATAGGACACAGAACTCCTTAAACAAGTGTTCCTTAAAAGAGCCATACATCCAAAGGCAGAGAGCTTGCAAGGCCCACCAGTGGGGGAACCCAGGCTATGAGCTGCTAGTTGTAGGGGGAGATAAATAAAACTATGGAAGGTAAATAACCAGGTAAGATTCAAAGCTACAGAAGACCAGACTGCCTGGTTAGTATACTCTCAGACACAGGAATTTCAAATATGCCCAACAGAAGGCAGTTATGAGACATTTTGAAATTTTGAAGTGTGTGCCAAATTACTACAGCCATGTGCTTTCTGATTGTCATTCTGTGAGAGTACACCTGGGCCTCTCCTCTTTTCTTAAATAGGGCACCACTGAAAGCTCCAGGCTTTCTGAGTCATTGCTGTGGTGGAACCTGCCCCCCATCTCATGAAAGGTTCCTTAGACTTTCCAGGCAGACATAAGCTGCGATGAGCTACCATGTTATCCTTTATCACCAAAGTGTTGTCCACTGAGTAGAGACTACGGAAAGGCTGGCTGCTGTCAATGCCCAGGAGCAGGGGCAAGAGCTCATTAGGGGATGATCTAGCCCTGAGAATATTTGAGAAGTGGAATATTTGCTAAAAAAAAAAAAAAAAAAAAAAAAAAAAAAAAAAAAAAAAAAAAAAAAAAGCAAAGTGATTCATAAAATTAAATTCTGAGGGTCACACATGGTGGCCAGTGTGGCATTGATTCTGTTTTTCTCTTCTACTCGTTGTTGACGAAGGGTGAAGACACAAAAGGAATAAAAATTGAATATGAAGCTATCTTAGGTATAGAGGCACAGTGCCTAAGTAATATCTCTTAAAGCCATGGTTCTTTAAATACAATACATTTTATTGAAAAGAATAAAATATTTCACTCTAAGAATGCATGTGTGGCATATATACTTCATTTCCTGGTGTTTCTGGGTCACGCCAGGAATTACTCTTTTATTCTCAAAATGAGAGTGGACTGACTCTCAGTTGGCTGTTTGAAGAAAAAAACTAAGCTCTCTCTCTGTCTCTCTGTCTCTCTGTCTCTCTGTCTCTCTGTCTCTCTGTCTCTCTGTCTCTCTCTTTCTCTGTCTCTCTCCTCTCCTCTCTCTCTCTCTGTCTCTCTGTCTCTGTCTCTCTGTCTCTCTCTTTCTCTGTCTCTCTCCTTTCCTCTCTCTCTGTCTCTCTGTCTCTCTGTCTCTCTGTCTCTCTGTCTCTCTGTCTCTCTGTCTCTCTCTCTCTCTCTCTCTCTCCCTGTGTGTGTGTATATATATCCCTTTTAACAGAGTACTCCATACACTAATTTGTCTGTAGAATGCCTGAAATAGTTTATTGCTTGTATGATTCTGAGAGCAGAAAAATGATGAAGATTTGTTAACTCAACTTTAGGGGACCCAATCTGCCACAACTAGGCAGAGGGAAACATGATTTTATGGGGTTTTCTATGGGTCGCTCCCAACTGGAGTCACACAGGAACATTTTTCTGGCCTGTGGTCACTCATGGGATTTATTGTTACTTAAGCTCGCCTGGACAATTTGGGCCCATTCAATGAGCAGATAATTTATTGGAAGATGATAGCAAGGCCATCTTAAATACTTCACTGGGTGAAAAGCATATGGAGTTGCATCATGACCTAGGATCAAACAGCACAGTTCCGGAAGATGTGAGAGAGTACTCTTCCAAAATGGGGCTGCAGAGCCCTGTTGATTAGCACAGGGAAGCATTTTTTAATTGAGTCAGTCTTCCGATGTCCAGCAGTCATTTGGCATTAAGGTTAGGATGGGGGTGGTGGCTCAGTGGGAGAAAGTACTGGCTGCCATGCCTGACAATTTGAGTTCAGCCTCCTGAATCCACATGAAGGGAGGCAAGAACAGACTCCCATATGCTGTCCTCACATCTCCACAAGTACACCATGCTATGTGTAACATACCTACATGTGTAAGCACACACCATAAGGAAATAAATGAAATTATTCGTGAAGAAGAAAGTAGTCTTAGCTTGGAGCATAGCTTAGGTTTCCCTTTGACAGACTGAGGCTCATAGTCATTATCAATATTAAGGGATCTTTTTGTTTGTTTGCTTTTGTTTTTGTTTTGGGAGAAACAGGAATTGTTCTGGAAATTCTAAGGCAGGATGAGGCACTTGCTTTCTTAAACTAAAAAGTGGGAAACATTAGAAAGGGGGGCAGTCGCAGTCCTTAGCAGCCCCCAGACCCCACAAGCAATTATAAGCTGGTTTCAGCAAATGCCCGTGACAGATACTCTATTTCTTTTGAAGGTAACTATATCTTTTGACACATCTTAAATCAGGAGCAGGGGTTTATGTCCTGGTACTTTTTCTACATCTCAGCAGTTCCAAAATGCCTGTCTAAATTCAAGAACACTGATGGCTTGGTAAAAGTGCATTTTACTCCTGGTTTCCAAGCATGGATTATTCTCCTAGTTCATAGACAAAAATCTGATAGATAGATTTGGTGTGAAGATTTCTTTCTTGCTTTTTACTTTTATTCAAGTTAGGTGTGAAAGTATCATTTTCATCATTCCTAATCATAACACCTTTGGAGACTACATCAACAAATGCCATTCCTGAAATTTTCCTTTGAACTTAATCTCACTACTCTTTATATTGACAGTACATGCAATGTTAGCCTCCATTTAATCCAAAATCCACAAGGCTGTGTCTCAGATTCTAGAGATGAGTGATTAGAGATCAAAACAAATAGTTTTATATTTGATCAAGAAATAATGAGGCCAGCAAGGGAATATAACTGAAGAGGAGGGGGGTCACAAAGATAAGAATCAGAAGGCAGGGATGCATGCTATGAAACACTATCTTTAGGGTACATTATGGCCAACACAATCATGGACACATAGCAGCTGTACCTATCTGAACAATAAGGCAACAGAGAAGAAGCATGGCTCCTAAGAAAGAGGAAGGGTCAGTGAGAAGCAGGAAAGGGTGAAAGGTGATTCAAGGAATAACATGTTTGTACATGTATGACCTAGTCAAAAAAACAGTAAAGAGAAACATGAGCACAAGTAATGAGTTAATACTTTTTTTTTTTTTTTTTTTGGTTTTTCAAGACAGGGTTTCTCTGGGTAGTCCTGGCTGTCCTGGAACTTACTCTATAGACCAGGCTGGCCTCAAACTCAGAAATCCACCTGCCTCTGCCTCCCAGAGTTAATACTTCTTGAGATTATATCCAACTATTAATTATACAATTAAGCTCATATTCACCTTCTTCCACTTTTTTTAACAAACTTTTATTGAATCTCTCCTATGTGCTTGGGAGCTGAAACATTAAAAAAAAAAAAAGCCCTGCACATAATCCCTCCAAGAAACACATAGCTTCCCATGTGGCTTTTTATTAGATGTTGTAATACAAGAGAGTTGTTAATATTGAGACAAGATAGAAATGGCTGCGTTTCAAGCAAATACAAGTGGATTGGAATGGGAATCCATAGGGAGAATATTTTCAATCCAGGAAAACTTGATAAAGAGGATGTTGAGTTGGACTTTTGACAACAGATGAGAGCAAACACTTTCTAGGCAAAATCTACCAACCAAACTAACCCACAACTGCAGAGCACGCACAGAGAGGCAGGGTGAGAAATGGCAGTTTATGTGAGGACCCTGGCTTTGTACTGGATTCTTACTTTAAAAACCCACTCTTCATTTAGTACTGGAGCAAATGCAAATGAGGGTGACAAAGCTTGCATAGCCTCAGATAGCTTTTAGATAAGTTCAGCAAATCAAAGGACACTAGATTCAGTATCACTAAAGGCTCCCCAGCCCATACAATTGCAGAAAAACGTTGCGTTGGCTTTTTATTTATTTACTTACTTACTTACTTACTTACTTACTTACTTACTTATAATTTACTTATTTATTGCACAGCAAGAATGGTCTCCTATACCTACCCATGCTTATAATCCTAGCTCTTAGAGGGCTGAGGCAGGAGGATTGCTTTGCATTTGAAGCCAGTTCAAGATACACAGAGAAACATCTCAAAATTAATTACTTAGATAGTTAATTGATTAGTTTAAAAGTCAGAGGAGAGGACTGACATCCAGTGTTGTCCTCTGATTTCCCCAAATGTGTCATGGCATGGCATGCACACACAATTAGATAATCACACAAAACATGCCTACACATATGAACATGCTTATGCATATATACACTATATACATACATAGCACATAACGCATGCGCACACACACACTTAACAAAAATAAAAATATTTTTTAAAGACAAAGACAAACCAAGTTGCATGTAATGAGGAAACAGGATTACTCATTCATTAGACAAAACTGTAGACGATGTCCAGAAACATGGCTGTGTAATACTGATCAAAGCATCAAAGAGTAATGAAGCTCACTTCTCTCTCTCTCTCTCTCTCTCTCTCTCTCTCTCTCTGTGTGTGTGTGTGTGTGTGTGTAAATCAAAACTTGTTCTACTTTCAGAGACCAAAGTCAGTGGGTATGTGTGTCCATGTTTTCCTAGATTAAGTTAGAATTTTTGGTTTTAACATTTCACATGCTCTCATTCTTCCCTTATGCAGCTCCTGCTTCTCTGTCTCATTCTCCCAGATCTTCATTATCATGGAAGAAATGAAATGGAACTTCTGCTCACTGTGTCTCATTGCCTTCTCCAGGAATATTTGTACTTTGTATGTGCAATGCTAACTGTAGAAGCATATGGTTCAGAGGCTTTGACTCTTATCAATGAAGCCATAGAAAGGTCTTCTAGAAGCTGCTAGATCATGCCCAGAGTGTCTTGCTCCTTTGGCAGATGAGGCCCATTGTCTTAGTTAGGGTTTCCACTCTTGTGACAAAACCACCCCAAAAAGCAAGTTGGGGAGGAAAGGTTTTATTCAGCTCCCACTTTCCAGATCGTTGGACAGGAAATCTAAACAGGGCTGGAACCTGGAGGCAGCAGGTAATGCTGAGGCCATGGAGAGGGCTGCTTGCTAAACTGCTTCCCATGGCTTGATCAGCCCGACTACTTTCTTGCAGAATCCAGAACCACCAGCCCAGGGACAGCCGCTGGGTCCTGCCATATTGATTGATCACTAATTGAATATGTCTTTCTGGGCGTGGTGGCACACGCCTTTAATCCCAGCACTTGGGAGGCAGAGGCAGGCGGATTTCTGAGTTCGAGGCCAGCCTGGTCTACAGAGTGAGATCCAGGACAGCCAGGGCTACACAGAGAAACCCTGTCTCGAAAAACCAAAAAAAAAATAAAAATAAAAATAAAAAGAAAAAGAAAAGAAAAAGAAAAAGGAAAAGAAAAGAAAAAAAAGAAAATGTCTTACAGCTGGATCTCATGAAGGCATTTTCTCAACTGAAGCTACTTTTTCTTTGAGTCAAGTTGACACACGAAACCAGCCAGGACACCCATCATGCAATGTGTAGTAATAATTTGAGCATGACTGTTGAGCAAGAGGAAAATGTCAGTCATGTGGAGTATTTCTTCAATATTTTTGGCACAGAGAGTTCTGATTTCCTTTAGGCAGAAGGAGCTGTCAACATTAAACACCAATATTTACCCAGGGGGAGAATTTTACCAATAGCTTTCTCTATTACAACAACAACAAAAACCAAAATCAAACCAACAAACAACAACAAAACATACTGCTTCAAATCCAAAGGTACTCATTAGTTTATTGAGACCAAATCTCCCAGTCCCAAAGACCCATGACTTGAAGCAGTTTCTGAGTTACATTAGCAGTCTTCAAAGGATACAGTTGTCTCTGAAAAGATGTTTGAAGCACCTTCACTTCTTTGGGTGACACAACATACCAGACCTTTGCAGTTGAACTGCCTCCTCTAATTTCATGTGAGGATCTTTTGATAACACATCTGCTTCATTAGCTATAAGAATGTCAGCTTTGAAGTTTAAGTTCTGGCATTGGCTGAGCAAGATCTTCTGGATCATTTGCTTTGTAGATGATTAAAGCGATATAACATGGGAAGGAAAGGAGTTAACTCTGATTGTGTCTTCGTTAGCTTTGTCCTGTGATGTAATGAATAGTGAGTCTAGTGTTGGATTTGAATCTCTAATACTACCTTATAGCCATCAACTATCAGTAAGTAAGTTTTTTGTGAGGACTGAATTAAATACAATGTATTAGAGAGTAGAATCTTTGGCATATAGTAGGCATTCGGTGCAATCTTCTTTTTATAGTTTGTAAATTGATTTTGTGTCCAGTTCCTTAGCCTGATTAAATAAAAGATAAAAAAAGAAACCTCCCTTTTTAATAATTTTTATTGATTATTTTATTTATTTATATCTCAGAGTTTATCCCCTTTCCTAGTTTCCCCTCCACAAACTTCCATTCCATCTCTCCTGCCCTGCTTCTATGAGGGTGCTCACCTACCCACCCACCCACTCCTGTCTCACCACCCAAGCATTCTCCTACACTGGGGCACTGAGCCTTCACAGGACCAAGGGCTTCCCCTCCCATTGATGCCAGATAAGGCCATCCTCTGCTACATATGTGTCTGGGGCCATGGGGTGCTCCATGATTACACTTTGGTTGGTAGTTTAGTCCCTAGGAAAGGTGTAGATTTTTGCTCCCTAGAAATAGAAATACAACAACCTCACCATTGTTCAGTGATATTGTAAACTTCCTTAAATTATCAGGTCATGTCCAGTTGTGTGTGGTAACCTGCTCAGTCTCTACCACCCAGATGTTGGCTCACCAATCTAAAGGTTTTCTTAAGGAGATATTTTTAGGTATAAAATTATCATCAAATTAATAGACTTCGATTAAAGCAGCCTGCTCTCCATAATATGGGTTGGCTTTCTTTAGAGGGTCATCAGACGTTTCTGAAAAAGGAGGAGATAGTATCTAGCCTGCCTTAGTGCTCAAGTTTTCCACATATGTTCCATAAATTCTAGTCTTCCAGATGGTCTTACACACGTATAATTGCATGAACTAAATACGAGGGAGAGAAAGTATGTGTCTTTCTTGAGATCATAAGCATGAATAGTTGATATTCATGTTAGTAGTATGTTTGA
The DNA here is from genome assembly GCF_008632895.1 of Mastomys coucha. NCBI lineage: Eukaryota > Metazoa > Chordata > Mammalia > Rodentia > Muridae > Mastomys > Mastomys coucha. The sequence goes on along the minus strand of NW_022196898.1, from coordinate 68,092,863 downwards.
GAAACAGTATTTAATAAGGTAGATAACTAAGCCTTTTGTACTGAACTCATCTTTGTATTAGACCCATGGTGAGCTACTCTAACTGTCCCAAGTATTGTAAGTCATGCTACACTAAGCTATGATGTTTAGTAGGTTTGGTGTAATAGGTATATTTTTGCTTAGGATATTTTCAACTTACTGTGGGTTTATTATGATTGAAGTTCAAGGGATGTTTTGAAACATTTCCATTTGTTTTTGAAAGGATCGATGTGATCAATAGGCTGCATGATAAAAGAGATAGGCGCAGGGCACGTAAAATGGTTCAGTGTGTAAAGGGACTTGCTGTCAAGCCTGGTGACATGAGTTCAAATCTCTTGGATCCACATAGTTAAAAATAAAAAAAGACTGCCCAGTTGTCTGATAACCTTCCTAAATGTATTGTGGCACACTTACTTACTTATTGTGGCACCCCCACACAATAAATAGACAAGTGTAATAAAGATGGGTAAATACAGAGGAAAATAGTTGGATTGGAAATAAAAATTTTTGTCCCTGTTTTATAGTCTCTCTATTGTTTGCACTATGGAAGAGTTCTGTTTCTTAATTTGATAGACATACTATCAATTATTATAGATAGTATCTGCCTATATCTATATCAATTTATACGGATTTTCTATAAATCAATTAGCTCAATATATTCATTCTATTAGTTCTTTCAATAACTAATTCAGACATCTAGGGAATTCAAGAACCCTTCTCTCTCAATCCCACAGTGTGTCCTGTAGAGGAGACACTTTGGAAATAACTGATTATTATTTGCTGATCATTTTACCTTACTTCTATTACAGATGATTTAGCTGCTCTTCTAGCGATAGCTTGTCGGGAGGTTGAGTTTCAAAGCACAATGTAAACATTTCTTACAGATGCTGAAACAAATCTCTTTTATTTTACTTTACAATCAGTTTCAGAATGTCTAGAAAATTTGGTAATGCTCAAGGAAGAACTTAAGAGTAGGAACGATGGCCTGATTATGACAGACTCCCTTTCCACCAAGTGCACCAGAGCTGGACAGACACATATTCTGACTTTACTTGTCTCATACATACAAGTAAAGCCTTGTCAGAGAGCTATGGGTGAAAGAATCAGATATAGAAACATAAACTAAACTATTTCCTGCTTTACACTCCAATCTAAAGTAACATCCATTTGAAGTGTTCACTTTTCAAAATGATCTGGCGTGTTGAAGATACAAAGAAAAAATGCTTGTAAGTCTTTAGAAGTAGCTATGCAAGAGAATCCCTAAAAAAAAAAAAAAAAAAAAAAAAAACCCAAAAAAAAAAAAAAAAAAAAAAAATGAAGAGAAAAGCTGATCAAAACTTGAGAATGAAGTACAGATGGAATGGAATGAATGGGCATGGTCACCCACAGCCAGATGAACTTTCCAGATATTTGATCTGAAGGTCTTCTGCAAGACCTCGGTGACAACTTTTTCAAGGGCATTGCTCAGAAGCAACCATTGCATTGTCAGCAGAGCAAGGAAGACAGTGGTGGTCATGTGACTGCTGAGACTTTGCACAGTTCTTCAGTAGAAGCAATCTGCTCTTTTTTTTTTTTTTTTTCAGAAAAGAATGGTCACACAAATAGCATGTAGGTGGAAGAAAAGTGACTCTGCCTGCCCCATTCCTTTACCCACAGGTTTGCGGTGTGTCTCTGACTGACTGGCTTCACAATAAATTTGTAACAAGACTTGTTTTTCACATGTGAAGTGGGAATAACATCTGCTTTTTCTCATAAGCACATTGTAAAGATACATGAGATACATCACTTGAAATAGTTTGGGCTCCACTGATGCTAACTGCTGTTATTCCAAAGCATTATTATCGACTTCACAAATAACTTGTCAGCAGCCTCAACCTGTGTAAAACACTTGAATTCCTCAGGGAAAGACTTGGTATTGAGTTTACTTTTATACAAGTAAATAATCTGTCGTACAAGGTCTCTATTCTGTTAGTGACCCCTTATTATTATGAGGGAGAAGTAATGTAAGCTGTAGCACAGTAGATAAGACACATATCAGACTATCCCTCATCACTTAAATTTCTTTACTAAGAAGATTGAAAGTTAGCTCAAGAAACCAACTTTATTTTATTTATATGAGCACATAGTGGCTGTTTTCAGACACACCAGAAGAGGACATCAGATTCCATTAGAGATGGTTGTGTTGTTGAGAATTGAACTCAGGACCTCTGGAACAGCAGTCAGTGCTCTCAACTATTGAACCGTACAGAAATAGAGGCTCACAGCCATCCATTGGACTGAATACAGGGTTCCCAATGAAGGAGCTCGAGAAAGGACCCAAGGAGCTGAAGGGTTTGCAGTCCCTTAGGACAAACAACAATATTAACTAACTAGTACCCTCAGAGCTCCCAGGGACTAAACCACCAACCAAAGAGTACACATGGTGGGACTAATGGCTCTAGCAGCATATGTATAGCAGAGGATAGCCAAGTTGGTCATCAATAGGAGGAGAGGCCCTTGGCCCTGTGAAGGTTCTATGCCCCAGTATAGGGGAATGCCAGGGCCAGTAAGCAGGAGAGGGTGGGGTGGCGAGCAGGGAGAGGAGGGAGGGAACAGGGGTTTGTTTTTGTTTTTTTTTTAATTTTTATTTAATTTTATTTTATTTTCAGAGGGGAAACTGGAAAAGGAGATATCGTATGACATGTAAATAAAGAAAATATCTAAAAAAAAGAAAAGAAACCAACTTTAGGTAGATTATATGACTACAAATACTTGGTCTATATCACAAAGGTCTATAAACTTTCCATCAGACTTCTCTCATACCTTTAAAGATAGGTTGAGGGCTGGAAATGTGTCTTAGTGGTGAAGAGGAACAATTACTGGCAAGACTGACAACTTAAGTTCCATTCCTTGGAATAAAAGAATAAAAATAATTACTTCCATAATTTGTTTTCATGATCTCTAGTTACATTCTAAGTTAAACGGATGTGAAAGAACACACACACACACACAAACACACACACTCACACACACATGCACACACATACACTAAAACTTAAAGTTATTTGAGTTAATAAGCACTTATTAACCATTAACTATTTGTAACTGGATTAGATTTCATTTCAGTAACATAAAAATCTTCAAGAAAATTTCTCAATTGGTAATAAAATAATATAAAAAATGCTTGTCATACAGAAGTCTAATCGATTATATTAAAAACACTGTGTAACATTATGGCCTTAAACTGACCTTTAAAATGAATGCCAGTCAAGTTTCTGAGCACCATGAACAGTAGCACTACCAAAGCTCAGCCAATGGCAGAGTAAAGATGTTTTACTTTGATTCTGCTGAAACTCAGGACTGCTTTTAAAGGGAGCTACCTCTAGGGTTTTGGGTCAGGGGAAAATCTAAATACATACAGAACATTGCAAATATCATGTACTAGGGTGTATGGGTCCATAGATTTTTTAAAAGAATGAGTCATTCGGTAGAGATGCTGACTGGCATGACCACTGTAAAACAACTCGACAGAATCTTATAAAACCAAACACACACCTACCATACACAAATTAAACTCACTGAGATTAACATAGAAATGCTGAAATCTTACACCTACACAAAAGCTTGCACACAGGTGTTTATAGTATCTTTATTCATAGCGGAAAAATCTTGCAAGTAACTATACCAGGCTTCCATGGATACATAAATAGTTCATCCAGGCAGTGAAATGTCTTTCAGAACTAAAAACAAATGAGCTGTTGAGACAGGAAAAAGTGTGGTGGCGGAACATGAAATGAAATTCTTAAAGCAAGAAAAACCAATCTGAGAAGGCTAGGAGGTATCACATTCCAAATGGCCTTTTGGGAAAGGCAAAAGCAAGGATACAGTAAAATGGAGGTAAAGTCCAGAGGCTTGGGGGATGAGTGGGAAGAAGGATAAACAGACAAAGAGTGTCTGTAGGAGAGTGTCAGTACTTCTGTCTACCTCCATGAGGACGCGTACAGCCCACTAACATTCATGCAACTCACCTGTAGAATGGACAACACCAATAATAAACCCCAGTGTGTAACATGAACTTTGGGTGAAAACATTGTGTGGATGTAGTTGAACTGACTGAAACACATGCCACTCTGAGTGCAAGACACTCAGACAATGAGGGTAATTGTGTTTGTTGGGTCCCTGGCACGTGGAACTCTATCCTCTGCCCAATCTCACTGCAGAGCTAAAAACTAGTCTAAAAATTAAATGCCACATTTTAAGTAAATTATCAGAAAATTTACATATATATGTATATATATATATATATATACATATATATATGAAGAAATTGATGAATCTATCTTAACACATATGAAAATGATAGGAGACTCGGGTGAGAGCCGCCATTTTCTCTCTGGTGAGTTTCTAAGACAGGAGCAGCCAGCTGGGAGGCACAGACCCCATGAGTCATAGGGGAGTCGCAGGGAGGCAGGGACAGGATCCTCTCAGCTTCCAAGTGACAGAGATGGATTAGCGACCTTCTCTGCCCCTTCCCTGCAAGTGGAGGGCTAACCTTCAGGGAGCACCTTAACCCAGAGACTAGGATAACAGTCACCATTTTCTCTCCGGTGAGTTTCTAAGATGGGAGCAGCCAGCCGGGAGGCCCCACGAGTCTCAGGCGACTTGCAGGGCGGCAGGGACAGGACAAGCTCTAATCAGAGACACTAAGAACATCTAACACAAAAAATCAAGAGATGGAGAAAGGCAAACGTAAGAATCCTACCAACAGAAACCAAGACTACTTGGCTTCATCAGAACCTACTACTCCCACTGCAGCAAGTCCTGTATATCCCAAAACACCGGAAAAGCAAGAATTGAATCTAAAATCATATCTTACAATGCTGATAGAGGAACTTAAGAAGGACACGAATAACTCCCTTAAAGAAATACAGGAGAATACAGGTAAAGAGGTACAAGCCCTTAAAGAGGAAACAAAAAAAAAATCCCATAAAGAATTACAGTAGATCACAGTAAACAAGTAGAAGCACTTAAAGAGCAAACTCAAAAATCCCTTAAGGAATTGCAGGAAAACACAAACAAACAGGTGAAGGAATTGAGTAAAACCATCCAGGACCTAAAAATGGAAGTCAAAACAATAAAGAAACCTCAAAAAGAGACAACTCTGGAGTTAGAAATCTTAGGAAAGAAGTCAGGAAACATAGATGCAAGCATCACCAACAAAATACAAGAGATAGAAGAGAGAATTTCAGGGGCAGAAGATAGCATAGACAACATTGAGAGAACAGTCAAAGAAAATGCAAATAGCAAAAAGACCCTAACCCAAAACATCCAGGAAATCCAGGACACAATGAGAAGACCAAATCTAAGAATAATAGGTATAGACGAGAGTGAAGACCTCCAACTTAAAGGGCCAGTAAATATCTTCAACAAAATTATAGAAGAAAACTTCCATAACCTAAAGAAAGAGATGCCTGTGAACATACAAGAAACATATAGAACCCCAAATCGACTGGACCAGAAAAGAAATTCTTCCTGCCACATAATAGTCAAAGCACCAATTGCACAAAATGAAGAAAGAATACAAAAAGCAGTAAGGGAAAAAAATCAAGTAATAGATAAAGGCAGGCCTATCAGAATTACACCAGACTTCTCATCAGAGACTATGAAAGCTAGAAGATCCTGTACAGATGTCATACAGACCCTAAGAGAATACAAATGCCAGCCCAGACTACTATACCCAGAAAAACTCTCAATCATCATAGATGGAGAAACCAAAGTATTCCATGACAAAACCAAATTCACACAATATATTTCCACAAATCCAGCCCTTCAAAGAGTAATAAATGGAAAACTCCAACACAAGAAGGGGAAGTACATCCCTGAAAAAGCAAAAATGCAATCTTCCAACAAAAGTAAAAGAAGATAGACACGTGAACGGAATGCCAGCTCTAACTACAAAAACAAAACAAAACAAAACAAAACAAAACAGGAAGCAACAATTACTTTTCCTTAATATCTATTAATATCGTTGGACTCATTTCTCCAATAAAAAGGTTGGGTACATAAACAGGACCCAACATTTTGCTGCATACAGGAAACCCACCTCAGTGACAAAGACAGACACTACCTCAGAATAAAAGGCTGGAAAACAATTCTCCAAGCCAATGGCCCCAAGAAAAAACCTAGAGTAGCCATTCTAATATCGAATAAAATTGACATTCACCCTAAAGTGATCAAAAAAGATAAGGAGGTACAATTCATATTCATCAAAGGTATGATCTACCAAGATGAACTCTCAATTCTAAACCTCTATGTCCCAAATGCAAGGGCATCTACATTCATAAAAGAAACTTTACTAAAGCTCAAAGCATACATTACACAGCA
>NW_022196898.1:68050102-68081265 GCF_008632895.1 Mastomys coucha | reverse complement strand
ACTAACACAGATGTAGAGGCTCACAGCCATCAATCGAACTGAGTACAGGGTCCCCAGTGAAGGAGTTATAACATAACAGGTTGCATAACAGACTTGACTTACTTAGGGCCTGAACTTCCACAGAGGACTTTTCCAAAAAGCCTATAACATAGTTTCTCTGGCAAGCCCGAGGGCAAGTGTCACTCTGCTCTGGGGAAATGCTCTCCTTCCTACCACAGATTCCACATCTCCTGTCCTCAGAGTATAGTGAAAAGGCGAACTTTCCCACTGCCGTCTCTTCAGTAGCTTTGTGAAAGGGTGTCAGGCTGAGTTGCTTATTTTTGGAATAAGTGTTAATGATTTTAGTTTTTTTTCCCTGTGTACACTGTTCCAGCAGTGAACAGACTCTTAACAAATCTCCAAAATAAACTCATTTACCAACCCTTTCTCATAGTTGTCATTCTGGAAGACTGAACAAACATCAGAAAAGCAGTAATCCAAGTTATCATGCCAAAGAAGTGTATGTCCAAGGCCAGGATTTCTCATGTTTGAATATGGATATGGAACCTCAAGTGGTAGGTATTTTTAATTTTTTATCTTTTTCCTTTTCTTTTTTTTTCTTTTACTTATTTTTATTTCTTCTTCTTGACTGGTTCTAGTTTTGATAGACCTGAAAGGTAAGGCTGCTGGCTGTTTTAAGGAAGATCTGCTCTAACAGACTGAAGGCTGCGTTCTTTTATTTGGGAGACTTGGTTTGGTACCAGAGAATTACTAATTGTGGCTCAGACAATCCCTTTCCAGATGGTAGTAGGTTGATCCAAAAACACAAAAGGACCCAATTGGTCTAAAGCTTGGATGAAAGTCCCTGAGAGAACTGGGGAAGAGGCACAGGGAATTATTTCTGTTACTAGAGCTGTGGCCACAGTGTCTAAAGTGTGAGACTAAGTGGGGCAAGGGAAGTGATTCAACTTTGATTCCTACTTCCTGCTTTCTGTGCCTCCTATAAAGAGAGCCCACACAAATTCTTATTTTCTTGTCATAAGACTTTGTTAGTGACAATAAGTGGTCGAGCATAGACTTCATCATCCCCTTACAATTTATGGACTATTCCACATTTCTTCCCTTTTGTCTTACTTTCTGAAGTCCCTTATTTCTCTCCACTTCCATTCCTATGTCATTTCTATCTTTTAACTAACTTTCTTTGTATGAAACAAAAACACATTCACAGGCCAGACAAGCAAAGGAGCATTACAGAAAGATGACCAGAGTAAAGCCCTCTTGTGGTCATCTTTCTACTGAAACATCAATTTATGCCAGAAACTACTTTTGTGAGAGCTAAAGAAAGAAAGTAAGAAACAACAGTACATTATTTTGTCACTATAATAAAGAGTTCTATTTTGAAGGCAAGAATAAAAGGAGTTATCCTTATTCTTCTTTCAACTAAAAAAGAATAGAAGGTGAAGAGTGATATCATTTGCTTCAGAGTCAAAGAGGAAATTAAGACTCAGTCTTAGACATTTTATCCACCATGCTGAAATCCAGTACTAAACAGAGTCCCATGGCCTTAGATATAGGCCAGTACCAATCCTCTGAACCCCTACTGGCTCAGAATCCAAAGAACTGCATCCAATAGCTGTTCATCAACATGGGGTAGCACAACACAAGGAAGAAATCTTTCTGCTTTAGAATAGTTCTATGAAATACTCATAGACTTTACCCTGAAAATCCATGACAGGGTAGTAAATCCTCAAACAAAGAAGATACCAACATCCTCTGTCCTTAGAGCAATGCCTTTTTATGAAGCTTCCAAACCTATCCTGATGCCGGGCAAGGAATCACAGTGTCAAGTGGGAATGTCCTGTGGTTGTTTGCGATGGTGTTGGCCATGAGTATACTACAGGAGCATGAAGGGCACAGGAGGACATGTTTTGGTCCTACCGCTGTGCTCCAAAGGTCAGAGTGGCTTGTGAGCTTCAGATACAACATGTTGCAGTATTTGTCGTCTCTGAAATGCAAATCCCATAGCTTTTCTGCCACCAAGCTATCATTGTCTGTAAGATGACACCATAGTATAGAGAACGAAGAGTATATTAAATATAAAGTCATAGCAACTTAGGGAATGTTCACCCATAAAGAGGAAAGTTTCCTGGCATAGGATAACCTCTGATTATGGAAGAGGTATCTACCATCTTGTAGCAGTTTGTGAAGGATATACTGAAGCTGTTTTTCCCCCCCTTGGGAATCCAAACAAGCCTTTGGAGCCCTTTATAGGTATATCAGTAATAGTATATAAAGTATGAGTTTGTGGCAAGCATAGTTTAAGCACCAACTATTAGCATCAAGTAGCTTGCTTTGAATTTCTGTAAAGACAAGTGCAAACACAGCCAGCTTATAGCATTTGCAATAAAGTTTGAGTGTGGAGATATTGATGTATGTCTACAAGTACCACATACCTGAACGGAGGGGCTGGCAAAACTGAAGGCTCTGTGGAAAAAGGCACTTTTAACAAAGCTTGGCAACCTGAGTTTGATTACCAGGACACACAGGAAAGAAGAGAACAGACTACACACACACACACACACACACACACACACACACACACACACACACACACAAACATACACACACACTCAAACACACACATACACACACACATACACACACATACACACACACACACATACACACACGCACATAAACCCACACCCCCCCACACATATACACACACACATACACACACATACACACACATGCACACATACACACACACGCACACACACACACACACACAAACATACACACACACTCAAACAGACACATACACACACACATACACACACACACACATACACACACGCACATACACCCACACCCCCCACACATATACACACACACATACACACACACGCACACATACACACACACGCACACACACACACACACACACACACACGCACGCACGCGCGCACGCACACACACACACATACACACACACACACACTAATTTTAAAAACCTTAAAGAAGTATAGGAAAATGACCATATAGGAACTGCTATGTATGATTTCTGTGAAAGAGAATTTAAAGTATCAATTTTAAGAAAACTTAATGAGCTTTAGTTACTTACATCAAAACAGTTTGATATTTCACCAGAGAAATTGTAATAGATAAAAAAAAAAGAAGCCAAATCTTTGGGCTTAATAGTGTAATAAATGGGAAAAGACACAGTAAGCATCAGTAATACCAGATTTGATAACAAAACCCTATGACTCCATGAGCTCAAAGATATTTGAAAATACAAAGTTGGAATCTAAAAAAATAGTAACAAACAGAAATGAAAATGGGTTCTTTGGGAAAGCATTAAAACAGAAAATATATGGGAAGCCGAAACTCAAACAGAACTTGAAAATACCAAAGGAGTAGATGTTTTCTTTTTAAGAGGTAATAACATAAAATTTTCAGTGTTAGAGAAAGTATACAGGTACGGTAAGGATTAAGTTATTTTTCAGATTAAACTCTACAGAGACTATTCCCTGATACTATAATCAAAGTCTAAAAGACAAAAAGAACCCTCAAATCATTAGGGGACACAATCAACACATAAAAGATTTCTAATCTGCTCATGGTAGACTTTCCAACAAAAACTTTACAGGGTAAGGCAGAGTAAGATGAGATACTTACAATGCTAAAGGGAAAAAAAAGGATGACAATGAAAACAGATGACTATTTCCAAAGAGTTACCCTTCAGAATTAAAGAAAAGGGGCTGGAAAGATGGCTCATCTGTTCTGAGTGCTGGTTGCTTTGCTAAAGGACCAAGGTTCAATTTCCAGCACTGGACGTGGTGACTCACTACTGTTTGTAACTCCAGTTCCTGGGAATCTGCCATCTTTTTCTGGTTTCCTTAGATACAGGACACCCATGAGATGAAGAGACACACAAGTCACAAAGAAGAATCACAAGACACACACAGATACATAAAGTAATAGAATAAAATAAGCTTTTAAGCTTTTAGAGAAAAAAGTTTTAAAGTGGAGACAAAAACATTCACACAAAAGGAAAAGCTGGGAGAATCTCATCATCACAAGACATAAAAATGTTACAATTGGAGTGGTTTAAGGTAAGAGACATTGATGATCAAGAAGAAAATGTTAGAAATAATAAGATTTAATAGTAACATGAGTATAGAGACAAACTCAGCATGTTCTGATGCTGCAAATATGACATGCAAAATACTTTTATCTTTAGTGTAAAAAAGAAAATATGAAATAATTTAAAGGTTGTTATTATATCATTATGTTATGATTCAGATAACACAAGAAGATGCAAAAGGGGATATCAGATATTAAAAATAATATTTAGAGCAAAAGTTAATGAAAGGGAAATTGAAACATTACAAAACATATCAAAAGAAGATTTGACTTCTTAAAAATTAAAATAAATAAACTATTAGCTGGAAATTTTAAAACAGGAAGAAGACTCAAAAAATCTGAGATTAAGGAGGGTTCCTTAATAATCAAAGGCTCATCAGTGACTAATGTCAACAAATTTATACCAAGATGTTGATAGGCTAGAAGAAATCCTTGAAATGTTCAACATGACAGATTGAATGCAGAAATTGGCAACCTTAACATATCAACAGTAAGCAAGGGGACGATGGTGGTTCATTTCAGTTGCAATCTTGGCTGCACTTAGATGCACCTGGGACATGGCCCTGAGATGGGTGTGTAAGGGCATTTGCAGACAAGTTTATCTGAGAAGGATTGAACCATCCTTAATGTGGATGACTGCATCCCTTGGACTGGGCACCTGGACTGAATGAATGGGAGCAAAGACATAGGAACAAGCATTCATCTCTCTGTTTCCTGATTATTGACAAATATGTGACCAGCCACTCTCATGGTCCTGACCCCATGTCTTCCCTGATGTAATGGACTATATCCTTTCAAATTGTGAGCCAAAATGAATCCCCTATTTCTTGAACTGCTCTAGTCAGATACTTTATTATACAAGCTTGAAAAGAAACACTAAAGTGATGGAACCAGTAATTGAAGCCTCCTCACCAAATAAAATCAGAAACAGACGGTGTCACTGCAGATTTGTATGTAAAAATGGAAGTATATCTACTAAAATACAAAACTGACCCTAAGAAACATAACAATATTTAAAAACTATTCCTCCAAGGGAAGAAGTGAATTCTTCTAAACTCATTCTTCAAGGTCATTAGTATGTTGATACCTGATACTAAAAAACCCAGACAGACAAGTAACACAATAAAAAAAGAAGTTACAGATCATCACTGCTAATGAATAGAAGCATAAAGCCTTGTACTGGCGAACATCGGACAGCATCTAGCAGCACTTTAAAAGGCTGTTTCTCCTAATCAAGTAGAATTTGATTATGGAAGACAAAGGCTGGTTTACCATATGCAAATCAATAAATGTGATAAACACATTAGCAGAAAGGGAGTATGACAGGATATGATTATCTCGATACTGAAAAGTATTTAATAACATCCCATATTCCTCACTGAAGAAGGTAAGCCTCACCTCAAAGGAATGCACCTGAAAATAAAGTCACATGTAAGCTCATAGCAAGCATCATTCTCTTTGAGACCAGAATGTTTACTTCTATCACTGAATACAGCAAAGTACTGGAATCCCTAACCAGGACAATCAGGCACATATAGAAACCAAAGAAGGCACCAAGAATGGACAAAATGCCCTTAATACAAATAAACAATTTCTGTAAAGTTTCAGAATATAAAATCAGCTACAAGTGAGGCATGGCAAAACATCTCTTCAGCCAAAGATGCTTGCTGCCCAGCATGACAGCTTGACTTCCATCCACGCTGGACTTCCAGCACCATGTTGGAAGCAGAGAATCAATTAGCTGTGAGTTGTCTTTCACCTACTGTGACATGCTTTCACACACATAATGGTATATAGAGCTTAGTACATGTTAAATATTTTTAAATTGGCAACAAAATCAATAGTATTTGTTAATCATGAATTAACTAAGGAATAAATTGTCAACAATCTCATCTACAGTATCTTAAAAGAAGCACAGAAATGAATTTAACTGGAGAGTGAAAGCTTCCTTTGATGGAAACTATAAGGGATTGAAGGAAATTTAGAAGAACACACAGCTGGACAGTGGTGGGGCATGCCTTTGATCCCAGCACTTGGGAGGCAGAGACAGGTGGATTTCTGAGTTCGAGGCCCGCTTGGTCTACAGAGTGAGTTCCAGGACAGCCAGGGCTACACAGAGAAACCCTGCCTCGAAAAACAAAAAACAAAACAAACAAGCAAAAAAGAACACACATTAGTAACATTGTCTAACCTAGAAAACATCTCCTCATCATGGAGAAGAATCAATACTGAAAAAAGTGCATACTATCTATATGTATTTATAGATTGAACACAAACCCTGCCAAATACCAATGGCATCTTTCACAGATTTAGAAAAATAAAGAATCTTAAAATCTAGGTACAATTGCATGAAAATGTTTATAGCCAGAGCCATTGTTAGCAACAATGAACAAAGCTCTCAGTATCGCACTAGTTCACTTCAAAATATATTGTAATCTAAAGTATTCAAAACACTGTTGATTTGATCTAAAAACCAGACATATAGATACTTAGAACACATAAAACATTGGAACATCCATCCATGTATTGGTCAGACACTGGCAGAGCCTCTCAGGAGACAGCTATATGAGGCTCTTGTCAGCAAGCACTTGTTGGCATCCACAATAGTGTCTGGGTTTGGTAATTGTATATGGGGTGGATCCCCAGGTGGGGCAGTCTATGGATGATCTTTCCTTCAGTCTCTGCTCCACACTTTGTCTTTGTATCTCCTCCCATGGGTATTTTGTTTCTCCTTCTAAGAAGGACTGAAGTATCCACACTTTGGTCTTCCTTGTTCTTGAGCTTTATTTGGTCTGTGAATCATATCTTGGGCATTTAGAGATTCTCGGCTAATATCCGGTTATCAGTGAGTGCATACCATATGTATTATTTTGTGACTGGGTTACCTCACACAGGATAATATTTTCTAGTTCCATTCATTTGTCTAAGAATTTCATGAATTCATTGTTTTTAATAGCTGAGTAGTACTCCATTGTGCAAATGTAGCACACTTTCTGTATCCATTCCTCTGTTGAGGGACATCTGGGTTGTTTCCAGCTTCTGGCTATTATAAATAAGGCTGCTATGAACATAGTGGAACATGTGCTCTTATTACATTTGGAACACCTTCTGGCTACAGAGGTGGATGTTCTCAGCCAACCATTGGACTGAATACAAGGTCCCCAATGTAGGAGCTAGAGAAAGGATCAAAAGAACTGAAGGACCTTGCAGCCCCATAGGAGGAACAACAATATGAACTAACTAGTACCCCCAGAGCTCCCAGGGACTAAACCACCAACCAAAGATTACACACGTAGGGATCCATGGCTCCAGATGCATATTTAGCAGAGAATGGCCTTGTTGGACATCAGTGGGAGGAAAGGTCCTTGGTCCTATGAATGCTCGATGGCCCAGTGTAGGGGAATGCCAGGACAGAGAAGAGGGAGTGGGTGGATTGGTGATCATGGGGAGGGGGATTGGGATAGGGGGTTTTTGGAGGGGAAACCAGGAAAGGGGATAATATTTGAAATGTAAATTTAAAAAATCTAATAAAAAAGAACAATGGAACATAAAAATTAGCATTCAAGCATCCCTACCCACCAACAGCTAATGAACCTTCAGCTGTCATGCTGTGAACATGCATTGAAAAAAATATAATCTCTTCAATAAATAGCATTGGGAGAACTGGTAAGGTGTAACAAGACTTAGTCCTCTTCTCAGTTTTTCAAAAGTCAAATAAAGTGAATTAAAAAGTTTAATGTAAAGGATTATGATCCACGTGGCTTTTCACATACTCTTAGTCTTACATGTAAGACCCATACTTATATGTAAGATCATGGATGATCCACGTGACTTTTCACATACTCTTAGTCTTACATGTAAGACCCATACTTATATGTAAGATCATGGATGGTCCACGTGACTTTTCACATACTCTTATTCTTACATGTGAGACCCATACTTATATGTAAGATCATGGATGATCCACGTGGTTTTTCACATACTCTTAGTCTTACATGTGAGACCCATACTTAGATGTAAGATCATGGATGATCCACGTGGCTTTTCACATACTCTTAGACTTACATGTAAGACTCATACTTATATGTAAGATCATGGGACTACTCAAAGAAATCCTAGGAAAGAATTTCAGGATATGTAATGATCAAGGATGTATTGTAAAATAAGAACACAGAGGTAAAGGGACACAAAGAAAAGACAGACAAATGGAATAATGTGATCTAGCAGATAGGTAATCTAACAGATTAATAGAAAGATAACATCAAACACAAAAGGCCTGTGTCCAGCATAAAACAAATAAAACAATAAAATACAATGAATTTATGACCAACAAATGGACAATATTGCAAATTGTGGATTTGATACGAGTTTAATATCCAGGACAGAAAAGGAACTCAATCTAATAACAAAACAAGAACAACCAAATGAAGAAAAACTATAAAAACCCAATTTAAAAATTACAATGGTCCCAACCAGATACTTTGCAAATGAAAGTGTACAAACAGTACATGAACAAATGTTCACCATAGTCATCCAAGAAATGTAAGTCCAAAAATATAACAAGAGAGTGGGAGAGATCTCAGGAATTAAAATGACTGTTTTGCTGTAGTTGTGCAAAGACTTAAGTTTGGGTCCCCAGGACCCATGTAAATGACAGACAGATAGGCAGCCTGCCTGTAATCTGAGCACCCAAGAGGCAGAGCTATTCTGTCTTGTCTAATCAGTTGAGTTCTAGTATCAAGTGAGAAAGCTTCCATGTATAACAGAGTGATCAAAGAAAACACTTAACAATGTCTGGACTTTACACACACACACACACACACACACACACATTCACCCGCATACACAAATACACATACACACATACACACAATCTAGGCATATCAACATAGAGACCCATTGCAATGAAATAAATATTGCCTCGTAGTTATAAGGCACTTTTATCAACAAACAGAAGATAATCAGTGCTGGGACAAGGAGAGAAAGAGGTACTATACCTTGTTGGTGGAAATGTAAGTGAGTGCAACCATGATGGAAACCAAAAAAACTAAAAATCACATTATCATAAGATATTGGGAGTCTAAGGAAACAACATCCCAAATCAAACCAACCAAACAACCAAACAACAAAATCACCCAGACCTCCTATTTATTGCAGCACATTAATTAACTAAGAATGGGAAATAACCTATATGTCCATTAGTTGATAAATAGGTTGAAAATAAAGAGCCAGTGCAAAACCAACAAGAAAGAGAATGATGTCATTCAGGAAATCACACTGCCACTAGCAACACCAAATAACTGGAGTTTATTGCACAACAAGCTAAGTCAGACTCAGGAAACACATGCCACCTGATCTCACAGCTATGTGGATCCTGAAAAGAAGCTGAGAGCAGAGGTCGAGGAGCTAACCAGGAAAAGTAGGTAAAGCTAGGAAGAAGAGCAGACAAATGAGTAATAGAAGAAACCCAGTGCAGTGTCTGTGGATGAGAATAATATATGGTGTTGGATTTCTGGAACCAGAAACGGTTTCAGATGATTTCACCAGGTGGAGAATGTCAAATATTTGAAAAGACAGCCATGCTTCATTTGGTTTGAACATTACAAAAATACAAGTAAGGCAATGACATGTATCATGGAGAAGTAGAAACTCAACAAATTGAAATGCCTGACCCATAGGAAAGTGTCCAATTGCTAATGTAGCTCTAACTCTGGACCTGTCCCAGGGTTTATTCTAACCCTCCCTCCAAGCTCAGATGTAACTCCTGTGTGCTTCTTCCAATAATGTGAAACCTGGCACCTCCCAGTTCCCTCTAACTTATTTACCAAATTCTAGTCAGTGTAATGACTTCAATCTCAACCCGGGTGTCTGATACCCATCTCAGAAGGGCTAATTTGTGCCTCCACGGGAAAGAAAAGAGGACATGGTGGAGTACAGGCTGCATATGCAGCTTCCTTTTGTCTTTAGTCCTGTGATTTCTTTACCTTTTAACTGAACTATAAAGGTTAGCTTTGCAGTGAACCCACATTTTTACAAGGCTAGTCAGGGTAGATGTCTTTATCCCCACTTCTTCAGAGCAGATCTGTCACAGTGCATTAAAAGTTTAATCTGTTTGCCCTTCCAATCCTGGTTACTGCTTTCTTTTTCTTAGTTTGCATGCATTAAAAATTCACCCCCTTTGATGTACAAGTCAATGGATTTTGTAAATTTCATCAAGTCTTACAGTCATTATCCAATTCTGCTCATTGTCAAACTGTAAAGGTAAGTTCAGGTCCTAATTTCCACCCAAAAGTTCTGAATCAAGAGAAGGCTGCTCAGCATCTCCTAACCATGAATCAAATGCTTTTGATGTGACCCCTCAATACTCTCCAAAGGGAAAGTGGAGCTTCCTTTGTCTCCAAATACCCCAACTGCAGAGCTATTGAGTTCTTATGCTACTAAGCCCTGGAACTGTGGAGAAGCACAGAGACACTCAGAGTATCATATCTTTGAAGTTTTCCCATTAAACCAATATAAAAGGAAAAAGAGAGGACTTGTCTTAATATTTTGTGCATTTCTTAAATCTATATTTTCTTAATGATAACTGTAACACATTTATCATATTAGCATGAATAATAGATCACAAGATATTTTTATAATTCAAATCCCAATTTATTACATACATTCATTTTAATTACTATCTTTTTAAATTAAAAAGAGTTGCATGTACGAAAACACACTATCCAGAGAGCATCTCTTTAGTATCTTTAAAATCCTTTAAATATTTTAGTACTTTTGTCTTGAGCTGTCCTTCCAGTATATGACTCCTTTGTTAACACAGCATATTTCTCTGCTAATATTATTTTTTCTAATAGTTTAACTTCAGCTTGGCCCCTATAACATGTTTTGAATATGAATAATTATCACCCCTTGTTTAATTGGTTCCCTTGGAGATATAGAACACATGGCCACAGTGCCTTATTCATCTTCTTTTAAATTGATAAAGTTTGTGCCTTTCTGGCTTTCTATGGAGATAAACAGAAGATGCCTGAACAACTTCCCTGAAAGCTACCCTGGAATAGGGAGCTCTCCAGCCTCCACACTGAACTCTGTGCTGTGCATTCATGATGTCAACATGATGTGTGCACTCCTGCTTCTGCAATTATGTCAAATATTGTTATTAAGTCCCTTTGCGAAATTGGTCTCAGGTGCTTGTATTTTCTTCTGTAGCCCTTCTTTTATTTAGCCAAGGTGTTAAAAGAAATATGCTTTCTTTTTCATTAAGAAATAAAAAGAGACAGGGAATACAGGGACATTGGTAGAAGATCGAAAATGTTGCTCACAGTAAAAAGGAAGTATTATGGTTAGTCAAACCTTCAATTTTAGGGCAATGCTTGAAGGTCAGGAGAAGGAAGTAGTACTTTATTTCAAAGTAAAATTTAAGGTAAACACAACTTTAACTCTGAAAAAATTTCCAGCCAGTTAGTTGTGTGATTGTTTTCTAATCTCAGTCTAAAACAGAAGTAAACACTTCTAGACATTTTCTTAGAAGGTTTTCATAGAAGACTTATGAAGAGTTTAATGACTTCAATCCAGTGTCTTTTAAATGAAAAGAAATAACTACAGTTTAGTTCTTGGCTGCCAATTAAAGAGATCCACAATATGGTTAAAGATGTTTATGCTACTTGCCAAGCCTATAAATGAATGATTGCAGATGTCTACCACAAACACCACCACTCTGTGATTATGCAACATGACAGACATTACTAATCAACTACAGTGGGATTTCCCACCAAACTGATGGTAAATCCTAAATCTTTTTGCTGAGCATTCTGGACCAAGCATTTGAAAACAAGGTAAATTTAAACTTACTTTCCATTGATTACATAACTGTGAATTTCAAACCATTCTAAGGTATCAAAATTCATTTCTATAGTTACATCTAGTTGTGTGGGTTGCTGTAGTTTTTGACTGGCCCTTATAAAACTCTCATTAAATATTGTGTATTTGTCCAAGGTTTATCACAGATGTTATTTCCACCTACAGAATATTATAAATTAACAAAACCTTCCCATTTATTAATGTGCAGCATTTTGAAAGACCTGTTCCAATCATCTTCTTTTCCTTTTTTATGCAAGACTTGTTTTATGCAATGAACACGATGATTAAGTGACAAAGTCATTTAACCAAATGATCAACTATATAATTTCTATTTTAACAAAACTCAGAGAATCCAAGGATTATGAGTGGAACTCATACAGTAAAATAATAAGAAGGATTTATGTTTGCTGGGATACATATATATGTATATATACAACAAATATATATATGTATATATATACATGTATATATATGTATATATATACATATATACAACAAATCAATTGTCACTAAGTTCATTTAGCTTCATTTTTACACCTCCTAGCTCAGGAATTGTGTAGGCTACAAAACAATTTCTATTTTATCTGTACCATCTAATTAATTAAATGGCCCCAGAGTAGCAGACTCACAAATCTCGTTAATAGCTGAATACCGAAATAAAGGCCGTTCACCCCTACTAGACTAATATTTGCATATCCCCACCTGTGATGGGTAATAAGTACCTGCCACAAATCAGAATTATGAATTTTGTACGCCTAACAAAACCGCAGGGGAAATTATACCTCAGACATTCCATAATAATTGCAGCTAAGCTGTTTAGTACCATCCACTTATTCTGCCTGAAGTGTTTAAAGCAGCAACAGTTGTAAATGAATTCAGGCACATATTCAAGGGAATTTTTTTTTTCAAAAAGTTTTTCTGTCTTGCCATATGTAATTATCTTTCTGGAAGTATTCAGCTGCAAGTTATAACACATCAACATTTAAAGAAGCAAATCACAGGAAAAAAAAACCCATAGAGTTGTACCCATCAGCTAATTAAGTGTGTGTTAGAATTCTGTTCTTGGAACTTTGGGATACTTTTAGAAAAAAATGTGAGGGCATTGGTAGGAATGGGTTGACTAGCTGTGATGGGTTCTCATGTGTTGCTTGCATCTGATAAAATAATATTCTGAATAGATGGTCCAGAGTGTCATTATGATGGTGTAATTGTTGGGTTGGTAATGTCAGTTTTCAATATTAAGCAATGTGGCCCTTCTCTGAGAGGTCTTCTCTGAGCACTAAGATTATGTTCATAGGCCCCTCAAAATATTTAGCCTGGGACC
Source organism: Mastomys coucha (assembly GCF_008632895.1). NCBI lineage: Eukaryota > Metazoa > Chordata > Mammalia > Rodentia > Muridae > Mastomys > Mastomys coucha. Next base: position 68,067,956 of record NW_022196898.1, on the reverse strand, counting down.
ACCATAATACTGAACCATTGGCTGAGAGCAGTGGACATTAGTAAGGGAGCATATTTCTTCTTGATCCTGAGGTCATGAGAAAGCACCACGGTAAAAACCAGCACAGAACTCCAGCACAAGAAAATAATAAACTCCCTAGTATTTGCTCCTAGTAGTAATGGCCATGTTCTGATTAACTGTGGTATATTATTAAATGAAAAAGAAAAAGTAAACTCCAAGAGAGGGCAATATGCATCTTTGTAGGGTGTTAGGGTTTCCTTAGCAATATTGATGGCAGTGAGCTATCTTGAGAGATTCTAGAAGACCTGATATCAATTTGGCTAAGGATTATACACTTGAGGCCACTAGTGATTCAGTATCATGACTTTCTTTTTCCTCATATTCACATATTCACAGCATTATATAAATCAGCTCTATTAAGCATAGGATATAACATTGTCAGTGAAGTGGGTTTTTTTTGTTTTGTTTTGTTTTGTTTTGTTTTGTTTTGTTTTGAGAAGACCAGGATCTTAGATCCAGTCCCAGAACACATGTTATGGAACAAAGAACAATCAGTCATGCCAGCATACACTTGAAAATTCAACAGAAGGGAGTCAAGGACAAGTGCATCCGTGAGGCTTGGCAGCCCAGCCTATTAAATTCCATCCAGTGTGATGCCTTGGCCAAAGCCCAAAGATGGATAGCACCTGAAGAATGGCACCTGAAAGTATTCTCTAACCTCCACATGCACAAGCACACAAATACATAAATTCATGCATACCTGGACACACACACACACATGTATATAAACCATGCACACATACATGCAAACATAGAGAGAGATAATTTTATTTATATGCTAATTGATCAAAATGTTACCCACTACTTGAAATGGCTATGGTCCTAGTAGCTACAGTTTACACAGTATAGTGTTGTACTTACAAATGATTTTCTGTATTTTATTTTCATCATTAAAAATTAGGCATATGAGCTGTTTGAATGAAACCAGCTTCCATCTGGAAGACACTTCTGAAGATGTGAATGACGGGTGTACGGGAGAGAGGCAAGAAGAGCCTAGATCTCATGTACCTCCTTCCTCCTTTCTCCCTCTCCCTCCTCTCCCTCTCCCTCTCCCTCCCTCCTTCCTCCCTCCTTCCCTCCCTCCCTCCCTCTTTCTCTCTCTCCCTCCCTCCCTCCCTCCCTCTGTCCCTTTCTCTCTCTCTCTCTCTCTCTCTCTCTCTCTCTCTCTCTCTGTATGTGTCTATATGCACAAAATATGGCCTGAATGCACATAAAATTATCAATCCCATTTAGTAGAAAAGTGCTTAAAAGTAATTAGGATTTAATATATTTTCATTTGTACAGGAGTCACCATGATGTGATTAAGTCAGGTTGCTTCAATCTCCCTAAGGTGACAGAATGGTCTGTAGGCTTTGGAAGAAAAGCTTATACAGCCTATTACCATGATGAAGTGAAATTTCAAATTACATTTTATATTTGTAAAGGACTACCAGGCAAGGTCCCTATGGATTGTCAAATACTACATAAAATGCTATAAAAACGAGACCATAATCTCTCACTAACTTACACATTAGCCTCAGGCAGTAAAGATGGTTTTTATTGAGGCAGATTTTGTGAGGGGGAAAAAAGTTACACACAGTTTATCCTGGCTTTTCAGGCACAGCACTTCTTCCCTGAGTTAATGTGAAGTATTCCAAGTGATTAAACAAACTTGTCTCGCAACTCTTCTCATGCTCTTGAAAGGGGGCAAAGCAAAGGTGGATTTACTACAAAGACAGCTCTTAATTCTGCCCCTGTTTTATTCAAACAGTTACTACAGAACTCAACAAAGGCAAAAGGAAAATTAAAATGTCAATAAGGCATCATGTAGAGACCAACCTGTACTCCATGTCATGATTCACTCACTAGCCTATATCTTTGAAAGTAAAAAGTAAGGTGTGTAGGAAGGAACCCAAAGGCAGGGGATACGTCATTGTCAGCACCATGGATGGTCATGGATTAGGGGAACTATAGTGTGGACTCTATGATGAGCTGAGCAAGCCTGGTATTATATTAGACTGTTATTTTCTCTCCATCTTCAAGAGTAGCTATTTTGGAATAGTTTCTGATCAGATCAACAAGATGTAATAGATGAATGAATGTTTCTGATGCCGTAGTCAGAGAGTTGAGTGTATTGATGTGTTTCATGACCCTTGCAGATGCAGGTTCCCAGAAGCTTGGAAGTGTCTATATGAAGATGAACTGAGCATTTAGATTTGGTTGTTTTGCGTATTAACTGGCTAGATCTAAGTTTGGGTACTTTCAGAGTGAGTTTGCAGAGAAATGCAAATCTTATATCTTCCTAGCATTTGGACTGGGATCAGTTGAAGAGTAAGCCTTCATGAGTCACACAATTAGTGGGCAGACATTACTGGGCAGCCTGAGTCCTGAGAATTTTAAATATGTGGCTCATACCTAATTGGGTGCCTTACAATTTCATGAATGTATGTCATGATAGAAAGCATATATGAGCTTTATTGTCATGCTGACCTATCCCCAAGACCTAAACCTTGTTTCAAAGTTTTGTTTGCTTTGTTTTTCATCTACAAATGACACTTGTGTCAAATAACTATGGTCCTTTAGAATAACTATTTATTATAGGTTATGATACAGATTAAGTTGTTCAATGGCTATCGGCATGCTAGGGACTGAGTGTTGGATAGCACAGCAGTATAACTAAATACCCAGAGGATTTCTGGAGACAAGTTGGTCTCAGCCCATTTTAAAAGACTGAAGAAGCTGAGTTCCAATAGCAGTGAAGAATGGCAGGGATTGGCACACTCAGCAGTGGGCAGCAAATGGTCTGACAGCTGGAACCACCCCAGAACTTTGTATCTGCTGTGACAGCTGGAAAGTAACTCTTACTCTGGAGGGGGCAGGGCATCTTGTGGATTCTTCCTGTACAGGCTAGTTTTGTGTATCAACTTGACACAGGCTAGAGTTATCACAGAAGGGAGCTTCAGTTGGGAAAGTGCCTCCATGAGGTCCAGCTGTGGGGCATTTTCTCAATTAGTGATCAAGGGGGTAAGGCCCCTTGTGGGTGGTGCCATCCCTAGGCTGGAGGTCTTGGGCTCTATAAGAGAGCAGGCTGAGCAAGCCAGGAGAAGCAAGCCAGTGAAGAACATCCCTCCATGGCCTCTGCATCAGCTCCTGCTTCCTGACCTGCTTGAGTTCCAGTCCTGACTTCCTTGGTGATATACAGCAATATGGAAGTAAGCCGAATAAACTCTTTCCTCCCAAACTTGTTTCTTGGTCATGATGTTGTGCAGGAATAGAAACCCTGACTAAGACACTTCCTTTCTGGAGGTCCCTTGCAAGACCTCCCAGAGGCCTGTCTCTTAGATTCCAGATCTAATGAATATGATGATGAAGAGTCACCAGCATAGTTACTGAGATTATTAAATAGTCTCCCTTCTACAACCCGGGCTAAACTACTTTCCTGGACCTTGGATTGTAGAAACCCAGAATTCTAAACTTTGGGGGGCTAGACACAGAAGAGGGGGATTTAGTGGTTAGTAGGGAAAAATGCTTTTATATGTATAGAGGAAATTAAAGGTCTCATTGATAAAGGATACAGGCAAAATTTGTGAGGTTAAAATCAAGAGAATTATAAAATTATACAGGTATTTTCTTAACCCTGGCACTGAAATAATTTCAATTCTTTCAATTTTGAAATAGGCATTAATATTTGGTAATACATTTTCCTAGTTATTTAAATTATGCACAAACTACACTTATTTTTGTAATATATATGCTACAATATATATTACAAATATAAGTGTAGTATATATTTATTGCATATATATATACATATATAATGTATATATGTGTGTATATATATGTATATGTGTATATATATATATATATCGTGAGTTCTCTCATGTTTTGGAAAGTATTATGACTTCATAGTGGGAATTCCTTTTGAACTACAATGAAAGTAAAGTTTTTTTTTTTATAGTTCTAAGCCTAGAACCCAGGGCCTTTTGTGAACAGGTGAGAGCTTTCTCACTGATCACCTCTCCAGACTAAGAGTGCCTCAACAAACACTGGAATTCCTCCACAACTGTCTTGGCTGATTTATTTAGTCAAAATTTGTATATGCAGGTGAATAAAACAGTCCAGCTCTTCTTAGGGGGAAAAAAACTCAAGTAAAGCCCAGCCATAATATACTTTATAAACAATTGGATATATAGTATCTATCAAATAAGTAAAAAGAAATTTATTAAATTTCTAAAACAGCTATTTTAAAAGACATCAGTCCAAAACTTAGGTCAAATGAAACATGGATTTTATGTTTATGTAATGCCAAGCCAGGCTAGAAACAGGGTTTCTCTGCATAGCCCTGACTGTCCTGGAACTCACTCTGTAGACCAGGCTGGCCTCGAACTCAGAAATCCTCCTGCCTCTGCCTCCCAAGTGCTGGGATTAAAGGTGTGAGCCACCACTGCCTGGCTGTTCTTCACTTCTTTGGACAATGTCTCTTTTGACTTCCTGTTTCCCAGGATTCCCTCTCAATGATTCCACTTTCACTGTCAAGATTACTTATTGTTTTTATAAGATTTATCAGATAGCGATTTGATACATTTCTGTCTTTATTTTTTTCTGTCTGCCTTGTCATTGTCTGCTTTTGAGACAGATCTAGAAAGTATTATGTAGCTCAGGCTTGCCACCTTGACATTGTGGTAATCCTCCTGCTTCAGCTTCTTGAGTGCTATGATTACAGACTTGAGCCACCATACCCAGGCATTTCTCATGTCGTATCACTGAAATATGTTCTATAAAATGCATAGAAAGAAAAGTGGGTTTATTCTGCTAAAAATGAACACAGACTCTTAATGACTTATCATTATCCCCCAAAACGGGTGTGTCTCTCACCCTCTTTGGAGAAGCTTTCTTTCAGTAATTCTGAGTAACTCAAAGAGACCCTACAGCTGGTCAAGAGAGAGAAGAAGTGACTGTGGCATGCTCAGTCTTTTTTAATTAATTAATTAACTAATTAATTAATTAACATCCCAAATGCTGGGATGTTAATTAATTAACATCCTTACCAGTCTCCCCTCACAAAGTTCCCCCTCCCCTCTCCCCTTAACTTCGCCTCTGAGAGGATACCCCTGTATCCCTCAACCCTGGTGCATCAAGTCCATTCAGGATTAGGCACATCCTCTCCCATGGAGACCATACAAAGCAACCCTTTGCTACATATGTACTGGGGACCTCGAACAAACCCATGTTCTGGATGCTGCTGCAGTAGTTCTTTAATTTTTTACTTGTATCTCTCTGGTTTGTTTGGAAGTAGGTACAGTGGGTTGTCTTCTCCTCTCTCAGTATTACTCAGAATTTATTCCTCTGGGGTATGCTGCTCACTAGAAGAGGTATATATCCCAACAGATGGACAAAATACAACAGAGAAATATATAAATATATGAAAACATATAAAGACTACTTAATACCTTAAAATGTTCAGAATTCTTCATTTCCTTTAACTATGCTGAAGATATTAAAATACTTGATTCCAAATTATTCTATAGAGCAGTAGTAATAGAAGCAGCATGGTGTTGACATGAAAAAAAAAACATGTAAAATAGAGAACACAAGAATGAACCTACACAGCCAAGTAGGCTAAGAGAAAGATAACACATATAACTGGTAGTGATGGGAAAACTGAATATCTGCAAGTAAAAGACTTACAAAGATCCCTATATCCCACCCAATGCAAAAATCAATGATTGTATATCACATTTCTCAATAAAATTTTGAAGTTTGAAACTACTAGAGAAGATACTTCAAAATTTTAAACTTCAAGATGTGGACACAGGCAATGGACTTATTAGGGACTCCAGTAGCCTGAGCAATGATAGAAGCATTGGCAAATAGTATAGCATTGAACTATCAATCTGCTCAACAATGGAAAGTTACCAGAGTAAAGAGATCATAGATAAAATGATAGAAAAAATCTCTGCCCATTCTTATTCTAACATGGGATTAATAGCCAGAATATTTTTTAAAATCTCTATAGGCCACACATCAAAACAATAAACAATGCAATCAATAAATAGACAAATGAACCAAGGCAGCTCTCATGAACCAAAGCAGCTCTCAGAAGAAGTAGAAACAGTCAATAAATGGATGAAGAAAATGTTCAAATCTTTATGTCATCAAAAGATGACAAACCAAAACTGCATTGAGATTTCACATCACCAGAGTAAGAAGGGCTGTTTGTAAAAATGGAAAACAACAAAGTTGGAGGGGATAGGAAACCTCCTATAGTGGGAAGCATTATGGCATTTAGAATGAAGATTCATGAGACATGTAAGAGTACCCTGGACATGAAGGCACACACCTATGGCCTCATTACTAGAGGGGCTGGGACAGGAGAATTACTACATATTTCAGGACAACCTAGGCTACATAGAGAGAGTGAGAGCAGTCAGAAGTACAGAGAAATGCTCTGTCTTAAAATAACAAGCAAACCCTAAAGCAAGAATCCCCATATAGATCTAGTCATAGAACTCCTGAGGATAAACTTCAGAGCACATCACAGAGATCCTATGTGCTGTTGATTCCATGGCACTACTGAAAATTAGATCAGCTATGGAATCAGAGCAGGTACCCGGGAGTGGATGAAAAAAATGTGATATGTGTACACAGTGGAATATTACTGTTCTGAAGTAAAATGATCTTGTCAGTTTTATGTCAAAGAGATTGTGGTTTAAACTACAATCCAACAAACATGGCTTGTTTTCTCAGGAAGGCACTAAATTAAAAAAAGAGAGAGAAGTTATGAAAACAGAAGGAAGACTTTTGCAAAAGGGAAGGGCAAGAAGGGAAAGAGAGATAGAAGTCAATGGCAGGGGTGAAAGAAAACAATGTGTGTCATAGGAACAGATGAAAATACCACAAAGAATCCAGTGTTTTACAGACATTAAATGCTCACAAAACTTAAGCAAAGAAGCAAGCAAACAAAACCTTTTAGGTTGTTGAATATTTGTTAAAGGCCCAGGATCCATGTTCCCTTGACTTAGCTGTTCCAGACACATTTTTTGTGAATTCCTTTTTTTCTTTCTTTCTTTCTTTTTTTTTTTCTTTTTTCTTTTTTCTTTTTTTACCTTGTAGCTGAACTGGCTGCAGGCACTTGGTTTATATATACTCCTGGTTCCTGCCTTCTACTCTCCTGGCATTAATGATCAATTTCTACAAAAGGATCTCTCTGACATCTCAGCTCAGATTCTTCCAACTTGAAGAATTCTTTTATAGTACTCTCACCACCAAACCTTCCCTGACACCTTCCATTCTGCGGTGGTATGCTCTCTAAAAGTTGGCTTGAGACTTTTCATTCAAGTCACACATGGATGTTCACCTTACTGTTTTATATTATCTATAGACTTGTGACAAATGCAGTCTCTTACTGACTTCAGCTGTTTTGGGGGTGAATATGGTACATAGTAGGCCTTTAGTAGCAGTGCCTCATGTAATGAATAAATGTCTCATCCATAATTACGACACTATACAAACTATAAAATGATCTCCTGTTAAATAAAATTCCCTTAGTCTTTCATTTGGATTCAATATCATGTGTTATTTTGGATTCTTAAAGGAGATACACACACACATATATACATATACACATACACACACATATGTATGTATGTATGTATGTATGTATGTACATTATGCCACATAAGTATTAACTCTCCCCAGACAGCAAGACAAGCAGGGGAATGATTCTGTTTGGTCCCTTCTTTTCTCTATGCCATCATGCAGAGAATATGCTTGGAGTGATGAGGTCATAGCCCTCTTATCTAAGAAAGAAACAGGTTGCTTCTTAAGGTCACTCATTTCAGACCATTCTCTATAATCAGTTAGCAATTTCTGCTTGATTAAAATTTAGTCAATTTTTCCATTTGCTTAAATTTTTTAATTAAAATTTTTGGTTGAAGTGATCTAAAAGTATTTTATGTCATTCTTTTCCTTGAGAGAAATTGTTTTATCCATTCTAAATGATTCTGTGATTGGAACAGTAGAGGTCACTCCCTGGTGATATGTACCCTGTGGATGTTAAAAGGAAGACAACTCTCATTTCTACAACTCTTTTACCCTTATTATTATGATGGAGGCTGCATAGGCTTGATGGAATTTGGGAAGTAAAGGGATCTCATGGAATCATCTCACAGCCCTGGAGTTTTGAGCCTCTGGCCATTATGGCTGAGCTGCTATGCATATATATAAAACTTGGTGCTTTCTTTAGACCTCACCTCTGAGCCATCTGCATGCACTGCACACACAAAAAGCAATGTGATTCAGTCATTTATAAGTGTATTTTCAAGTTTACTTCTGGCATGTGGGGTTGTTTGTGAATATGGATGTGGATAGCATGGTATGTGTGTGTGTGTGTGTGTATGTGTGTGTGTGTGTGTGTGTGTGTGTGTGTGTGTGTGTGTGTATGTTCAGGGACCCATGTACAAGTCAGATGATGTTCTAGTTTGCTTTCTGTTACTATAATAAAACATCATGACTAAATGCTACTTTGGAAGGAAAGGGTCTATGTAGCTTACAGGCTACAGTTCATAACTGAGGAAAACCCAGGCAGGAATTTGCACGTTGGCTTACTCCCCTTAGCTTATCATGTGTAGATCATTCTTCCCTAGGGATGACACTGCCCATGGAGATCTGGGACCTCCTGTTTCAAAAAGGAGAAAATGTCTCCTTTTTAAGAAGGAATGAAATGTCCACATTTTGGTCTTCCTTCTTGAGTTTCTTGTGGTTTGTGGGTTGTTCTTCCTGTATTCCAAAATTCTGAGCTAATAACCACTTATCAGAGAGTGGATACCATGTGTGTTCTTTTGTGATTGGGTTACCTCACTCAGCATGATATTCTCTAGCTCCATTTCCCTAAGAATTTCATAAATTAATTGTTTTTAATAGATGAGTAGTACTCCATTGTGTAGATGTACCACAATTTCTGTATCCATTCCTCTGTTGAGGGACATCTGGGTTGTTTCCAGTTTCTGGCAATAATAAATAAGACATTTCATTCCTTCTTAAAAGGGGGAACTCCTCCCACAGGAGTTGCAGAGACTAACTATGGAGCAGAGAATGAAGGAAGGACAAGCCAGCCTGATATAGCTATCTCCTGAGAGGCTCTGACAGTACCTGACTAACACAGATGTAGAGGCTCACTGCTATCCATTGAACTGAGTACAGGGTCCCCAGTGAAGGAGTTAGAGAAAGGACCAAAGGAGCTAAAGGGTTTGAAGCCCCTTAGGATGAACAACAATATGAATTAAGTAGTACTCTCAGAGCTCCCAGGGACTCAACCACCAACCAAGGACTATACATGGTGGGACTGATTGTTCTGGCAGCATGTGTATAGTAGAGGATTGCAAAGTCGATCATCAATGGGAGGAAGAGGCCCTTGTCCCTGTCTAGGTTCTGTGCCCCAGTGTAGGGGAATGCCAAGGCCAATAAGTGGGAGAGGCTGGGGTGGCAAGCAGTGGGAGGGGGTAGGCAACAGGGGTTTGTTCTTGTTTTTTGGGTTTGTTTTTTTTTTTTTTTTTGGTCTGGTTTTGTTTGTTTGTTTTTTGGAGGGGAAACTGGGAAAGGAGAAATCATATGACACGTAAATAAAGAAAATATCTAATAAAAAAATCTCTCACAGAAATAACCACAAGCCAAACTGATGGAGGTAAATCTTCAACTCATCACACTTGTCTCATCACAGGCATGTCTAGTTGATGACTAAGGTTAGCCACTAGAGTCTCAGTGGCTAATTAACATTAGATGTTAGGTGTAGGTTGTCACCTTACATTTTGTTTGAGACAGAGTCTCTTTTGTTCAGTGGTATAGTATCCATGCTAGTTGGCCTTGGAGCTTCCAGGAACTCTCTTGCCTCTGCACCCCATCTCTACATAGAGGTATGCTTTGGTTGACAGGCTTGGTGTTTTAGCCACTGAGATAATCTCCTAGCCCCACTGACACGCATGCATGTTTTCATCTAAATTTAGCGTTTGGGCTTCTCAGACCACTTGATCTAGGCTGCCTTGGATCTACTTGTGTTTATATCAGTTTGTACTTCCCCAAATGGAACCGGAGATTACCAATTATTCTATGGGGAACAAGTGACACCCACTTATGCCATTTGACCCAGTTCCACACCCTTAAAGATTTGCTCATTAACACTTACTTAAAAATATTGTGACTGGAATGAATAAAGTAAAAAATAAAATAAAATATTGGTACTTGCTCACCTTTGACTAAAAATATGTCTCCTGACATTGCCAGACATTTCTTGAGAAGAAGAGTGCTCCACTCACCTCCCATTCTGAAGAAACACTGAAGACAAGAAATGCGGGAGTGGTTTCAAGGGCCTTACTTTATACCACGCATACCATAGCTCAACATGGGCAATACTAGTTTTCCGAGAATAAATAGTATTTACTGCTTTTTTTTTAATTTTTTTGTTTCTAGTCTCGTGTGCTTTAAACTTTTTCAGTTCATCATGGCCATGAGATGTGTTAGAATTGTTGCCACCTCGTAGATTATTTAATAAAATTGTGTGTTTTCAGGGGTAACAATATATGGCAATTCACAAAGAGATAACAGTTACAAACACCCTGTAAGGGCCTCCAGACAGAAGACATCTGTGATAGTAGAGTGTGGTGTGTGGTATTTATTTAGCAATGTATATGATTGTTAATGGTATTGCTGGTCTCAAGTCCAAGACATTCTTAGGCACATGGGTTTGTTTGAATTTATGTTCTGATCTATACCTAAGAATTCAGAATTCTTAGTCTTTCAGGCTTGGTGAAGGGTGAAAATGAAGAACAAGCAAGAATGAAACAATTAGGAGACAGAAGAGGAGGGAAAGGAGAAGGAAGAGAAGGAAGAAAAGGAGGAAGAGGATGATAAAGAGAAGACAGAAACAAGTTGGTTTCAGGGACTTACTGGGCAGCCAATGTACCCAAGTCAGCAAGCTCTAGGTTCAGTTGGAGACCTCATTTCAATATTAGTTACAAATTTATAATGAAAGACTCTTAGCATCAACTTCTGGCCTCTACATCAGTGGCCTTTGACCTTCCTAATGCTGCGATCGTCTCATAACTATGATGTTGCTACTGTTATGAATAGTAACCACATGAGCACAACATGCATTCACCACATGCGCGCACACACACACACACACACACACACACACACACACACACATTTAGAAAATGATACTTGCACCTTCTAGCCCTTGCAATACATATATACATGATAAAAATAGGTCAGAATAGATGTTTTAGATGATAGCAACATAGTAACAAGTCTGACATGATGTCTTGGTTTCTTCTTTGGCTCTCATTATTTCTCGGGTGTTTATTTTATCTGTTTATCCATTAATTTAACAACAATAAAATTTTCCAAAAAGCACCTGCAGAATATGTTGCTGGGACTCATGGAGGTGCCATGAACTTAGTTCATTGAAACATAGTAGTGGAGAAGAAATTGAGTAGCAGTTTAGTAGACGTGGTAGACTTGTCTCATAAATGCTTTGGCTGCTCTTACCCAATACACTTTACTCTTTTCCTTCCCAGCATTTTTTTTTCCTGAAATGACCTTTTGTGTCATATATAAAACTTAATTATTGAAAATTCCAGATCTCTATTTTGTAACCTTCACAACCATACCAGCAAACTGGTATTGAGTACATGCCAGGTGACTGCACTATATTAGATACTAGGAACAGAATTCAGTAATTCAGAAAAAAAAGGGGGCCACTCTTCCTCCAAGATAATCAAAAAAGGTATGAGTAAGAAACATGATCTTTGGTTTTCTGAAGCAGAGTCATGTACCTCTACTTGGGTCAATATTACAGCCAAGCGATGGTGATGCAGGATTGGTCAGAAGGATCAAGTGTCAAGGAACATGGCTCATTTGGCAAAGGAGGGAGGGAGGTGGCAGAGGTCAGGGTTGGAGAGATGGATGATGGGAACTGGGGAATCTGAGACATCAAGGCCCCTGTGCTGGCCACAGCTGCCTGCTCTGACCCCTGTGCTGGCCACAGCTGCCTGCTCTGCTCCCTGTGCTGTGCTTTCAAGGGGCTGAGTCAGTAAATGAGACAAAGTCCTCAGAATGGTTTTCTGTGAAATCTAATCCCAGTCAGCTGAGTGCTGCTACTTCTTAGATACAAGTATTTTGCAAATATTACTAACACTATTGCTCATATCATCATCATTGGTGGACTTGAAAATATTTAAATCAAAGCCTTTCCCTGTAGCATTGAGCTTGCCATATATATGTGATTCTGTAAACAATGATAAAAATGCAAAGGAATAAATGAATGGTTAATCAGAAGAATGGATGACTCAATGAATGTCTCCTCATATTGTATACAAGGATGTAGCTTTCTCCTTCCCTAATGCAGCTTTGATGGAGAAGTGAGTCTGCCTTGTGCAGACAGTGATGGAGGGGCGTCTGACCTTCTCTGACATGTTTCCATTTACGCCTGATCCCTGCCTCGATCCTTTGCTATCCTTATATCTTCCTGGCTCTGGGATTTTTATTGAATTCCTGATATGTGAATGAATCACCATATAAAATGTGAACTTTCTCTCAAACAAAATTACACAAACAAAATAATTCTATAGAGAAGGAAGCAAATAGGGATTCTTAGTGGCGGCTATTTATAAGAGCCCCTCTACCAGTATAATATTATTTCTGTAGCCTTCTGTGCTTTTAGTTGGAATTTTACTGAGAAAGACATATGATCTGTGAGAATGGGGACTTTATCTCAGTTGGCTATGAAAACATTAGAAAACTTACCATGACTAAAAGTATTTTAAGTCGATATATAAAATGGCTTCAGATTTCTCTTATCTTTTTATGGGGTGGGGTGCCCAGGGGAGATCGAGGCGGGTATGATGATGATTAAAATCAATGCAAACCACTGCTGGTCTTCACACATGATGGCAATATTGTACACCACTGTGGCACATAAAACGATATCACCCATAAATCCTCTGCCCTTTCTGATGCTTTTAAGAAAACACATGAAATCATTTTGACTGATTAACAAGGCTATGCTCTGCAGGCACTACAGACCCTGAAGTTATTGCTGTTACCTAACTTAGCTCCTGCAATAAATCAGGGACTCTTTGCATGGTTAGGAGGGGGAAGACGTGGCCTAGGAAGAAAGAAGGAGGCAACAAGTACTTCGAGCTAGCTTGGCTATGAATCCACAGTATCACGGTTGGATGGGATAAGAAAATCGGTGACATTCAACACGTGTAAATAGAATTAACTGGAAATTAAAGGAGACACCTCGGTTTCAGGAGAAGGCAAACAGCTCTCTATAGATTACGTTTTCCCCAGTTGAGGACCTGCTTCTAGTCACTTAGCTAGGATTAGATGCCAAATGGGGCTATTGATTACTTTCCACACTTCTTTCCCTTTCTAGGTGCCTAAATCACTTCTATCCTTGAGACAAAAGAGTCAACTTTTATTATAGGTTTTGTGGTTGTGGCTAAGTGCTGGGATGGAATTGGGAAAGAATAAATTGTTTGTCTACTAAAATGAAGAAAAATTACATTTATTAATTTTTTTTAAAAAAAAGATCAGGAATCTTTGCACATATTTAGGTAGCTCTATCACTTGGAATACTACCACAAACCACAAGCTTGTGTAACATTATTTGAAAGGTTTGAATACTCACTCTACCAAAAATCACCTGAGGACTTCTCCTGAGTGTGTCTCATAACTCTGTCAAAACTATTGTGGTGAAAGGAGTTGTGTGGTATGCTGACAAAGCCCTTTGTGTAAAGTCCCAAGGGTAGTCTACCTTAGTCACCTGGCACATAATACAATGTAATTCATTCAGCCATGAAAAAGAAGGAAATCACCTCATTATAGAAAAATGGATGCAGCTAAAGATCTTCATATTAAGTAAATTGAATCAGACTTATAAAGACAAATGTCATATTTGTAGGCCCTAGATTTTGTATATGTTACTTATTTATACTATTGTGGGAGGACAAATAAACTTTCTGGGGACAAACAGGATAGGGAGGGGAGAGAAAGGTATTGGAAGATATGGGGGAACATGGTTAAAGCACATTATGTACTTGAATGAAAATATCCTTATAAAATCATTACTATGCACAATGAACAGAGGTGTGTGTGCATGCACATACAAACATCTCTCGTGAGACAATAGTAAATACCAGCCTCAGAGTGGCACAAGAAGGCACCTGGCTTTGTAGCTTTCGACATCACACTTTGTATAATTATTATTGCTAATTTACAATGGCTTAAATCACATGTAGTTTACAAAAACCTAAAAAGCAGTTTGGATTTCTTCAATATTATATTATATTGTGAGAAATTCTTCAGATTGTAAATACCAGCACTTAACTCAGATAAATTCAATGAAAATACTGTGATGGGAATGTTGCGCTCACTGGACTCTAGGATAAGTACCTTTTTTTTATTAGGTCTATATTCTTCACTCTCAGTGTTCCAGCCATCTGGCTTGACTGACAGGCAGAAAGTAGAGCTTGTTTTCTTCTTGAGGCACCAGAATTTATCACCTGTGCTTTAAGTATATCCATTTATCCAACTGTCCCCTAAAGTAATAATGCTTTTATCTCTTAGGTTCTTGAGAGTCCCAAATGTTAATATGGGAGTACTTTATATACTGTAGGCTATCGAACACATGGCAGAAACCCATGTTTCTTAATCTTAATTTTATAGGATTAATAAATGTGTTCTGAAAACACCCCCTTTCCAATTTTTTGTAATGATAATCTTATACTTAGAGAACCCATTGAAAGTGGGATAAATGTGTATCAAGAAGAAGAGGAATCTGAGTGACCATGGTGACCTAACCTGAGGGATGAGTATGGAACTATACAGTAGACTGGAGGGAGAGTGGAAGAGAGGAAGGGACAGAGGGAGCAAGAATTTCACACAAAGTAAACCTGGTCTGAAAAAGGGATGTCCCAGATCTCCTTACATGTGATTTAAAGTCTCCCCCTCCTCCCCATCTCCCTCCCCGTGTGTGTGTGTGTGTGTGTGTGTATGTATGTGTATGTTTGTATGTGTATCTGTGTTGGTGTGTGTATACAGTATATATATGTAAATATATATGTATATATATGCATGTATATGTATGTGTCCAAATATGTGTATATTCTAGTCAATTGGAGAACATAAATGAGGTTCAAAAGTTCTCATTTTCTTTTTTTTTTAAGATTTATTTATTTATTATATGTAAACACACTGCAGCTGTTTTCAGACATACACCAGAAGAGGGCATCAGATCTCATTACAGATGGTTGTGAGCCACCATGTGGTTGCTGGGATTTGAACTCAGGACCTTTGGAGGAGCAGTCAGTGCTCATAGCTGCTGAGCCATCTCTCCAGCTCCAAGTTCTCATTTTCAATAGTAGAATTTTGAGTATTTTTTTCAGAAAATAACAATTTAGAGACATTTAATATTTCAAATGGTCTTCACAGTGCCATGTCACAAATGTTGCCCATTTCTAGTCCCTCTGCCTTGCTGGGACGCCAGCGGGTGCTTGCTTAGTCACCATGATTAGATTCTAGGAATTTTCAGAATCTCATTTCGCTGCCTTTGTGTTTCAAGTACACCATGAAGATGATGCAAATAGCCCATATTGAGCACATGATCTGTCCTTGTATGTCAAGGAGTACAGAATCAAGCAGGAAAGTCTGGCCACTGAAGACCAGTCCTATACTGAGGCCAATTCCAAACACAGTATACCACTGTGAGCTGAAAACCTGCCTACCTAAAACAGACTATCTATCCTACTTTATTATTTATCTTCAAATTATAGCTTTTTACGACATCATTTTCCTATGCTGCTGTGATGGTTAATCTTGATGGGATGTAGAATCACCTTGGAAACAAACCTAAGGACATATCTGTGCATGAGTTTCTAGACTAGATTAAGTGATGCAGAAAAGCCATCCTAACTGTACTTAAACACCACACTCTGGGTTAGGGCTCCCGACAGCTTCAAAGGGAGGGGGTGAGCAGAGTGCTAGCATTCAACAGCCTCTGCTCCCAGAGTCTGGATGTGATGTGACCATCTGCCTCAGACTCTTCCAGCTGGGCATTACATTCCATGATGGATGGATTTGAACCTCAAACTCAAGAGCTAGAACAAACCCTTCCCACCTTATGACACCTCTGACAGGAATTTTGTCACAGAAGTTAGAAAGGTAACTATGATGCTGGTCCTTTATTGCTCACAGTGAATGGAGAGTTTTTTGTATTGTGTCTTTTATAAAAAAAAAATCTAAAACACAAAACTAATACAACAAAGAGAGAAAGCAGCAGACTGAGCAAGGCTTCACCGTTCTATAAGGTCAAAGTAAAACTTTATTGAATGCATTGACTGAAGGAGAATAGAAAGCTTCATTTAGGCGATGCAAGGTATCAATCTCCTGACCTCTAAGAGATATTCCTGTTTGGCCATCAAGTCTGGATATAGCTTTTCCAACAAGAAAGAATCTTAAAAGTAGACCATATCAGTGTTTGCATCTTTCTCTTCCTAGTCTATTCCAGGTTAGCTCTAGCAATGGCCATGGTCTGTGCCTCTAATATGGCAGCAATGTGAAAAATAATTTTGCTCTTTTCTCAGGCCTCTCCCACACATCAGCGTTATTTACACTGTCCCTGCCTTAGGTAGGGCCTCTATTGCTGTGATAAAACACTGTGAACAGAACCCTTAGGGAGAAAAGAGTCTTGTTCATCTTACAACTTTAGTCCTCTAGCCAGGGAAGTGAGGCAGGAACCTGGAGACAGGAGCTGATGCAGGAGCCCACAGATTACTCCCTATTGATTTCACAGTCTGATTTCTTACAACACCATGATGATACTGTTCCTGGAGTGACACTACCCACAGTAAACTGGGCTTTCCCACATTATATCAGTTAAGAAATGAAACCACAGACTTGGCCCCAGACCAATCTGCTGGGAACATTTTCTCAGAGGTTTCCAAATGGCTCTAGCTTGCATCAAGTTGGTATAAAACCTAAAAATAACCAGCATGGTCCATGATGACAATTTGTTCACCTATGGAAGCTGCTATTGGGAACATTAGTTCTTCTGAAAGGTGTCTGAATCCTTTCTGGACATTAATGAAAATCCTCAACACACATAAATGTGTACATACACACACACACACACACATACACACACACACACACACACACACACACACATATACACACTTATTTGAATAGAGAACACTTTGATTAATATACCCAGAGATGTTTTAATGATAGTCTTCAATAAAATTGCAAGATTTTATTGTACTAAAAGATAATAAAAGTAAGACAAAGATTTAAAAATCATACTTAATTTTGAAAGTGTGAATAGATATTTATAAATAGTTACACAAAGGGAAATCTATCAAAGAATAGTACAGAAATACTAAAAAGCAACCAAGGTGAGCTATATAAGAATGAAGGTAGACAACCTTGTGGACCCCGCTTTACACAAACAAGTATTTCAGAGGAGCACTGAAATCCCCAGGCTGTGACTGAATAGCTGCACAAGAATCTGGCTGGACCAAGAACATTAGGAGAAAGTGGTAGATGCATTCAAACCACTTTAAAGAATATTGTTGATATTGAAAAGCCCTCGGATTTAACTGTAGAGATTTATGTTCTAATCGGGAAAATGTATATTCTGACAAATCCTGGGAAGAAAAGTTTGATTCTAAGGTTTTTTTCTTGTCTGTTTAGAAGGAACTATCATTTTAGAATTAGTAAAGATATTAAAAATAGCTGCCAAACATATTAAAGAACT
>NW_022196898.1:68031366-68050056 GCF_008632895.1 Mastomys coucha | reverse complement strand
GGCCTCGAACTCAGAAATCCACCTGCCTCTGTCTCCCAAGTGCTGGGATTAAAGGCGTGCGCCACCATTGCCTGGCTAGAACTAATGCTTTTTAAAAATGGATTAAAAAGAGAGTTTGAAATAGCATATAAAAAGGGGAACAAAAAGGATACCAATGCGGTTTACTGCTTGTCCAATTTTGGTGCTTTGTTTTGTTTGTTTTTGGTTTTGTTTTTGTTTTTTTTTCACTTCTAGAAAACATCCACAAAGAAATCATTTCAGACATCAATGTGTTCTTAGAATACAATGCTAGGAAGCTAGTTATGGTAGCACATGTCTGTAATCTCAACTTCAGGGATCCTGAAGCAGGAGGATCACCAGGACTTTGTAGGAAGCCTGAACCATATAATGAATTCCAAGAAATTTGGGGCTAAATAGTGAGATCCTGCATCAAACCTTACCTCCCAAATTAAAAAAAAAAAAAAGTGACTCAACAACTATAGAGACATAGACATTTCCAATTTGATTTGCTGGTGGTTTATGAGAAAATTTCATTAGGCTCAGGTCTTTGAACATTTGGTCCCATGAGTGGCTCTTGTGGAAACGTTCTGAACCTTTGGGGGTATGGATTCTCTGGAGCACCTGCATCATGGAGTCAGGTTTTGAGGGTCTATAGCTTCACCCCACATCTAGTTTTCTATCTTGTTCATGAATGTTGGTAAAAATTGTGTCTCTCATCTCTCATCCCTCTGTTTGTAGTGGAGTGCTACATCTCTCCCATCATTATGGGCCCTCTCTCTCTCTCTCTCTCTCTCTCTCTCTCTCTCTCTCTCTCTCTCTCTCTCTCTCTCTCTCTCTCACCATAAGCCAAAAGAAACTCTTTGTTCTCTAAGTTGCTTCTGGTCATGGTATTTTATAACAACTATAAAAAGCAACAAACCCTTAATTTCTGTGTTACTGTGGCTAGAATAGAACATCTAGATCATCCATCCTCTAATGCTATTGGTGCACTGAAATGCCATCCAAGCTAGGAGATGCATAAAGAGGGGGTGTTGTTTTTACTTTTATCTTTGCCTGGGCTGCCATGTCTTGGTGTATACAGATTGAAAACCAGGGCAGCCAAAGACAGAGACAACTTCCTGAGGTAAGGAGAATCAAGAGATTCAATATGGCCTTGGGGGCTGCTTGGCTGATATATGAGAACCACAGAACTAATTCTCTCTCTTTTTCTTCTTCTTTCCCATGGGCTAGGTGTTTGGCTTAGAGCAGCATGGAAGCAGAGTCTGGGCTATAAAGCAAAAGGAGTTCTCTGTATTCTCTCAGGCCTTGTAATAGAGAAGGTATACCTAGAGCTTGGTCTAGATATCTGAGCTGAAGACAGCCTAAGCTTCAGAGCCTTCTCAATACAGTTCGACTCCTGTTTGGGATGCGGGGGCCATTTTCCTCCATCGTCTCCTTGGATCTCATACAAAGAACAACGTTGCTTAGTTTTTATCGTTTCCTTTAATATTCTGGGCGGTAACCAAGATATTCCTAGAAGTAAGAAAAAGTTTATACCAATTAAAAGAAAAGCAGCCACAGAAATAGATTCATGTCTTAGATTAGAAAAGACATTAAAACTGCTCTCAGGCATATTAGAGAATGCACTTTTAAAATTAGATTTAAAAATGGAGATCTTGAAATGGCACATAAAAAAGGAAACAAAGTGAGCATTTTGGAAGTAAAAAATATAAAGCCTGAGATTGAAAAAAATGGCCAAACTTTATGAACAATGGACTAAAAGGACTTGATGTCCCCACTCAATAAATAAATAAATAAATAAAACCTAAGTCTTTTAGATATTATGTAAATAAGCACACGCACGCACACGCACGCGCGCGCACGCGCACACACACACACACACACACACACACACACACACACATCAGTTAACTTAGAAGCATGAAGAAAAAAGGTTAGGCTGGCTTTCAGATGCCTGAAATACTCTCTGGCCTGAAATATATTATAGTAGAAAGTCTCCTTGCTTTGGTTTGGTTTCTTTACCCTGAACTTGGATCTTCAGAAGCCACTATCTATCCTGGAGATGCAGTGAGTGTAGACAAGCAATGCTGAATCTAGCTAAGTTTGTTCCTTCTTGCATAGAATAAGGAAATAGGCAGCCTCTCAAAATACAGCCATCACCTTACCCTGCCCCCAAACACAGACAACAAGGCATCCATCTAGTGACTTAGGCTAACTAACTTTCAGCATTAACATAAATGCTTTGTCCCCGCCTCTTAGATTACCAGGGATCAGCAGGGAACCTGAATTTCCAGACCCACTCTAGATGTGTCAGAGTCCTCTCCCTGACCACCAACTCACTGCTCTGTTGGAATGCTGCAGAGAAAGCCAAATAAAAAAGAAAATTTAAATACCACAAACTCTTGTGATGTAATACATGAGATTTAAAAAAGATGGTTTATAATTTAAAAAGAACTCATAGCCATGGAGACAAGTGTGAGGACCTCAGTTCAAATCTCCACAGCCCATGTGAAAGCTATGCACAGTTAACCCTGTCTATAATCCCAGAGTTCCCTCAAAGCTCACAAGCCAGCTAGCCTGGGATATACAGTAGCACATAATAAATAGAACTGTTGTAGTGTGAGGACTAATACCCAAAGATGTCCTCTGGCTTCCATATATGTTCCATACATGTCCAAACTCACACTCATACAGATAAACATGCCTGCACATACACATACAAACACTCAAACATATACAGAAGCACTTATGATATCAATCCAGCTGAATCCCAAACTTAATGGAAAACCATCTGTGTAAACAAATAATGAAACAAAAAAATCAGAGTTATCTTACAAAGATATTTTTAAGTTATAATATAATTACATCACTCCTCTTCCGTTTCATTCCTCAAAACTCTCCCATATACCATCCTTGCTCTCTTTGAAATTTATGGCCTCATATTTTAAAATTATTGCTCAATTGTGTGTGTGTGTGTGTGTGTGTGTGTGTGTGTGTGTGTGTGTAGGTTCAGGGTGTTGAGACAACCCATATAGGATAAGCCATATCATATCAAGGCACACTATACTCAAATAACAAGACATTAGCTTAAATACAGCCAGAGAAATGATACTCTACCCATAAAGGAAGCATAATTTAAGTAATGGTAGATTCTGCTCAGCAATCATTGAAGATAGAGGAAGTGGCACAAGATCATTCAAGTGCTACAGACAAACAAAACAACAAAAAGAAAAAACAGAAACAATCTAGAATAATCTTTCATTCATTACATTTAATCTTTTTACGTAAAAAAATTAAGACATTTGAAAATAAAATAAAATTGCAAGTGTTTCTCATAAGCAAATTTATAACAGATAAAATAAGTTTCAGAAAAAGATAAAGACAACAAAACAAATGGAATATGGGACTTTTAGGAAACACATTTGGAAGGAAAAATATGGGAAAGCAGCTTTGATTTTCTCTTCTTCATCTTTGTCTTCATGTTCCTCTTTTTCTTCTCTTTTTCTTCTTCCCATCCCCCTTCTTCTCTCCCTTCCTTTTTCCCTTTCTCCTTCCCTTCCTCCTTTTCTCCTCAATTTTCTATATTATGTTTCACAATTGAAGCAAAATCCGAACACTGCCTGATGTGCCTCTGACTGTATGGAGGAGAAATATTTCAGATCACTACAAATAGAGGCGTGTCAAAGGAATTCTCTCAACCTAGCACAGTCATAACACGTGTAGAAGGTGCCATGCCGTGAAGATAGAAAAGAGAGCAACCGGTATGAAAGACACAGGGGATACATTCATCAACAACATCAAGAAAATAGAGTCAGCAAAGGTGTTTAGAGATAGGCAGGGATGGTGTACTATCATCTTCATTGAATTGTAAGATCCACTACACATTTGCATATTTTCAAAACAATCAGGACCACACTTTTTCTTTCCAGTAATAGAGTCCAGCATAAGTCTGATGCCAGGGTCTAACAAAAACATTTCAGAAGAAAATCACTGAACAATCTCCTTTATGATCATACTCACAAAAATTCCAAATATGGTAGTGAGTTTCAGTGCATGAAATGGAGAAATAAATCTGAGCAATTAAGTTTTGTATTCCTATGAAGGCAAAGTCAGTTAAACGTGTAAAGATATTGGTAAGAGTGATTTACTAAAAGTCCAATAAAATAGAGAAATATTTTTGATCAATGCAGGAAAAAAGTAATTTTCACCATCTGTTTAAACGAAGCTGAAAATTTGAAATTTTCAGCAGCTTACTGAAAACCCTGCATCCAATAATATAGGTACTGATAATATATTAAGAAGTTCCCTTAAAAGTCATATATGTAAGAAATGTTCTCATTATTTCCACTGCTAACCAGAATGTCAACAGAAGTTCTATCCAGCATTGGAATGTAAGTAAAAGGAATACAAGACACAAATGATACAGTGCATATGAAAAAATCTGAAATCTATAAATAAGGAGAGTTGAATAAGATTTGATACAAGATCAGTGTATCAAAAGTAATTATATTTTGATTATGGCAGCAAATAAATGAGAAATAAGTAACTTCTATAACAGCAGAATATTTTGTGAATTTCTTGTCATGAATTTGTCCAAAGGCCTCTTTACCTTACATTCTGCAAAACATTCAGAAGAGCGACCCATGGTGTCAGGGCAGTGAACTGAGAGGCACTTTAAGAACTCTGTAAAACTGCAAAGAAACTAGGGAAAGAATAAGCAACCTCAGGATATTATTATGACTGATGTTTTAATTGCTTTTTTCTGTCTCTACTTCATGAGTGCACATGATGCATCCTGATAACCGTTTCCCCATAATCGATCTCCCTCTCGGCTCCATCAATGCTATGTCCTACTGTTCTACTCCTCGAAGACAAGCTCCTACAGGGTCTCCTTTTAGTTTCCTAGCTTCTGTAGAATTGCAAAGTTCTGAACATGAGGGCAAACAATGTGGCAATTGTTTTTCTGTGACTAAGCTAACTTTCTCAATATTAATGTTCCTGTTTCACCCATTTATCTGAAAACTTTATAATTTCACATTCCTTTACTGTTAAGTAAAATTCCATTGTGTGTATATACAATATTTTCTCTATCCATTCATCAGCTGATGGACATCTGAGCTGATGTGATTTTCTGGCTAGTGTGAAAAGAGAGACACTGAACGTGCACAAGCAAGTGTCTCTATGGTAGTGTATCGAGCCCTTTGGACATCCAGGAAAGGAATAACTCAGTTATATCAGAGTGTATCAATGAATAAAGGTTCCTTTTTCTAACAACCTTACGTGCTTTGCTTTTTTGTTACTTAATTTCTCGATAATACATTTATGGCTCTTAAAGGGCTCTCACTCAATATATTATCAGTACATACCTTCCTGGATGCAGGGATTTTAATAAGCTGTTAGAAAATTCAAGTATTTTCCAGCTGGAGTGAGATGGGGGTCTGTTATAACTTTCATTTCTTTAATAAACTATGATATTGATCTTTCAAATCATTTGTTTATTGTCAATCTTTACTTATGTTTTTAACCTTGGGGTAGAGATGGTCTCCAGTGGTCTCTGCTAAAGGAGACGAAGATGCCTACATTTTATCTTGTTCCAAGCTTCTATATGCATTTCTCAAAATTTTAACTTATATATTATAATACTTAATATACATTAAATGTATATCTTATAGTTTTATTGTTAAGTTTACTACTGCTGTCATGTTGTAGCCGCGCTGATCATGAAGTACTCTTGGTTCTCTTCAACTGTTTACAATCAAGGTTGCTATTCAGTGCCTTTTCTATCCTCAGATACTTTTTACTCTTGGGTTTCTAGAAATTTTCACCAAAAGCCTTCAACTAGAGTTTATGGGAATTTTGAGGTCATACACACCACACACACACACACACACACACACACACATACACACACACACACACACACACACACACAGTGCTCCTGAGCTAATAGTCAGCCACACATTTCCTACTAACTTTCAAGAAATTCATTGCCTTCTGATTGTAGAATATGGCTCAGAAGTTTGAAGTCAGTTTCATTTTTTCCTTTTTGACATCAATATACCAACTTATGCCAAAATAACTGAAGATGCGCCTTCCTTTACAGATCTCAGTGACAAAGAAGCTTTGTCTCAAGAACTTATTGTAGACATTATTGCAAACCTTTCACTTGTGCTACAATGTGTTAAAATCAGATTTTCTGTTTGTCCTTTGCACATTCACTTTTAGCCTATTGCATCAAAATTAGATAATTAGTTTTCTGGGGAGAAATAGCTCAGTGGGTAAAGTGCCTGCCATACAAATGTGAGGACTTGTGTTCAGAGTCCCAGAGTCCATGCGAAGCCTGATATGGCAGTATAGGTCTGTAATCCTAGCAGTCCTGGGAGAGGATGGGAGGCAGAGACCAGAGAATTCCCAGAAGTTTACTAGTCTGCTGCCACTGAGTAGACAGCAAAAACCATGCCTCTTGACATCTATATGCTTGCTAAGCACACACAGCTACATATGCATGCTCACATACACATGCGTGTGCACACGTGCACACACACACACTCACGATCATTAGTATATACAAACTATGGAGTACCCTCCTTTATTACAGTAAGCAGAAGAAAAAGAAAGAGAGGGAAAGTTATTGGTAGTAACCCTGGGAACAGTTATTAACAAAGAATCGTATAAAGTCCCAATAGAGTAACTTTTTCTAGGGGATACCAGCAAATTAGAGATAAAATGTAGCACGGTAACTGCCTTTGTTTGCTGTGTTTCTTAAAAATACAACCTTTGAAATACTTGTGTGGGTCAAGCTTGGAGACTTGTCAAATCCGGACATGTATTGTTGTCTCAGATGCCCTTCCTGAGGTCAGAAGAACTTCCTTGATGAATATAAAGTAATCTGCTCAGATTTCTTAAGAAAAGAAAAAATACAAGTCTTTAACAAGATACTGGATCGCTTATTTAACCATTTATTTAAACCACTGATATGAATGAGGCTCATCTTTTGTTTGAGAAAACATCCTTAATATTAATGATTTAGCATCAGATTTTATAGTGACCAGGCATCTGCTGACATAATTCGAATGCAAAATTGCAGCTTCTTTTAATTTATGAAATGCTCATATTAGCGGAATGTGTGGCACAGCTGTTACTCAATCTTAGAAGGTTGTCTTTAACATTAGTTTTTCTACATGATTAAAGAATATTATGGAATCGGCAGCTTAAAAGCCTACTTCTGTCCTATTTTGGATCCTTGATGTTAGGTTGTGATGTTTGAAACCAGCCATGGAAATGCAGAAAACACAGTGGTCCTTACTTACCCTCCTGAAGAGTCATTGTGCGGTAGGATGCTGGAGATGGTTTTCCACTTCTTGATGAAGTATCATCTCTAGATTCTATGCAGTACCAAAAATGTTTCGTATGAATACTCCTTTCTGGGGACTAGCCTGGATAGTGGTATTATAGGCAAACCTAAAACTTTCAATTAATATATTTGGAGGAAGAATATACTTGGCTTAAATATATACTTGTAAGGTCATAGAATAACTGACAGTCCAGATGAATCCAGTACAATCTCTTAGTTTACAAGGTGATTTTTTTTTAATGTTACGGAAAGCCTACTACAATTCTTAGAAATCAGGAAATAGGCAATGACTGAGATACAAATGAACAGAAACACAACAGAAAAATAACAACAACAATAACAACAAAATGGAGCTTGCTACAGAATAGTAACCTGTTCCCTTATTCCAATTCCTTTTCTCTTTGCAGGTAAGTTGCTATGTCTATTGCTTGTAATAGTGTTGATAAGCACCTTGATGGCACTGATGTCTGAGTGAGGAACCCCAGTGTTGTTCCCCATAGGGCAGGTTGATGACAGCATGTGCTGGATCTATGTATGTGTTATACCAGAGATCCTGTCATCGACATTTACAGCTAAAGGAAGAGGCCAGATTGGAGCTGGGAGTCTTCATTTATCGGGATTTTCTTAGAAATGCCTGTTGCACTAATAAGTCAAAGATAAGATTTCCCACTGCTCTGTTGCTTTGTGCTTGGTTTTGTTTTAAAGAGACAGACAGAGTGTACTCTCTAGGATTTTGAAGGGACTGGCTGCAGCGCTTTCCTCGGGGGTCTTCCAGTCCTCCAATCTGTTGGTTGGAGATTGAGTAAGAGGAAGGATCCTGCACCTGCCACTGGGAGAGATGTCTATTATTATTCTACATGAAATTTGCAGGTTGACAGATGGGCCTCAGCAAATTTGTGCCATCTGAACTGCGAGCTTAAAAGGGACTAGAGAGGGAGAGAGTCCCCACATTGTAAAACAATGAAAAGTTGGCTAGAGAGAATAAACATTTGGCAAAACACCACAAATGACAAGCTTCTGGAATTGGAGCTTCCATGTCTATGTATTTTTAGGATATATCGATCCTTTGGTTCAGATGGATAAAAATTTGCTTACTCTTTTTCTAGGACACTGTAGATCCCTTTAGATTTGTCTTTAAAAGAAGCTATGAGCTACCATTCATGTGCTCCCTACTGCCTTCTAATGCTGTGTCTCAGAGAAGCTAGTCTCAACTAAAACATGAACTTAGACAATGAATATGTAATTGTAAATCTCCAAACATCGCCTACAATTTTAACCTTGAAATAAATGTTTATTTAACTCATATTCAACATAAATAAAATTAGATTTTTCGCTTGTATTTCATGAAGAAGTTCCTATTTTTTCTAAAAGAATGCTTTTTTACAAGTGCAACTTATCTTGCTTCATATACTCTTCAGAGTAGAGAGGCCCAAAATAGTACCAAATATTGAACCAAAAACATGTGTTGGAAGTTGTACATTCTTTGAAGTCTCATAAGACAATAGAACACTTACAGTTTAGATATGTTCTGAATTAAAATGGGATTCTAGCCAGGTGGTGGTGGCACATGCCTTTAATCCCAGCACTTGGGAGGTAGAGGCAGGTGGATTTCTGAGTTCGAGGCCAGCCTGGTCTACAGAGTGAGTTCCAGTACAGCTGGGGCTACACAGAGAAACCCTGTCTCAAAAAAACAAAAATAAATAAATAACTAAATAACTAACTAAATAAATAAATAAATAAAATGGGATTCTACAAAAGTTAATAGTCTCACACAGGGAGATGTCTGAGAATGAGATTCCCTACTCTGGTAGATCATCCTTTTTGACATTGTTTTAGAGTGGATGGAAAAGTTACCATGATTGGTGCTGTCCAGGAGTATGGCTTCATTGTGTCCTAGCAGGACCTCAGAAATCTAATTCAGGGAAGTAATTAAAGCCCTACAGGAGACCATGGGGAATATGTTCAAAGTGGGTAGTTTCTCTGCCTCTCTTATTGGGTTCTAAATCAAGCCAATGTCTTGGGCTATGTCAGGAACAAAAGGAGGATAATTTGGGACTTTTGGCTCCCAGTTATATATTTTAGGCTGACAACAAAGTGAGATATCTATTTTCATGCATGTGCATGTATATGTACATGTCTTTGTATGTACTCATATGTATATATGTGTATGTGCTCATGTGTGTGTCTATTCACATGTGTGTGTTTGTATGTAGAAGCCAGAAGCCAGTGTTAGGTGTCTTTCTCAGTCCCTACCCACCAATGTTTGAGAAGCAGTTTCTCACTGAATCTGGACCTCACCAATTCTTTTAGACTGGCTGGCCATCCAACCCCAGGGGTAATCCTGGCTTGGCTTTCCCAGGTCTGTAGACTGGGCTGCCATGCCTGTCTTTCACAGTAGTAGTAAGCATCTGAGCTCAGGTCATCATGTTCTCAGGGCATGAGCCATCTCTGCAACACCATAGTAGCTTTTTAAAAACTAACTAAGCTTAATTTCATTTATAGAACATAAAAGGAAAGCCATCACTTTTCAGAAGTCTTAAAAGTGATTCTGATAACCCCTCCATTGTCTTTTAAATAGAGAACAAAACAAAATCCATCAGGAGAGTAAATTCAGAAATTAGCACTTAGTGGAATGTCCCGATCAACCCTAAAAAATGATGGATTTCAGTAGAATTTCTTTAAGCAAGGAAGAAAGTGGAAGTAATTGTGAATGTAACCTATTCACCAGATGTAATTGCCTTCTCAGAGGCTTACAGCTGAAAAAGCTCAACATTTTTAGTTCTTTCTGAACTCTGGCTAGCTGGTTCTACTCAGCTGTTCTGGTCCAAACTCCTCTCCAAGCTGACTGATCCAAACTGGCTTCTCTGGCTTCTGACTAAATTTCTCTGCTTGACCTCAAACTAACTCTAGCAATCTCTTCTAATCTTCTGGATCCTTCCCATTCTCTTTCTCATTCTGTCTTTACCTGCAACCTGTCTCTATAAAACTGTCCCAGTAAAACTGTTTCCTCTAACATACATGGAACTACAATAACTCACAAAAGAATTCAACTCCACTGCAATGGCTGAACTGAACTCAACTGTACTCTACTCTGATTGCACTGAACTGACTCAAGTCCATTGCACTGAACTCAACTGAGTGCACCGAATTGAATTGCCTTCCACCCTGACTCAACTCTCTGCTGCTCTTAAGTAGCCTCTTTTCCCTGAGAGTTGAGTATATCCTATCTCTGACTAAATTCTGTCAAAATTTTCTCTGACTCATTCATTTATCTCTCCCTTAATTAGACATCACTTACAAACATAGCTGCTGCCTTCTACAAACTAATACTACATACATTGATTGGGATTAAAAGTGTGTACTCAGGGCATGTCTATATTCCAACCAGATCATGCTGTAAGTGAAGATGTGTTTGCATTCCAACCAGAAGGACTAAAGGTATGTCATTCCAGCCAGATCATACAGATCTACAAGATCTTTTGATGTGGTCCCTTGTTGGAGAAGCCACAATGCTGGATTAAAGTTCCTCTATAGGCAATTACTTCCCACTTACATTTCTAAATATGAAAAGAATTTTTATCCAGAAATGTATTATGTCTCTAGAACTTCACAAATTAACAGAGTCTAAAATATGCATTATGGACCAAAGTCCTTCTAGCACCAATGAGCTTTCACCAGCTTCCCAAACTTCATACACACAACTGTGGTGATTTGGAGGAGCCCAGTGCAGTGTGTAGCAACCTAAAGCGGCCATGCCAAGGCTGTGCTGCTCTTTGCTTTTCTGTCAAACATGCTATGCCAGTATTTTCTTTACAGAAAAATTTCCAGATTCCAAGGCCCTGAACAAAAGTACTCTATACAAAGAGACTTTAAACTGCTTTTTACAGTGATTAAGTTTTCGTTTATATGGTACACTATTGAAGAAAAGCCACACAGGTACTAAAACATTAGACAATGGACAAAATGCCTTCTTGACACCTGTCTGACCAGAGATCATAAAACCTGGCCAAAAGCAAGTGATTGCTGGTCTGGAGCAAAGCCTTGTAGACATGAGTATGAGAAATGGCAGTCACTTCTTCTCACTTGGTCTGTGGACAATGAGGATACTCATCATCTTTCCCACAAACTACAGTGGCACCATATGCTGTGGGGGTAATTTCTCTGATCAGAGCCAACTATAGCCAAGAACTGCTAAAGGGCATTTTGCCTCTGGCAGACATGGTTATGCCACTCTTCCTGGATTTCCTTGGGTGTTACCTATACAGAAAGGTTAACAGACCTACAGCCTCCAAAAATGATGCTCAGAGAAGAGAAATGAAACAAGAGTAAAAAGAAATAATAAATAATAGGAATTTTCAACAAAAAATTGACTTTTTATATATAATTTCCACAATGTAAATATTTTATTTTCAGTGCAGATCTGTGCAAAGCTAGCACTGTTCCTGCTTTGTGGAAGCACAATGTTTAATAATATGCTCAATCTTCACTATCAAACAATGACCCACACTTTAATAGGCACTCCAGACATTACTCCCCATTTCTGTAAACTCAGTAAACTGTAATAAAGGTATTTTATAGGCAGTAGGGTTATTTTTTAAAAGAAGATATATTATCTAGATTTCATCAGCACATAAAAATGTTATCTTGGGAACCCTGGAAGATTCATATATTTCTAAATTATAGCACATTGCTGTCACTTTCACATGAGATCATTCTAATTTTGTAAAATATATATATAATAGCTCGGGCTGGGTCATGTTTCACACTTTATTCTATTTGAATTAATGATATTATTTACTCGGAGCTCGGCTGCACACTGGCCTCACATCCGATGAGGTAGTTCATAAAGAGGGAGCAACATAATAAATGAGGAAAATGTTATTTACTCTCTTGCCCAATTCTCAGGAGCTTGGTGTAAATTCCACTCAATAAAATGTGTTTGGTTTGCTTCTGTGTTCCTTTAAGTCTGGAGAGACAGGAGTCTTGGTAGGACTTACTCCTGAGCCTCTGCAGTTCTCAGCTCTGGAATACCTTGATCCTAGAAACAAGACATTCTCCTGCCATAGAACTTGAGTGTCTGGAGCTCAGCATATCCTCCCTAGACCCGGGAGAGGCCAAGAACACCAGGCAGCAAAGACTCCAGTGAGTTGTGCACAATAAACCTTTCTCAGAGAAGTTATCCATTAAAAGAGGAGTATGCACTGAATGGAAACTGTAGTGTTTCCAGAAGTATTCAGTTTGGCATCTAGCTACCTGGTCTGAACCTAAATGGGATTCTAGTGCAAAGCCTGAGTGGACTTTTGATGAGAATAACTACATAACCCAAGAGTTCAGGAAGGCGGGGAACAACGTTCCTAAGCAGAAATGGAGGAACAAAGAACCAGGCTTCTCTTTGGCATACATTTCAACCCTACCTGTTCCTGACAAGACCTTTGGTATCACAAGAAACACAGCAGTGGTCATCACAAGGCCAGCATGCATGCCAGGAACCCTAGGCCATACTTATTTATCATCTTTACCCAGGAATCTGTGGTTGTCATGGCTCATATATCAGAAGAAGACAGTACTCTAGTACTTTATGCTTTGCTTCATTTCCAAGGCCCTAGTAGAATATCATCTTTGTTTTTTAAATACTAGTGAGCCACAGTCACTGTATCAAATCTAGAGCTGCAATGTTCAGTCTGAACTTAGAAATTCATTTCCTACCATGACGAACATTTATGAAAATAAAGACTGAATAGTCCTCAGTAAACCCAGGTAAGCTAGTTTGGATCTCTCTGTATCAGTTATATAGAACTCAAAACACGAACAGGAGAGCATTAGCCTTTAGGTCTCAAAATGTGATCAAGAATCAGTCCAGAGCTTTCTGTCATGTTCTTGACATCTTGAGGGCAGACATGTAGTTTCCCTTGTTCTTCAAATCTTTTCCACCTGGCAATCTATAATTACCTCCCACTCTCTGAGCTGCCACTATTCTGTCACAAACTGGACATGACATTTCCTTGCCTTTTAATGCAAAAAAATAATAATCACAATTATAATTCAACAACAAAATAATAGTAAACAAGTATCATCCCCAGTTTACAACAGCCTTCAAATATCAATTAGTTCACATTTTAAAAGCAAAACCACTCACAGAAAATTTTATGCTGTGAAGAACTTAACAGACACATGAGGAGTCTGGAAAGAAAGAATTCCATTTTAACAACATAAAATACTGCAGACTGGCTGTGACACTGACAGCCATTTATACTCACCCCAGCTCCTGGTGACCTGGATCCCCTTTCTTCATTTACTGTGTTTCTGTCCACGCAAAGGTCAAAGTATAAGGTCAGAGACTCAACCATCCACATGTTGAACAGATTTTTAAAAAATAAAATAAATTATATTCCAGAAAAATTCTAAAGAAAAACTAGGCTTTGTCACACACTTAACAACGGATATTGGCAATGTGATCTAGTTCAGGATACTCAGTTGTAACTTGCAGTAAATTCACAGATCCTCTTCTCTCTGGGCCCATACTCATATTGTACCTACTTGGATATTCTCTTTAAAAATTTACATCACTCTTATTTATTTGTCTACGAGCATACTTGCAAGTTCTTCAGAACGCACATGGAGGTCAGAGGACAATTTGCAGGAATTAGTAGTCTCCTTCTATTATGTGGATTCCAGGACTGAACTTAGATCCTCAAGCTTGGCTGCAGGTTCCTTTCCTCAGCCACCTTGCCTCCAGTCTTTCCCATTTATATATTTTATAAGTAGGTCTATAAAGGCTGCATCTGTAGGCAACATTCATTGGCTGTTTTCTTGTCATCATTCCCTGAGCAATACAATTGCATAATATTTACATTGTATTGGGCACTGTAAAGTAACCAATGATGGTTTCAAGTATTTAGGGCAATTTCCCAGGTTCTATACCAATAGCACTTCATTTTACATAAAAATATGATCATTCATTCTGGAACCAACTCCTGTCTATAGTGTGACAAGTGAATATGTATGAACATATACATATATATGAATACATGAATATATATGTATAAAACATACAAATATATACTAGTACAGAGCTACACACAGTCTAAATTTAGTTTTCTACTGGCTATCTATAAACTTAATCATGCCTTCTTAAGAATGGTCACTATATTCCAATACCATATTTGTTCCTTCAGATGAATATCTATAAACACTTGGTTTTAAGTGTTTTTTCAGTGTTCCATTTTATCCTATGTAATATGGGGCAAGCAGGTGAATTAAAGTTCCTAATTGTTTTAGCAGTCTATGAAAGAGATCAATATAATTTTGTTTAAGGCAAGGTCTTATTATGAATCGCTGGCTATCCTTGAGCTTGCTAAGTAAGCTGAATGGCCTTGAACTCATACTTGTTTTTTTGGTTGGTTGGTTTTTGTTTGTTTGTTAGTTATTTTGTTTGTTTGTTTTGTTTTTGCCTTCCTGGGTACTAGAATTAAAGGTGTACCCCATTTTATATATAATATGCATTACCTATAATATATTCATGTATCATATGTATGTGTATGTGTGTGCTTGGGTATGTATGTGTGTGTATGTATTCACATTTTTAATATATTGGCTAAATCTTAACAGAAATAGAAGCCCATGGATGGAGAAAGATGAAGCACTGAGATGTATGAGTGTGTGTGTGTGTGTGTGTGTGTGTGAGAGAGAGAGAGAGAGAGAGAGAATGTGTGTGTGTGCGTGTGTGTGAATGTGTGTGCATGTGCATGTGTGTGTGCATGTGTGTTCGAGTGTGTATGCGTGTGTGTATACGTTTGTGTATGTGTGTGTATGTGTGTGCTTGTGTGTGTGTGCGTGCATGCATGCGTGTGTCTGTGTGTGTATGTGTGTATGAGTGTTTGTGTGTGTGTGCATGTGTGTGTATGTGTGTTTGTGTGTATGAGTGTGTGTGCGTTTGAGTTGTGGGTAGAAAAGGGGTGAAAATGTCTTTTGTGTGTCTTTCTGGCTTTTATGGTTTAGGAATAAAATAAGCAACTAGTGGGTGGACTTATGTTTCCCTCAATTGATGAGTGGCTATATTTCCCTTAGTTATGAACATCAAAAGTGTTTAAAAAGGAATTACCACTAGATGCTGGTCCAACTGCTCCTTCACACCACCAGTAATTTGCTAAATTTATCATTAACTGTAACATACTTCACTGATGGGTCTGGAACTAGAAATATTCAGGGTTGACTATGTTCATTCACAAGATACTGAAATTTAATCCCACACCCCAGCCTATGAGTTGACAGTAGAAATCAACTGTCAATCTTTAGATGCCCCATGGTTCTTTGTTTCCAACTAACCATGTAATGATTCTAAAACCTGGCTCTTAGGGGCAATGTTAATTTCCTCGTTTGTGGTTGTCTGAGGAGAATACCTATATTCCTAACTTATTCTTTTAAATTGTTAATAAAATAATACAATGGAGACAGTTTTGAATTACATGGACTCACAACAAATTTTGCTTCATTAAGCAAAACTATAAAAGTTTGAACACAAGTAAATATTTTAAATTTCACACAATAGCATGATAATATATGTCCTTAACATTATTTTGTTATTCCTACTATGGGATACTGGATGTCTAAAACTCCTTTTTAACATAGTGAAACTTAATCTCATTCATAACAGCTTCAACAGTGTGACAAAGCCATGTTTGTGTTCAGAAATATGGAAACATTTGGTTACATAGAATCTTTATTCTTCTCACTATGAATAGAGTCAATGGATGGGGACTCTGTAGATAAGAATGATAACATGATCTGATATAAAGGATGCCATTCTTTAATACAACACAGTAAAAAGTCTTATACTATCATTAATGACAGAGAACATTAAGATCTAAGCATTCCTTATCTCCCTAAGTTGCCTCTTCGTTTTCTTATAATAAACTAGTAAGCTGATTTTCTCCCTCAGTATAAATGAGATGTGATAGTCTCTCAAGGTTTTCATGAGAAAGAAACACTTTCAGAGATTAAGAGCCTTCATAGGCAGGAATTTCACATAATGTATTTTAGCCTGAATCTGTATGTGTCCCCTTTGTATACCTCTCTGTCTCTTTCTATTTGTCTCTCAAGTTCACCATGCCAGTCATAGGCTCATCACTTGGTAGCAGGCTAAATAAGTGTTCTGCCTTGGAATTTTTAGTCTTAATTATCAGTATCAGATATAATAGTTTTGCTTCACTGATCATATTTCTTCCTTCCTTCCTTTCTTCCTCTCTCTCTCTCTCTCTCTCTCTCTTTCCTTCCTTTAGTTTTTGAAGGCATGATTTCTCTGGGGAGTTCCCCTCACTCCCAATTCAATCAGCTCATATCTTCATTGTTCTTATTGAACATCTTTTTAGTTATTTCCAATGTGTCTATATCATTCTGGTTTCAGATACTCAAATAGAAACAACATTTCACTGAATCTTAGACTGGATACAGAGAGGATCATTTGCTTTGTCCCTTCCATCACATTCTTTCAATTTGTGTAAATGGAGGAGTTCTTGGTAAATTATCTACAAACCAGTAACCATGACTATAAATGGCTTGTTAATGTATCTTTCCTAACCAGAACTTTAAGTTCTCCCTTTGTATGTATCTCTCTGTCTCTGTCTGTCTCTGTCTCTGTCTCTGTCTCTTTCTGTGTGTGTGTATGTGTGTGTGTGTGTGTGTGTGTGTGTGTGTGTGTGTGTGTGTGTGTAGAAGAGAAGATTGAAAAACAGATGGTTGAGATTACTGGACCATATCCAATATCCATTACAGTATCTAACATTTGTGTAACTTTCCAAAATGTTTTGTATATTCTTTGTTTTCCTTTTTTAGCCCCATAAAAAGTTATGCTATTTCTAATTTATGAACAAGATGACCAGGTTTTAGAGAGTTTCATGGAACTGCTTCTGATGATACAGGGAGAAATAGAAATGCCACGTCTTCCACGTCTTCTAAGGTCAGCTGCTTCTAAATTCATCAATCTTTGAAATATGAAACCTGATGTAAAAGACTGAGAAGTGAGTGTGGAGTCATACAACATGTTTGAAATCTTGATTCCTATAAAGATTATAGGCTGCCATGAGGAAATTGAATAAATCCTTTGAGCCACAGTTTTATCATTTGAAAATGAACAGAGTAATTTAGGCTTTCAAGAGAGAATGTAAGGTATTGATAAGATAGCTAATGAAAATTTGACTGGTTAAGTAGAAGCATGTATTCTTGACTCTTCTTTTGTATCTACTCCCCGCTATGAACCCATTCCAGTAAAAGTCTAAACCTGGGTTTATATAGTTTATATATTTAGTGTGTGTGTGTGTGTGTGTGTGTGTGTGTGTGTGCACACGTGCGTGCGTATGCATGTGTGTGTGTATGTGTGTGTATGTATACACATGCGTGTGTTTCAAGGCATGTACATGGAGGTAAGAGTAACACTTGAAGGACTTGGTTCTCTCCAAGTCCCACTATGTGGGTCCCAGGTATTGAACTCAGATCATTAGAACTTACAGAAAAAGGCATTTTGCTGTCCCCAAAGTTTTCTAATGTTATATATAGCTACTAAATTCTTTACATATTCTAGCATAGATATTTTCACAATATTCTGTGAGTTTTAAACATACCTTTAATAATAGGAGACATAAAATATGTCTCTTTTTATCTCTTGGTCTTTATATATTTTGAAATTTAAAAAACAAGAACAAAAAATATCAAGTATCAACTAAATCTATTTTCAGAAAAACTGGGATACACAGAGATGGACCTACAGAAATTATTTTATTGTATCCCATGCATAAAGAGAAAGTGCCTGAGACAGAAGGCAGAGTAAAATGTTTAGAAATTGAGTTTACGTCTCAACGATTCCATTTTGGTGATTATTTTTGCTCAATCAAGCCCTATAAATTCATTGTAGCAAAGACAGCAGCATCCAAGGGGGCTTTATTGCCTACTATGGCTCTAACGTGCTTGACAAAAGTTTATGTGTTAAAAACCTAATCCCTAAATTCATGTGTGGATGTTATTAAGAGGGGAGGTCTTCAGGAAGTAATTGGAGATAGTTGAGGTCAGAAGGCTGATTCTCTCATGATCAGATTGTAATACTGAAAATTGGAGGAAAAAAAAACCTAAGTGTACATGTTTCTGCTGTCTCCACCATGCCTCCACCATGCCTCCTGCTGTCTCATGACCTGAGAAGAAATCACATGACTCCTCCTCTTGAATATCTACAGAACCATGAGATACATAAATCTTGATCTTTATGCAATATGAAGTCTGAGATCTTCTTTTTTTTTTTTTTTTTTTTTTTTTTTTTTTTTTTTTTTTTTTTTTTTTTTTTTTTTTTT
>NW_022196898.1:67991744-68023046 GCF_008632895.1 Mastomys coucha | reverse complement strand
TGCTGACTGTTCCCGGCTTAGGAACTCACCGGAGAGAAGATGGCAGCTCTCACTAGAAAGTCCGGGTCCGAGATCTTCTATTAATAAAGTTTCTGACTCTCAATTAAATTGCCTCCTACAGTGAATACTTTGCAGTATATTAGCACAGAATGCCTACAGATGATGCTGATTTGCTCCTTATTTCTCTTTCAATTTTACTAAAGTATTTATGGCCATAGAGTAACTTTGCTATAGGTGTCAGAGTCAAGAGGTTTTGGTGAAGAAGTACATGTAGAGGTCTGGCCCGAGCACAGGAGCACTTGGAATAGGGGTGATGTTAAAAGTCTAGCAGGAACAAGAACCCGTGATCCCTGAGCACAGCCTGGGGTAACCCAGGGGTAAGTTTCAAATGGAAACTAACTTTGAAGTTCATTCCTAAAGTTTAATGTTGATGAAGAACTTTGCTTTGAAGTCCCAAGTCGGAAATCTCTTCCACCCGATTCACTTTCTTTTCTGTAGAAGTTTGTAGATAATGATTTTTATTAATTTGTCAATGTATAATATTGAGTATTAAAAATGTCTGTGACTGAATATTGAAATGTGTATTGAAATTAAGAGCTCTGCCACGGAACATCCTCCTCAACCTGTGAAGGGAAAGTAATGGTAACTAGATTCTCACGCCACCTCTTGCTTAGTTCTTTGACTTAGGCAACTTAATCTTTCATACTATCTTACAGATGTGAACTGTCACATTTAATGGGTTCATAATAGAACTCTTTGTATTTCAAAATATATAGTAAGAACATTCTTTTTCCAACTGTCCCATTTCTGTCTTCTATACAATGTTAAAGTTATTAAGGAACTGATAAAAGAGACAGAAAGATGGCTTAGCAGATACAAAGGCTTGCCCAGCAAGCCTGAAGACCTGAGCTCAATTCCCAGAACCCATGGTAAAAGAAGATCAACTCCTAGGAGCTGTCCTTTGACCTCCATATGTGTGTCATGGCATGTGTGTGTGCATGCACATACATTTACATTCAAAGCAATAATAAAGTATTTAAAAAAGAACAGGAGAAAGATCAAATGGAAACATGGGTCACCCACAAAAGAGGGCATATAGATTTGTCAACAGTAATTAATAAGGAGCCATCTTCAGAACAGGAGGACTTTAGATAAAGATATATCTTTCTCCTGAAACTCAGTCTTTTCCTCTGCCCTTCCAGAGCCTAAATCCTACAATGTTAATTTTTAAAAACTCTATTATTGTTTAAATTTCCTCCTGTTTTGGTGTGGAATTAAGATATTTACAGTTTTCTCATTTATGTTGGATTTGTAAGGTTCTGTATATATAAACAGAGCTTGCTGTACTGACAGTTCTCACTGTTTCCAATCACAGTACCAGAAGTGCTCAGTCTGCACCCCTAGAAGTAACCAGCTCCTTTTTATTTTGCTTAATTTCCTATAATATTTTCAGAATTAAGTTCTCAACAGACAGGGAAATAACATTTTTAAAGATACTTTGACAGGAACATATAAATGCACAATTTTGCAAAAGTGTTTTTCCTTATAAATGAATTGGTTTTCAGAAATAATGGAGATTGTATTTTTATCAGCCATAGTGATATAAAAAGCTACCACACAGGATCATTGCATTCAGTCACTTGTCTACCATAATAATAAATTTCCTGAAATATACACTGGGTCTAGCCTGTTCACCATTTCACCCAGAGTACCTGGCATAGAAGCTGTCATACAGATGAACATTAAACAGTAAATAAATAATTAAACAATGTTATTTTCTCAATATCAAAGTTCAGTAGTCATTTTTACATTTGAGGGAGGGTTCTAAGAACAAACAAGCTATTGAATAAACTCTATTGTGCATGTTATCTGAGATGTGACAAGGAGTGGCTTCTGAGGACAGACGGTGCTTCCTACTTTATTCTAAATGGTCATGAGTGACTGCTGCTTCCAGAGGCTGCTGCTAGCCACAAGGATCCAAGAACCAAAATCATCACTTTTTCATTTTGCTGGTCTACATATTTGTGTTCCCATTCCCCCAAATTCACATATTAAATCCCATCTGAATGGGCTGTTATTAAAGAATGAACTTCTAGGGGACTGGATAGATCATCACAGTCATGCTTCCATTGAGTGATTACTGTCCTCATCATAATGAATTAAGGGACCTGTCCCATCAGAGGAGGACACCACAGAGAAAAAGCATCATTTTTAAAAAAGGAAATGGGATCTCATCAGATCCCATATTTGTTGTCACCTTCACCTTGGTTTCTTGGTTCCCAGGGCTGTGAGAAATAGATTCTGGTATTCATAAGCCACCCTATGCTGTATTTTGTGACAGAAGTGGCCTAAAACACTACTTTTGAGGTTTTACTCTTTCAGTGTTTTTCCTGGTCTAGTGCATGCAATTGAGTCTTTATGCTTAGAGAGAACTAGAATGCCCAAGGTAAGTACATAGACCTGGTGAGCACATCTCCAAAGCTCT
The DNA here is from genome assembly GCF_008632895.1 of Mastomys coucha. Classification (NCBI taxonomy): domain Eukaryota; kingdom Metazoa; phylum Chordata; class Mammalia; order Rodentia; family Muridae; genus Mastomys; species Mastomys coucha. Next base: position 68,020,561 of record NW_022196898.1, on the reverse strand, counting down.
TAGTTTCTTTTTCTTTCCCCAATCCTTTGCCAAAATTAGGAACTGTGATTGGATGTCACTGTTCCTTTGGGGAAGTCAATCACTGACTTAATGAAACTGGTTACCAAGCTCTACAAATAGACTCCCTGGAAAATAGAGACAAGGCTAGGCTCTTAACAGAGAAGCAAGACTACAGCAGCTGCAGTCAGCTTGATCATGACTGGTGGACTAGGCTTTGTCCCTTCATTCTCTGAGCCATTCACCTGAGTTGTGACTGGATCAGTAGGGTGATCCATATCTACTCTCCAGCATGCAGAATCTTTCTACTGTAGCACTGCAGTCACGGAAAAGGTTGATGAATTGAGAAATTCAACTGCATCACACCTAATCAAAAAGGAAAATCACATAGGGTCCATGAGGAGTATCAGAAAGTCACAGCTGACAGGTCACACAACTGAGGCAGGATGACAGTGTGGAGTATGAGATTTCTTTTAACTTCTTTCCAGAAAGCAAGTTGTCAGAGTGGCTCATTAGTCTTAGAGGTCAAAGGTTTCTATTCTTCTGCTTACAGATTGTACATTGGCATCAAATTCCCACTGATGCTGGTGATATAGCCTCTTATATAAAAGAAATTATCCACAAAGATATTTGTTTTCAAGTTATTTACTTATTTATTTATTTATATCTCAAACATTGCCTCCCTCCAGGTGTCCCCTTGAAGACTTTTCTTCTACATTCCCCTCCCCCCATTTGCCTCTGAAAGGGTGTCCTTGTTGGGTATCCCCTATCCCTGGGGCATCAAGTCTCTATAGGATTAGGCAAATCCTCTACCGCTGAGTCCAGACAAGGAAGTTCTCTTCTCCACCTGTGCAGGGGGCCTCTGGCCAGCTCAGGTATGATGGTGGCTCTGTTTCTGGGAGCTCCCAGGTGTCCAGGTTAGTTGGCTCGTTTGGCCTCCCTATGGGTTTGCCACCCCCTTCAGTTCCTTTAATCCTTCAGGGGATCCCTCTTTCACTGGGATTCCCAACCTCAGTCCAATGCTTAGCTGTGGATATCTGCATCTGTCTCAGTCAGTTGCTGGTAGAGTCTCTCAGAGGACAGCGATGCTAGGCTCCTGTCTGCGAGTGCAACATTGCATCAGTACCAATGTCAGGGTTTGGCGCCAGCCTATGGGATGGACACTGGTATGCTATTACTTCAATCTCTGCTCCATTTCTGTCCCTGCATTTCTCTTGGACAGGAGCAATTTTGGCTCAAAAATTTTAAGTAATGCTGGTTGTTAGCTTATAGGTGATTCCATTAGGCTCCTCCCAGGGACCTAGCAATGGCTTATGCTATCACCTCCTTCCATCACCTACCCTGGCCATGTCTGTGGGTGGCATCTAAAAGGCCTTCTCACCACCACAGTTCTCTCTCTGTGTTCCTGTTGTTCCATGTGTTCCTGTTAGTCTCTCCCCATTTCTCTTCTTCTCTGTCCCTGCTTCTCTGCCCTCCATAGACTTGCTCCTATCTGTCTGCCTCTACCCCTTCTCCAGGCCCTCACTCCCCTCCCTTTTCCCAAATAAACTCACTTTATACCAGATCTATTGCAGGACCTGATATTTCAGGGGGTACCTTGGGATGAGCCTACCAGGTAACCCCTTACCACATTATATTTCATAACACATATCAAATCAATGTTATCCATTATCAGTAGTGCTGTTGGTGATTAGTAGGTTGTTTATCCAGGTTTCACTCTCGTTAGAAAAAGTTGAGATGTGGGGTGGCTTAGTTAGTAAAGTTGCTGGGCACATAAACATGAGGCCCTGAGTTCTGATCTCCAGTATCCACCTACGCCCTGCACACAAAATAGGCAAGGGTGTAATTCCAGCACAAGGGTAAGGGATGAAGAAGGAGAGAAACCAGAGTCCACTAGCCAGCCAGTCTAGCTAAATTGGTGAGGTCCAGGTTCAGTGAGAAACTTTTTCTTAAAAAGTAAAGTAGAAATTCTTTAACAGGCATGGCAGAAATGAACGAATTCTAAATAGGCCCCATATCTCTCAGTATACATGCACACTATTGAAAAAAAAACTTAGACACAAAGAAATGAGAAGTTCCCAGTAATCTAATGCTTGGAGAAGAAAATGGTACATAGACAGAGGAGCAGCCTATTTCATAGAAAGAGATCCCTTGCAGTTCAGTAACTTGTCTGACCACCCTCCAGGATGAGACTGAAGGTCAGATATTGAAATTGGGGGACCATACATATTGTGGACATGCATATTCCTTGGTCCTCTGTTTAAACCTTGACCTCATTTCAGAGCCCTGAAGATAAACTCAAGCAATTTGTTGGTTCTGTTTATCTGTCTTTCCAAGTTGGCCACATCGAATAACCACACTCCATCCCAACACACACACACACACACACACACACACACACACACACTTTTACTTTGACACTGTTATCTGGATTATTGAGTATGGGTGGTTCTAAGTGACTTGCAGCACAAGTTGTCACCAAGTTCTATAACAATTCCAGCAATGACTTGTGAAAGTGCTTGCAACCTAAGTTCAATCTATAAAGCCCCTTATGGAAGGAAAGAATTCTTCAAAGGATTCTTTCAAATTCTCCAAAGAACCAATTCTCTAAAGCCATGTCATTAGTATATGTACATTACTTTCACACACACAAAAATAAGTCATACTAGTTAGTAAGGTGTAGAGAACTAAGGAAGGCAGGCCACGTTGACCTCTGGACACCACACATGCTTATACATATGTGTGCATCCACATGCACACCTGCACACATGCACAAGGACACACAGGTGCACCCCACACACACACACACACAAACCAAACCAAACAACACAACTTTTGAACTAAACTCCAAATGACTACTGTGACCATGCTTTAACATGAAGTATCTATGCCAGGCTGACCAGTCTTTGCTCAAGGTAACTGTAAAGGAAGTTGAATCTCTTGTGTCCCATTATGTCTTATTTCCCCTCTAATTTCTCTAGGTCCAACACAGGAGAAAATTTTCAGAAATATAAGAGCTGCATGTTTTCCTTACACAGTGAAAGTGTATGTTCCAATAGAGTTTGGGGATGTTCTTAGACGTTCAACAACACTGTCGTCCATATTAAGATTTGTCTTCATGAAACCAGATGATCAGAAATTGCTTGCAAGAAAGGAGACAAACAAGAAAGAAAATTACTTGAAGTGTGTAGAGGTATGCAAGTAGCAGTCGTCAAAAAAGGCAGTCACCGTGTGAATGGCAGTCACTGCATGAATAGCCCCGCCACAGAAAGAACTGTCTCCCATTTCTTTCAGCGAAGCTGAGATGCTTGCAGAAAAGGGACTCTCTTTTCTGCCTTTCTCTGGAGAAACTTTTTTTCCCTCTAGCAATAGAGACCTTTAAGGCTGCCTTTTCTTTGCGAGCCCTTTTGAATGTTAATGTCTTCTTTGCGACTCATTAACCTGGGGTGGTTGTTTGGCACTCTGAACACCAAGACATCCCATCAGAATGAACTGGGGCAAGGCAGCCTCTAGAAACACACCTGGGTCTCTGGGCAGTCATCTGTGGGCGATTGCCTCCAGGTGTTTGCCAGTGGGAACCCATTGAAAGTCAATGCAATTTAGAGCAATTTTTCTGGCAGAGGAAATTAACCTGCAGGAATCTGCAGGCAACAGGTGTATTTTGGGGCAGTCACACCAGCATCCTGCACGGCGGAGACAGGACCTTGACTACCAGGTGGCATGCAGGAGGCTGGGTAATTGGAGGAGGCAGGAAGTCAGTGCAGAGAAGATGGCCAAATTGCAGGTCAGCATGGGTTGGTATAATTATGGGTTAACCCTCTACTGCCTGTTAACCAAAACTATTTGTGTGCTTGAGGAACCAGGAAATCTTCACTAAAGGGAGAAGAATTATCACTCAAGCTCAAGTCAACTGATGCTTTTTAAGCTAAAGTTTGGAGCAAATTGTTTTTGATTTAGTGTTTGGTACTCAAAATAGAAGATTGTCAGGAAGCACGGTCCTTCAGGAAGGCACAAGAAGTGAATTTTAAGTGCTTGAAAGCCTCTTGCCTCTGAAACAAACATAATTTTACCCAGTGCTTTGGGCCCTTTCACTTCTTTTGAAAAGACACATAGAGAGAAGCATACAGACTAAAGAGCAAGAGGCAGCTCCCTATTTCCTTTCTTCTTCTCTCTTGGACGCTCTTACGCTCTCACAGTTTGACTCCATGGAGTTCTCTTTCCTTTGGGAACATTGATGTTTATTGTTCCTTTCATATGAACTAATTGGCTTTGAATGAATTGAAATCAAATACATCTGAAGTCCTATACTAAACAGATTTCTCCTTTGGCATAGATTTTGTTAAAATCTCAATATGGCCATAATGTGTATGGCAAAGGCCCATAGAGGTTGAAGAATGTGGACTTCAGTTTTATTTTGATCTGAAGTTTATGATATTCTTTAAAAGTGATGTTGAAATGTGTGTATTGTCAAAGTAATATGCAATTAATGGTGATTGTGAGGGCAGAGAAGCTATCATTTCCATTGTTTAAGCATTGAGGAGAGAAATTGATTGTTCTTATGAGTACTAATAAAATATTGTATAAATTTAGGAGAGGAATGTACTTTTGAAGCAACATGCAATTTATAAAATTTATATAATAAAGGGCAGAATGACTGAGAATAGAATAAATCACAGTTTTGATAGTCTTAAACCTGTTTTGAAGAATACTTATAGTAATCAAAATCTCACCTCAACATTTTATAGTATTTATCTATCTGATCATACATGGCAAAAATGTCAAGTGAAACGTCTATTTATAATCCCTTGTGACTTTTGAGAATGAGTTGAAGGGAAATGTCCATTTTGCCACCTCAAAATTATGAATAACAGGCAGTCATTTCAGCAGTAAAGTAAAACTAACATTTGACACAGACCATCAAGGAAAATGGCACCGCGGACATAAGGAAATGCTTCCACACTGTGTCTTTAAAACAACAGGCAGCAGGGAACAAGTGGAAGAAAAATTGCTTGTTGTTAAGAGTCTAAAATAATATGAAACTTAATTTGGTCAAACTGAATGTCCCAATCCAGTGTCAAAAATGTGGCCCTTGATCTAGAAGGCCAGTACCATCCAGATTAAGATGCTGACCTCAGATGGGATTATGAGGAGCTGACAGTGACCCACTCAGCCAGGCAAAGCCTGCAGTGGTGAAGGCTGCACTCCTAGTGAGAAAGGAAAGATTATTAAAAGTTTTATTCCCTATAAAGAGGCTCTGCTCTTTATGTGAGGCATGAAGGCTCTTCTAGAATGTGTGGGAAATATGTTTCTGAGTTTCTTTTTACTGGATGCACAGAGGTTATTTGAGTTATCAGATGTGGTTGTTGGAATCAAGCACATTTCACTGTGGTGAGTTATATGCACAAAGGGACTCAGTAGGTTCTTAAAACACAGGACATGAAGTTGAAAAAGGGTGGGGAGGTAGGAGTGAGTCTGAGAGGGGTTAGGGCAGAAAATGGCAGGTAAATATGACTTAAATATATATTGTATGCGTGCAAGGAATTCACGATAATTAATAAAATATATCTAACTTCAAAATCACTTTTCAAAGTTATTATTCAGTGTCTAGCACCTTTGGACTAATGATCAATAGAATTAAGAAGAAATCCAAACATTTACAGTCAAAGGAATAATACAGTGATTTTTTTTTTTGGACAAAAAATAAATTGTTCCTAGTATTTCAATGCACAGAAAGTTTAATTCACTTATTTATCATGGGGGAGTAGGGGTGAAAAAACTATGATTGAATTGGAATTAGATAAAACAAAACAAAACAAAAACAAGTTTCATATCCTCTTTCATGACCCATGTGTCCTTAGGCCAACATTACCTGTCTAGGTCACTCCTTTCTAAACTGTAGATTACACCCACGCTTAAATCTATTTACATATGGTCTCAAACTTCAAAAAAAAAGTATGTTCTCTTTCATATGTGAAAGCTAGCCTATAATGTATACATGCATTTCATAAACTGGTGTAAGGAAACTTTTTTTAAGATTGCTCTAGCAAGCTTGATAATATTCCTAAGTATGTTGATCAAAGACTTCCTTACCACATGCATTAAAGCTCCTGAGGGCAGGGGAAGTCTGCTAACTAGAGTACACTGCCAGGCTGTATACACACATACAAAAGGAGGAGAGTAAAAAGCCCCAGAATAGATTTCAGTATTACTATCTCTTCTGCTTTTAACCCCACTGTTGATGGCTGTGATGCGCAAAACAAATCATGTCCCTGAACATCTGATTCTACAGCAAGCCAAGAACTGCTAGAAAGAGACTTAGGAGAGATTTGGAGAATGAGGCTTTGAAATTGACACACATAAAAGGGATGTGTGAGTTCTGAGCAGGTTAATTCATAATCTAGTGTCTTTAGGAATCAGGAAAGAAACTGACAAAAGCTGACCTCTTTCTTTCAACAATAGCCCTATTGGCCAACTAAAGCTTGAATCCCAAAGCTTGCTAAGTAAAAGAAAAAGAGATTGAAGATGAGGTACATAATCTAAACTCCACTTGATACATTCTCCTTCACGGGTTGCTGTGGGAAGCTAAGAAGGCAACATTTCATGTTCATATTCTGAGACAAGCTAGCTGTCAGAATCAACACACCATGACTCATACCTAAAGGAAAAAGCCTTAGATTCCCACTGTCTTCATCTGACTTCTTGCTAACTCGATTTCTTAAAGGCTTACTCTATTTTTCTTCTATTCGTTCAGCAAACCTTTTTTGAACCCTCATGAGAAGCATCCTAGTCTAGTTCAGGGGTTAGGATCTTGAGCCCTGGGGCTCAACATGCACAGTTGAATTCCGACCATCATCCTTAGTTATCTTATGAATTTGAATAATTTAGTCTTTGTACTTCAGGGTCCTGACCTGCAAAGTGGGCTTAATGAAAGCCCTGATAGGCAACATGGGGGATTATAAGGTTAGATCACAAAAAGTACACAAAATAGTGTTTGGGACATGATGAAAGATCACTAAATGTCAGCTATTATTACACGTCTTGGAGAAACTCCCAGAGTATATGGCCTATGGCTTAAGAGAGGAGATAAACAAGACCCAGGCTCTGTCCTGAAAGTATGAGGTCACAGTTTAATAGCAGAGCTCAGAGAAGAAAACTTCAAATTACTCTGTGGGGTAATAGTGCCAAACACAGAAGCTTAGCCAGCTCTGCTAGGGTGACAGAGTCTATTCTGTGAAGGTCAGAGCATTCTTCTAAGGGGACCAGCTACGGGGCTCTTGAAAGATGTGGGTATAATGGTGGCTTGAGGAAGGGTATGTAATGATGGAGAGGGAGCTAGCTAGCTTCAGAGAGGGATTAGAGGTTTGGGGAGTTGTAGCTTTGCCTTTGGAGAATTGTCATCAAGATCTTTTGGTGGAAATCTCTATGTTGTCATCTCACACATGGGAAAAGAAAGAAAGAAAGGCTTCACGATTCTTCACCAAGACAGCTGGGATTTCTTAAATACTAGTAAGACAGTGAGAAAAGTGTCAAAAACAGGGATTTAGAACTTAGAACACAGTCCTGGGCTTCAAACAGGATCTCTCTCTCTCTCTCTCTCTCTCTCTCTCTCTCTCTCTCTCTCTCTCTCTCTGTATGTATGTATGTATGTATGTATGTATGTATGTATGTATGTATGCACGTGGTATTAAGGTACTAGTTCTTTCTTCTCCTTCCCTTCTCCTCTTTACTTTCCCTTCTTCTCTCTTCCTTATTTTCTTTCTAGATCTGCTCACAGACACTGGCACTATGTTTCCCATGCTCCCCTCAATCCCCTGGCCTTCCTGCCTCAGTGTCCTTCCTGGGTCATGGAATTGCAAGCACACCAAACACAGAATAGGATGTCTTGAGTCATGCCTGGCATAGGATATTGTAGTAGTGCTGAAATCATTTGGCCTGTCCTTTACCTCTGACAGCTTTCTGTTTTGTTTTTCCAAGTGCTAAAGAGTTGTTAGATTTTCTATCAATGCAACCACTGCTTTCATTTCAGTGGTAACTTCTCAAAAGGATGGCTCCCAGGGACCTTCTGTATTATTTTGGTTTCAGAGATTAGAATTTAATGGTAGAGAGATATGAGAGCTGACAATGTGATTAACAGTGCTTGCTATACAAGCCTGAGGATCTGATTTCAAGATCCCTAGCACCCACATGCTAGGTATTTGGAGGGCATGGATACAGGCTCCCATTACTTAAGCACTGAGGGGAATGGATATAGGCAGAGCCCCATTGCCAGAGCTCACTGACCAGCCTTGCTGAAGAAGAGTGAGCTTCAGGTTTACTGAGAGACGTTGTCTCACACGAATAAAGCAAGGAATTATAGAGCTGTACACTCAATGTCCTATTATAGCTGTCACACATATACACAGGGGCATGTGCATCCTCACTCACTACTTACATGTATACATAATGTACACACACACACACACACACACACACACACACACACACACGAGAGATAGTAAAAGAGGAAAGGGATGAAGAAAAGGAAGATCTTTAAAAAGAAGAAGGGAAGAGGGAGGTCAGGAAGAGAAGCAGACATTCCAAATCTGCACACCCTGCTGGGCAAGTCTTGTTGCTGAAGTGATAATTTTGTGACGCTCCATCACACTGTGATGGTACTGAAAATAATTTCCCACCCTCCAAATCTGTATTGACCTCAGTCTGCACAGACCTGCTTTCCTTACTCTCACAAGGCTTCAAAGCTGGTCTTTGAACACACAGCCCTAAAGTCTAAAAAAAAAACCAAAAACTCATTTCCCTTAAAAGGAAAAGACAAGACAATTGGAGCAAACTACATGTTTCATTCAGTCCCACAATCCCAGACTATTTTCTTAGCATCCAACTATACAGTGTCTATCAGGCCTACTATATTTCTCTGTGACAGTGAGGCAGGCCATACCCCCTCTGTCCTGCATGTACAGTATTGTTGCCATGTACTGCAATTAGTTCCTGAACTGGAAGTGGTAGACAGCCCAGCTGTACTCTGTTATCTTCCTAAAGGAAGCCAGTTTCAGAAATATCTCTCAATGGCTTGAGCATTGTATTTCATTCATCTCCTTCTGTCCACTCCACAGTCAGCTGTCCTGCGAGTGATGCCAAGAGGCACTGCTGTCTGTTGAAAGACCATAGATAGACTCAGCAGTGGGGGCCGCTCCTCCTGGTGCACTCAGATTAACCATGGCCCTGTTTTTACAGCTCATCTCCTTTTCCTGGAAGAGGATGCATAGTCTTCCCATGATAGGCTTAGTTAAAAATAATTGTGGAGTGAGCCACAGTGAAGAAAGTAGAAAGTGTTATTTGCACACACAATTCTTCCAGGAGGCAGCAAACTTAAGGATAGAGAAGATGTTCACTCTAGGAAGGGCTTTTTCTCTTTGTGCAAGTTCTGTAAACTTGAAAAACCATCATCTTCATTTAAAAGTAATGATATCAATTATATATATATGATAAATTCAACTTTTGTTTTTGGAAGTTTCCTCTTTTACCTACATTTTAACTACTAGTTAGAGTTCTGGCTACCTAGATAATCAAAATCAAGTACTTTTCATTTTTAACATTCAAAAATGAATCTTTGTCTACTTATGTTTGCAAGTATGCACACATGTGAGCATACAGATGCCCGTGTGTTGATATTATAGGCAGTAGCGAGGTGCTCCATGTAGAACCAGAGTTCCAGTCTTCTGCAAGAGCAGGAAGCATTTTCATCTTCTGGGCTATCCCTCCAGCTCTAAAGCGCTCCTTATTTCAGTGTAACATCACTGGGGCCAGTATAAAGACTGGCTGTGAGTGAGACAGCAGCTGGTTATTTTGAAAGGTCCCCAGATGCCACAGGACAGTAAAACAAAAGCTATTTTCTTTCTTTCTGAATTAACTCCTTTAATATAAATTATTTTCCTCCTTAGCTCCAAGTACAATCAAAGAAAAACCCATGTCCTTTCCCTTCCCCGAACTGCTACATGCAACGTCATAGGCAGGAATGTTTTAAAACCAACATCCTTCTGATTTATTAATTTAAGGTAAATGGCTTTGCTTTCATAACCTGTCAGCTGTGTGAAGAAGAACAAAATCAGTGGTGGCACATGTGTACGAAGCTGCAGCAGAGCCAGCCCTAGACTCTGGAGCCTGCTTCTCAGTGAGAACAACCTCCTCTTCAGAAAGCATCCCACCAAGCACTTTTCTTGTTCATTAACTTTCTAAAGACATCTGTCTTCTTAGACTCTCCAATGCAGCCGAGCATGATGTATGAGAGAGAGCCTGCCCACCTCATGCACAAAGAACCTGGGAGAGAGCCAGTCATGTTTGCTGAAGACAGCAACATCATGTTTGGAGCTTCTGCGGACTCAATCAGACAACGTCCCATAAACGTGCAGTTTCTTTCTGTATTATCATTTTGGAAACTTGGTTTTGTTTTCTCCTGGGAAAGAGTTTCTTAAATATATTAATGAACCACAGCTTATTAGCAATAATGATTAGTAATAGTAATGGTAATTACACTAATAGTAACAACAATGACAACAACAACAACAATGCAAAATTCCCTCAACAGGACCACTGTTTTACCCCTGAGATCACTAGCACTTTCTGTGGAGCCTTATCACTTTCCATCAGTAAGCCTAAAATACAGATAAACACATTAACACAATCCCCAGCATGGCATAAAGTACATATGGCAGTAAGTGCCTGTAACTGCACACAAAGGAGATCAGACACTCAAGATGATCTTGGACTACAGAGATGGAGGTTAACCTAGGCTAGTGATAGTTTGATGGTAAGAGTTTTTAGTGTGTTTTCAGGAGACTGGAGTTCAGTTCCCAGCACTTGTGTTTCGTGGCTCAAAACCACATAGATAATTGGGGCATGTGTAAAAGCGTGCACACATGTGCATGCATGCACAGTGCAGGGGCTCCTCCATTTTTTATTCCTGATAAGACCATTTTAGGTTTAAGTAGAATTTGATCTCCTTGATGGAGAATCCTATGAATACTTGCCCAACTCTATTCTTAGGAGCCCAAGGTCAAGATTCTCCAGCTAATTTACCTTAGCTGCTTTTAATTGCTTGTTGGTGCAAAACCTCCACCTGCAGTGCCAAATGAGATGCCAGGATGTGTGTGTGTGTGTGTGTGTGTGTGTTTGTGTGTGTGTGTGTGTATGTGTGTGTGTGTGTGTGTGGTCCCAGCTATCTGGAGTAAAGACTTTCAATTAGCTATAGACTGTGTCTGAGTGCTCAACGCTGGTAGGTATACACACACACACATACATCAAAATCAAAATATTGAAAAGCAGAAGAAGAAACCAATGTTACCTGTGGCAGGTGTCTCATTTTGTTAGCTTTATTGTTTATTTATTTTTGTGTAGGTGCTTTGCTCACATGGATGTGCTCAGTATGCATTTAGTACCAATGCAGGTCAGAAGAGCGCAATGGATGCTGGAGAACTGGAATCATGTAAATGCTGAGAACTGAACACTAGTTCTTTGGAAGAACTATACATTCTATTAACCACTGAGCCATCTCTCCAGCCCTAAAAATTTTGGTTGCAATAGATATGTTTTTAATTAGGTTTCAATAACAGATCTTTGGCTTTGATCTTTTGTGGGATCATCTACATACCTGAAGAATAATCCCCGTCAAATCAGGAGCTAAAACATGCCTTTTTGATACCTGTATGTGGATCAGATAAGTGAACTGGGAGTTGAACACTCTGCAACAGTAACTTGCACTGTTCTTGAGTTTGTTCTTTTTAGTACCCAATGCATAACAAGTTCCTTAGCTCTTTGGAGGCCCACATTCCTCTACTGATGAACATAGAAGGCTACTCTCTGATCAGAATGAACCAACAAGAACAAGCCTATTTTAAAGTTGTACAAAGATTTATAAATAGCAGATAGTTTTTATACTTGAGAAAAATTAATTAATGCATCCCTCAAAATTAGGACAACTGCAAGACAAATCTACATGCTTGAAGGAGAAGGATTGTGAGCTCATTTGGTGTGGACTCTGAACTTTGCCTAGCAAGATTCATATCCAGGGTTTTCCGTGCCATCTGTGCAACCCTAAGCAATTTTCGTACCTCAGTGCTTGTGTCAGTCTTCTGTAAAGTGTGTTAATTGGAGTGCGTATTTCAAAGGGCAGTTAGGAGGGTATAACACTTGATCTATCTAAACTACTCAGAGTGCTTTCTGACATAGAGTGAGTGCTTACTAAATGTTAGTTATTATTATTGTCATTATCACCTGAGGTGACATTTGGAGAATGAATGTAAATGATGGAGCTATTTGGAAGAGCTCATGACTTTCACCCTAGGGTTTATTTTTCTGTGCTGTGGAGAACAGAACATCTGCATAGAACATTACATTATGACTGTATTTATTAACTATTAATAGTTATCACCACATGAGCTGATAAATGGTCTGAGGCTCAGACATGAATGTTGTCAATTAGAACATAACCCTAGACTATTTTTTTCCTCATACTACTGTGAATATATTTCTTATCAAATCTAAGGAATTGAGAACAGTGCCTCTATAGCCCTGTGTTCCCAACTCACCATCCCCTGTCCAACTCTACAGCTCAGTAGAACTCCTGTCCAAAGAATTAAGGCACTTACAATCCCCAATCTTAATTTTACACCTAGTCTTTTAAAATAATGTAGTTTCCTTTGACAAAAATTTCAATAATGCCCAGTAAATAAGACTCCTGAATAACTGCTGAGGGTTTCTTCCAATGCTTATAATCACTCAATCTGGGAATAAGTTAGAAATTCACTTCCTTAAGTTAAAGTTAAGCTGATCGAAACTATGAATATCTTGTCTTCCTTGTACTGAAATTCAGTCAAGACACAGGTTGGGGAAGATGTCTGTTCTATTTATAGCCTTGGTACATGAAAATGGTAGAAAGCTAAACTGAAATTTGGCTACTGTTCTAAGATCTGCCTGGAGTGTAGCATAAGACAAAAAGCAAGTAACATGGATTGCAATAGTATTAAAAAAATTTTTTAGAGAAAGTTCTTATGGTACATTAAAATGATGCCAGTGACCAGTGAGTTCTAAGACATGGATCATTTTTATTCATGTCCTTACACATGACAGTAATTTCAAATTCTCTATGAAGCAATATGGTTTAAGGCAATTTTCTGGAATGGAAAGTAGATGTGTCATAACAGCAATTAATTTTTTTTCATGTTTGGTTTTGACAAGTAAAGAAAAGCGATGTATAATCAAGGCCTACATTCTCACACTAATTTTTTTAAATTTAACTTAATTTTCCATGTGTATGAATGTGTTTTCATACACACACATATATGTGCATATATATATATATATATATATATATATATATTTGTGTGTGTATGTGTGTGTGTGTGTGGTGTGTGTATGTGTGCGTGTGTCTGTGTGTGTGTGCATCACATGTGTGCTTGATCCCAAAGGAGGCTAGAAGCAGGCCATTGACCCTTTCAGAACTGGAGTTATAGATGATTGTGAACCACCATGTGAATTGAATTCCCATTCTCTACAAGAATAGCCAGTGCTCCTAACTGCTGAGTCATCTCTCCAACCTTAATTCTAACATTTCTAAGCCAATTAAACAGCTCCTTTGGTAACCAATGGAATAGGATGATTTTTGGCATTAGCACTTTTGAACCATTCTCTGACATTATAATTGAGTTCAGATGAGATTTTCTGATGAGTCAGGGACTTGCTTCAAAGTACTTTGAGGAAATGTTTTTGAGGGGAAAATAATAAAGCTCCACAGGAGAAAACACAGTTCTGGAAAGATTAAGATTTTCAAAGGCAAGTTATTGGGGAAAGTGTCATTTGGGACTTGGGGGTAGATTTCTGATATTGTGTGAACACGGAACAGGAAAAAACTTAAAAGGAGAAATAGATTGCTATAGAGATCTGTAGAACTAAGCAGAGACAGGGGCATGCCGCCTCCTTCTTCAGTCACTGTGCTTTCTCTTTCTTTCTCTGGTCAAACCAACATGTGCTACTGAACTACCAAGCCTTGCCATCCTTCTTCCTTCCCTATTGCAAAAGTATAGGGTCAAGGATTTGATGTGAAAGAGAAAATCACGAGTGCCCATCTGTCTCTTTCTTCATTAGACTGAGTCCCTATTGGATGATCCTAGGATGGATGAGTAAACAAATATAAAGCAGGGTGAGAGAATCTACTTCATGGAGGATAGAGTGAACTTCTAGAAGATATTCCCCTACACAGGTAAACTGAGGAAAAAATACAAGAAACAAACTCAACATATCCAATGACCAGATATGTTTGGAAAGGAAACAAAGGTAGTGACTTTCAGATAGGAGACAATACCTTTTTAAAGTCCTTTTGGGTGATTCTTACACCTTAAGGATTGAGCCTGAGAGTGGTCTACAGCTATGGCCAAGTGGAGATGTTCCCATTAAATCAGTGTCTTTCTGGCTTGAGAAAGACTGAATCTGTGACAGCTTTAGTTGCTGGCCAGGGAAGGATTCCAGGTCATTCATGGAGTAGAGAGGGCTCTGGAACTGAGTCTAAAACTTAGCTAGTTGCCTGGCTATACTATAGATCCTTCACAAGCATGAGAAAGCACAATGCAGACTACTCAACATACACATTTATTGACCTTTATACATTATATACACTATACATTTATATATTATATACATAATATATAATATATGGCATACAATATATAATATATACTATATTACAATATATAATGTATGATTTATATGATATTGTGATATATAATATGATATATGATATAATAATATTACACATATGTTATATAGATTCTATGTAATATATATATATATATATATATATATATATATATATATATATAAACTAAATATAAATTAAAATAGCAGTTTTCAATCTCTGGGTTGCTACTTCTTTGGCAGTCATCCTACCCTTTCACAAAGTTGCTTAAGTCCATCAGAAAATAGATATTTACATTAGGATTCATAACAGTAGCAAAGTTAGACTTATGAAACAGTGGAGTGAATATTTTCATGTTTGAGTGCCATCACAACATGGGTAACTTTATTCAAGGATCACAGCACTAGGAAGGTTGAGAACTGTCAACGAATGTGAGACGCGGGCATTCTCACTGGAATGTGAGAATGTGGCCACAGGAATGGGGGTGAAGAGTGGAGCACATTCCTCAGATGGATGAGGGTCTGTGTAGTAGAGTTAGATGTTATTTGAAGAAGATCATGGAAAGATTTGAACTGGAGGAGAATAGATAGGGGGAACATGACTATTTTCTTCATGCTAGGCCTAAAGAGAGGAATAAAGTTTCTAAAGCCCAGTAGTTACTCTTGGGCTACATCTCTGATACCAGGTCAAAGAAGACATCTTTCAGGCAAGAGACTGAGACAGAGAACTAGAAAGACAACAGAACTCATGTGAATGTTGGGAAGAGGTCATGTTGGGACAAGTACTATGTCTGTACAAGGAATCAGCATTCCATGAATGTGATGTACCAGACATCCCCAGCCAATAGGCACCTCAGTGCTGCATCAGTTAGGGGAAGACCTGTCTGCTCTTTTCCTGTATTCTTGTCTCAAAGCCACCAGTGAGGAGCAGTATCTGCAAAGCAAGTGAACTTTCAGTAAGGAAGAACATATGGTATTTCGATGTTTCATCTCAGTGTTGAGTTCAGTAGTGGTAGGAATTGAAGTGCAGAGGAATCGGGGAAGAAAGAATTATGACCATTGTGGTGCGAAGTTATGGATGTAAAGCTGGCAGTGTGACCTCAGATTGAGAAGATGATGGACCTGGACTGGAGAGGGCAGTGTGGATCACAGTCCAACTGAGCTGGCTTCTCAAAGGTGTGTTTCATCAGCTCTGTCCAGACACACAGAAACCTTAGACAAAGAACCCTCTTTCTTCTGTTTCCCTCAGCTCTTTGCAAATAGCTGTGGTGGTCTCAGGAAAAGAACTTACATCGCTCTATTAGAAGCATCTTAAATGTTACTTTATCTTGTCCATGAAATAGCTACAATTGAAACAAACCAACATTGTTCAGAGTTTTAGTCACAGAACAAACCAGGTAGAGACTTTTAGATATTCATTTTATTGGATTTTTCTTATTCCAAAATGCAGGCTTATTGTGTAAACATTTAGAATATTCTGGAACGGGACACATGTGAAGTCCCCATTAGCATCTCTGGTGTCCCACACAGTATGAGCCCACATTTACACTGGTGTCCTAGGGACACCTTGATTCTTTTTCATGTCTGTTTTTCCATTCACACATGGATAGACACACACATTTACAAACAAGTATGCTTGTATGTTTGCAAAACTTGTTTTTTCCAAAATAAAAAGGTGAATCATTGTTTGAGAGCATCCATGAACAATGCTACTGGAAAATTAAATTAAAACCCTGAGAACAGCCCTGTCACTGATCTTAATATGAGACTTTCCCATCAATAATTTCTAGTGAATAATCTGAGTAGTACTTTCTTAAGCTTTTGTTCCCCTTTGAATTAGTATACTTTGCCACACACTCACACTCACACACACACACAAATATGAATGTATGCACTGTATATGTTTAAATGTATATGTAATTTCATGAGAAACATTCATAGTACCGATAACATTAAGATTAAGAATACTCATGATTTTCAGGGTGTCCTATGTAAGGAAAGATCAGCACGTCAGCATGCCTCCTTTCTCTATGCAGTCTTTATGTTTTCCTGTAGATGAGATACAGAATCTCCAGCTTACATTCCATATCCTAAATAAGCATGGGAAGGTGACTCTGGGACCCAGCAATGCTTAAGCATGAAATTTCCCCTTCCCAGGATGGCAGTTCATTAATCTAGGCCTTTATGAAAGGGAGAACATATCATTACATTGGGATGTACTTGCATGGTGGTATGCACAGACTAAACAGGACCACAGTCAAGTTTCCTATAACAACATGAGTATATTTCAAAATGGTGAATGAAGAGAAAAGGGCAAGTTGCAGAGTATAGTTAGAAGACCATGTTGTGTAAGGTTTATGAGCAAAGCCATGTTATGTCTAGTAAAATAAGAGTATGCATGACAACTCTTAAGCCAAATCTTAAGATGCAAATTACCTTAGGAAGAAAGGGAGATGACATCAAAAAATTTCTATGATTTGAATCAAATCTGTAGAATTTTGTTTCTTCAGCTGAGTAAAGGGTTCAGATTCTCAAAGTATTTAGTGCCTGCCATAACTCTAAGCATTAAACAATGATAACAATATGATATTGACATCGTTAGCTATTTAAACATGTCTGGAGTGTCAATGATGCAAATATACTATGATTACAACTGACCCTCTTACAGAGATAGGTTTTAAGTTTAGAAAAATCTGAGGTCTGTGTAAAATAAATACTAGCTCCTAAACAGAGCTAAAGGTATCGGTATTTCAAAACACTGGAAACAGATTTCCCACTGTCTTTCTCTCAAAAGCATGGACTTCCCTCATGCTGCAAAATTCTCAGGGCATATGGCTATGGTGCTTTCTACCTCAGCAGCATGCCTTTGAATACCTCCCCTCCAAGCTGCACTCATGAGCTCCCCTCTCAGGGCTACTGAACTTCAGCCAGAACTGAGATTTCCTGACAGTTCTACCTTTGACTGTCTCCTGTGGCACTGACCAATTTCTAGTCCCCTCCCCCCCATGTGCATCATTTTATCTGCTTCCTGTAAGAGCTCACCAGCAGGCTACCGAAATTAGGAGTTCATCCCTGGAAACATTGTTGTCAAAGATACGTGGTTAGGCATGCTGTTGAAAGGATCCTAGTAATATCTGGTACCCGTGAGTATGTATTCTACATTCATTGAAGCAAGACATACCTAATCAGGGCTGGCAAAGGCGAATCAGTAGGTACAGTGCTTACCTTACAATCAGAGGACATAAATTCAATACCCAAGACCACAATAAAAACTAGCAGGTTGTGGAGGAACATGCTTCGTGGTTGTAACCCAAACAGTAGATAGATGGAAGCAGGAAGATAGGTGGGACTTGATGGCTAGCTAGTCTATTCTACTTAGTTAATTTCAGGTCCATAAGAGACTGTCACAAACAAAGATGGGTGGTTTATGAGGAATGACATCTGAGATTGTCCTCTGGCTGCTATACATAGTGCACACATGTGCATATGCACTGCCCTATGTGCACCTACATACACATTAGCAAATTCATTTGTTCACACCCCAAACAAATAAATCTCAGTTACCATTTGTGCAAAGCAACTTGGACTGTTCTTTCTCTATAGCTCTAAGATCTGGGTTTGCTAATACATCTCCCTTTTCATAAAGCTATGAAAAGGAAAAGAAACTTGTTTTAAGTAAACAGTAAGGCAAGCTGGCTGGCTATAGTTTGCAGAGCGACTACTTTCAGCTTTATTGCCAAGAGCACTGCAAGAGTCACAAGGACGTTTCGAAGATAATGGTTAAATTCACAGACTCAGAGACATCTCACCGTGGAAGAGACCCGAGAGGTCATCTAATTCAAATACTTCATTTTATAGATGAGGAGACAAAAGCCTAGGGAGGTTTGGTAGCTAACTGATTGCAGAATCTATTCTCAGACCCAGTATTTCCTTCTCAACCTCAAAGGTTATGTTCCTCAAAATCCCCGTGGTAAAAACAAATTACCTTGGAGGACCTTATGACCTTCTGTGGGAAATAGAGTTTAGGAAGTAAGACAGCGAGTGAATCTGAGAAAAATTATCATGTGGATTATGTTCACTAACATAAAACAATGCAGAGTTTCTGGATACACTGGTGTTGACCAAATTTGAACTGAAGAATCCAATACAGTATTTCTTAAGCACTCTATAGAATTCATTATTTCAAATTCTCTAGCTTCTCCTATGGCACATTTTTTTAAACTTCTTGTTATTTGTTTTCATTTTTGCAAATATGAGCTGCAATTGATAGTTTTCTGTTCCTGTTCTGTTCTCTCTGTTCTTTTTTTCTTCTCTGTGATCATTCTCTTGTAATTCTCTTTACTTGGAATAAGACATGTTTCCCCCTGAGTCTTCAGTATCTTTCTGGAGGCTTGTCTCTGTGGTTCGTTAATTGTGGCTGCTCACCAGGGCTACATTTACTTCCTGCATGTAATTATCACTATTTGATAACTAGAGTCTGTCAAATAAACCTTGATACCTTTCTCGACTGTGTTCTCCCATTCTTAAGCTACTGCCTCAATTCAACACATCCTGTCTGGAGCCTAGCACACAAGTGTCCTCTGCTCCATCCAGCAGCAGACCAAAACAGACAGAGGCCCATAGCCAAACATTAGATGGCCTTGGGAAGTCTTGTGGAAGAGCTGGGGGAAGGACTGAGGAACCTCGAGGGGACTCTACAAGAAGACCAACAGTCAACTAACAGGGACCCTTGGGGACTCCCACCAACCAAGGAGTGAGCATGGGCTGGTCCCTTGCACATATGTAACAGATGTGCAGGTTAGCCTTTATGTGTGTCTCCCAATAAATAGAATGGGGTCTTACCTTGACTATATTGCCTGCTTGTGGATTTTGTTCCCCCAGCTGGGTTGTCTTGTCTAGCCTCAGTGAGAGAGGATGTACCTAGTTCTTCAGTGACCAGTGACGTGAGGTGATAGGGTGGGTTGTTCCCCCAGGGGTGTGGAGGGGAAACTTCTCACATCTCAGAGGTGAAGGGGAATAGGAGTGGGGGACTTCTGGGGGGTATCTGGGAGGAGAAGGGGGTCTGCAATCAGGATGTAAGGTGAATTAATTAGTGAATAAATGAATGAGTAAATAAATAAGTGGAATTTTTTTTTTTAAAAAAAAGATACTCCAGTATCTTCCTTGAACTACTGCGATCATCTCTTGGTTTATTAGTAGCCTTGTGTCATTCAAATTCATTACAGTAAGCCCTGCATATCTGCAATTCCATACACAAGAGACAGCTGTATAGCTCAAAACTATGCCTCTCCAGACTTGATATATACCAACTATATCTTCTTGTCCTTATTCCTTAAACAATGCAGTATAACAACTACTCGCATATCATTTGTATTGATTTAGGTGCCATAATAATCTGCATATGATATAATGCAGGTCTTGGGGATATATATATATATATATATATATATATATATATATATATATATATATATGTGTGTGTGTGTGTGTGTGTGTGTGTGTGTGTGAGTATTTGCCCAGCTTGTGTGAGGTGCTGAGTTCCTTCCTTAGCACAGAAAACACTTTGAAAATTACAATAAAGCACAAAGGAGGAGCTGAATAAGTCATATGCCAATTCTATTTATTCTTATGTAAGAAATCTGAATGTTTCGGATTTTCTTGTCCATAGGATGCCTAGAACCAGTTTCCTATAGTGCCAAAGGATCACAGAGCATTATGCTTTGGATATATACTCCTTATGTACCCACATGTTGTGGGCTTGATCCCAAGGGTAGTACTCTTGAGAGGTGATGGAGTCTTTAAGGAGCAGGGCCTGATGGGAAGTCATTAGGTCATTGGATGGTCTTTTCAGGGATGGTAGGACTGTAGGCTCTTCTTTCTCTCTCTGAGATTCCTGGCTATAGATTAGGTGGTTTCTATCAACACACAGTCCCATCGTGATAGTTAGTCCTATAGACTTAAAAGCAACAAAAATACTGAGTCACAGATTGGGACTTTTAAAACTATGACTCAAAAGTAATTATTTCTCTTCTGGCTTGTTTATCTCAGCCATTTAAAATAGTGAGAGAAGGATGGTTAATGTGTAGTGTATCACTTATAACTGTTCATAGCTTCCAGTGGCTCCATATCACCTACAGAACACAGTCTAAGTATTTATCATTTACAATAATAATTCCATCTCAGCTCTTACACCTTATACTCTGGCATACTCATTGGCAACTCTAAGTAGTGTCTTTAAAATGTTCCAGGCTGAGGAACTTAATGCTGAGTCATTACCTTGTCTCTCAACTGACTTTACTTTGACAGTAATGTCTATCATTCTGTCCCTTTCAGCCTTCCTATCTCCCCACCTTGAGTCACCCCTGCTCTCGTGAACATCCCTAATGCTGCCCTCACCAGCCACTGCCTTCTACAGTACAGAACAATAATGTGCCTCCTGCAACAGGCTCCAAAAGCCTCATCCAGTGGTGTCCTCCTCTAACTATGGGCTCTCTTCATGCCTTATCTGAATCCCTTCCCACTCATCTTTGCAGAGCTTCAGGGTTACTCTAGTGCCTTGTTGGTTGGAGTCTGTCCACCCTATAAAAGCAAACCTACTGTTCATGTTCACTTTGCAGTTCATGTCAGACTACCTTCACCCTCATAACCCAGTTATTCACTAGTGACCTGCTTGTTGCTCCTCTACAAAAATCTGTCCCTGGCTTTCACAATCCACTGTTGCCCTGGTCTTGAAGTTGCTTTCTTATTCATCTAAAATGTACCTTTGTATTTTCTTCCTCACTATAAAAGCTCCCAGAACTTAATCCCCTAAGCTCTGCTCTGAGGCTTAGGCAGTAGATAGCTTACCCATCCTCTTGGCTTAGATGCCATTTCAGGCCTATGACTCCATAGTTTGTATCTTGGTTCTAGCTTCAGTTCTGACTTCCTTACTCCTCTGACTGCCAGTAGAACACTCTCCTACACACACATTATAGTTTTCTTATATAAATAGATCCAAGTGTTGTGGTTTGACTGTGAAATGTTTGGCTTGGCTTTGATATGTAGGTCCTACCTAATGACGTTATGCTAGCATATCATGCTGGCAGGACAAATTGTAGGTAGAAGGTTTTGTGGATGAGTTGGTGTCCCAATCCCTCTACTGGAAGTCTAGACTAGAGGTGGCCAGTTCAGGCTCAGTATCCCCCAATGCTGGGAGGCTTAGCTTGGGTCACCATAATAGATTCCTGGGAGTTTCCATCACACTAGATTTTTATCTTGCTTCTGAATTGCTCCCCCAGTTTCAGTTGTCTCTCTCAGTACAGTACCCATCCTTTGTTCCCCTGTTCTTATTCCCACTTGTCTGCAGTCTACCCACAATAACTATTCTATTTCCCCTTCTCAGGGAGATTCATGCATCTCCCCTTGAGGCCACCTTCTTATATCGACTCTCTGAGTCTGTAGATTGTACCATGATTATCCTTTACTTTATATTTAATATCTATTTATAAGTGAGCACATAGACCAGGTTTGTCTTTCTGGGTCTGGGTTACCTTAGTCAAACTTATTTCTTTCCAGTTCTGTCCATTTGCCTGCAAATTTCATGATGTCATTGTTTTTAACAGGTAAATAGAACTTCATTGTGTGAGTGTACCACTTTTATTTATCCATTCTTCAGCTAAGGGACATGTAGATTGCTTCCAGTTTCTGGCTATTATGAATAAATCTACTATGAACAAAGCAGAGAAAGTGTCTTTTGGGAGGATGGAGCATCATTTGGGTATATGCCCAGGAGTGGTATATCTGGGTCTTGAGGTAAACCAATTCCCAATTTTCTGAGAAACTGCCATATTGATTTCCAAAGTGGCTGTACAAGTTTGCATTCCCTTAGGCAATGGAGGAATGTTTCCCTTGCTACACATCTTCAGCAATATGAGCTATTTCTTGTGTTTTTAATCTTAGCCATTTTGACAGGTGTAAGATGGAATCTCAGAGTCATTGTGATCTGCATTTTCCTGATGGCTAAGAATGTTGAACATTTCTTCAAGTGTTTCTTGGCCGTTTGAGATTCCTCTACTGAGAATTCAGTTTCAATCTTTACCCCATTTTTTTTTTAAATTATGCATTTGGTTTATTGATGTATTTTCTTGATTTATATATTGTGCATATCAGCCCTCTGTCAGCTGTAAAGTTGGTGAAAATCTTTTCCAACTCTATCAGCTTCTGTTTTGTCCTCTTAATGGTGTACTTTTCCTTGAAGAAGCTTTCAGTTTTATGAGGTCTCATTTATTAATTGTTATTCTTATTGGCTGTGCTATTGGTATGCTTTTCATGAAGTTATTGCCTATGCATTCAAGGCTCTTCCTTACTTTCTTTTCTATCAGGATCAGTGTATCTAGATTTATATTGAGGACACAAGTTTTGAGTAGGATGGAAGATATGGATCTATTTTCATCCTTCTACATGCCAACATCCAGTTAGACCATCATTATTTGTTGAAGATGCTTTCATTTTTCTGTTGTATATTTCTGGCTTCTTTTAACATACGACATATCCATGGATGTGCAGATGTATGTCTAGATCTTTGATCCAATTCCATTGATCAACTTGTCTGCTTTTATATCAATAGTATGTGGTGGTTTTTATTACTGTGTTTTTTGGTTCTGTTGTAAAACTTGAAATGATGTTGATACCTCTGGAAGTTCTTTATTATACAAGATTGTTATGGCTATCCTGAAGGTTTAGTTTTTCCACAAGAAGTTGAGTATTATTCTTTCAGGTCTGTATAGAATTGTACTGGAATTATGATGGAGATTGCACTTAATTTGTAGATTGGTTTTGTTAAGATAGTCATTTTTTACTACATTAACTCTTAAGATGAGTATGGGAATTCTTTCCATATTCTGATATCTTCTTCAGTTTCTTTCTTCAAAGACTTGAAGTTCTTGTCATATATGTCTTTTAGTTGCTTGGTCAAAATTACCCCCAAGATATTTTATGTAATTTGTGGCTATTGTGAAGGGTGTTGTTTCCCTGGCTACTCAATTTTTTAAAGTTAATCTTGTATCTAGCCACTACACTGAGGTGTTTATCAGCTCTAGGAGCTCCCTGGTAGAATTTTTAGGGTCTACATGCCAACATCCAATTAGACCATCATTATTTGTTGAAGATGCTTTCATTTTTCTGTTGCATATTTCTGACTTCTTTTAAAATACCAGGTATTCATGGGTGTGCAGATTTATGTCTATATCTTTGATTCAATTCCATTGATCAACTTGTCTGTTTTTATATCAATACTATACTTACGTATACTGCCACATCACCTGCAAATGATACTTTGATTTCTTATTTTCCAATTTGTATCTCCTTGATAGTGTTTAGTTGTCTTAGTACTTCAGCTAGAATTTCAAGTACTATATTGAATAGATATGCAGAGGGTGGGTAGCCTTGTCTTGTCCCTGAGTTCAATGGAATTGCTTTGAGTTTGTCTCCATTTAATTTGATTTCAGCTATTGGCTTACTGTATATTGCTTGTATTATGTTCAAGTATGTCCCTTGTATTCCTGATATCTCCAAGACTTTTATCATGAAGTTGTGTTGGGTTTAATCAAAGTCTTTTTTTAGCATCTAATAAGATAATCATGTTTTTTTTAAAGTTTGTTTATATGGTACATTATATTGATTGATTTTCATATATTGAACCATCCTTCATCTCTGGGATGAAGCCTACTTGATCATGGTGGGTGATCTTCTTGACATGTTCTTGAATCTGGCCTGTGAGTATTTTTTTTGAGTGTTTTTTGCATCAATGCTCATGAGGGAAATTAGTCTGAAATTCTTTCTTTGTGTGACATAGATATTAGGGTGACTTTGGTCTCATAAAATGAATTTGGCACTGTTCCTTTTGTTTCTATTTTGAGGAATAATTTGAAAAGTACTGGTATTAACTCTTCTTTGAAAGTCTGGTAGAATTCTGTTCTAAAACCATCTGTTCTTGGGTGAGTATTTTTGGAAACCATTGTTGTTTTTGTTTGTTTTGTTTTTGATTTTTTTTTTTTTTTTGGTTTGGAGACTTTAAATGACTGCTTCTATTTCCTTAGGGGTTATAGATATATTTAAATTGTTTATCTAATCTTTATTTGATTTTGATAAGTTGTATGCTCAAGAAATTGTCTATTCATTTTAGATTTTAAAATTCTGTGGAGTAGAGGCTTTTGAAGTATGACTCAATGATTCTTTGGATTTCCTCCATGTTTGTTGTCACATCCATCTTTTCTTTTCTGATCTTGTTAGTTTGGATATCCTCTCTTTGTCTTTTAGTAAGTTTATATAAAGGGTTTTCTTTCTTGTTGATTTTCTCAAAGAACCAATTCTTTGTTTCATTGATTCTTTGTATTATTTTCCCTTTTTCTATATTGTTAATTTCAGCCCTTAGTTTGATTATTTTCTGCTGTCTACTCCTCTTGGGTGCATTTGCTTCTTTTTTGTTTTAGAGCTTAGAGTTGTGCTGTGCAATTGGTAGTGAGATGTCTCTCTAATTGCTTTACAAAGGCACATAGTACTATGAACTTTCCTCTTAGAACTGCTCTCATTGTGTCACATAAGTTTGAGTAAGGTGCCATGATTTTCCTTGACTTCTAGGTGGGCACAGGGCTGGGGATAGGGTAAAATGATACTGGGAGAAAATGAGAAAGTATGTAAGTGTGACAGGAGGGCAGCATCCCTTTCATCTCTGTTTTTTTTTTTAAGTATTTTTATGTGTTTTTATTTTATCTTCACTGATACTTTCTTGTCTCTATTAGCATTATTTCAAATGTAAGTGATCTTTCACTTTCAAGCCCAACCCAGTTCACAGAGAATGTGGTCATTCCCACCACTGACTAATTATCAGCACAGAAACAGAAATTTCCTTTTCGGGAACATAAATTAATCCCAATATTTCCTGTTTCATGGTCTGTTTGTACAAGATAGCTGGTCTCTCCTGGTCAGTCTCCTTACCTATCTTTCTCCATAGCTCAGATGTTCCTTTGGCATCCATCTCTTGAGGTCCTGTACTTTTCCCTAACAGATTAGATTCTCCTCTCAGTCTAAGAACTCCATCTTTCTGGTGCTTTCATAAAGAACTCATATACACATCAGGTCTTGGTTTAGAAGTCATCTTCAGACAAGATTTGTGACTACATTTTATTTGGTGTTACATCCATTCTTTATTTTTTTCATAAAACAACTTTACACATATTATAATTATTAGATTTCCTTCCTTACTGTGTTCTTACCACTCAGGAAATATCTTTCAGCTGAGTGTAAAAAGCTCTGTGTAATTGATCAAGACACATAGTGCTCACTGGAGTATCTGTCACTTTACTAAATGATATTTTTTGAATAAATTAATGATGTTTGCAGTCATATAAGTGTGTTTGTTTTATTGATTGAACATAACTTGCCTGGGGTGACATAGAAGATCAGAAAAAGAGAAGGCAGTCGTTTGAGAGTAAATTTTGACTTCAAAGGCATCTTCCCTGGAATATATACCAGTATATTCTCTCACCTTCTTTGACATTGCAGTCTCTTTCCTTGCTGGGATAAGAACTGGCATAAGAATAAAATAGGGAATGACTTGGAACTATGCATATCTGGCTTGACATTTGAGAACTTATCCTCAGGAGAAATGTCCTGGTTATCTTTGGCAGTGCAGAGAGATCCCTTTCTCATGCTATACTTATTTTGAATAAACAGCATGTGTTGTACAGGTTGTTGTTGATTCATGAGGTTTAAAATAAAAAACTATTAAATGTTAAGAGACATTGCATTTCAACATCAAGTTTCTCCCTCTCTGTGTCCTAATAGAATTTTATAAATTCTTCTCATTCTATTTAGGCAAGAATTTGAGACATACATTTTAATTTTCCTCCTTTCTGATTGAAAACATAATACATATCATGCACTGGTGTATAGCTTAAAACTTTCACTTATTATATTCTGGAAAGCATTCTTTATTGGTGTACAAAGACCATGCTCACTGTCTCTCATGGCTGCATAATATTTTTATGTGTTATCTCAAGGTCTTTTGACCACTATAATATAAGTGGATGCTTCTAATTTTATTTTTGCAGTGAATAAATAACAAAGAATGAGAAAGGCATAATTTCCCAAAAGTGAGGATGAGAGGTATAATGCATACATGTATATTTTTGTGACTTTTGACAACATTGAATGAGAAGACTTTCTTTTTTCTCCCTTCTGGATTTACTTTTTAGACCATTTTTGAAGTTTTCTATTTTAGCAGATAAAGTATGCTATTTTTAATTATTTGAGGAAATATGTTAGTTGTGTTAATTATTAGTGTGGTTGAGTGTCTAATTCACATATTTAGTTTTCTGTGAACTATACATATTTTTGGCAATTTTCCATTGGCTTATTCTGACTTATATTTTTTGACAGAAGCTTCAGATGACAAATAAAGAATAATACTTGAAATTGATCTCTAGCCTCCATGTGCATATGGACATTTATGTACATACCCAAGCACACACAGGAACCCACACTTTTAGACATATACATAAAATAACTAAATAGATTACATTCACATTTTCTCAGTTTTATGGTTTTGGTTTGGTTTCAGGGGAAGTTTACTAGGCTATTTTTAGAATCTCCATTTTTCTTTTCTCTGGGATTGCTCTTAAATCTTATTTCTTTCCTCTTTCTAGTCTGTAATCTCTTTCTTAGCAACACGATGTTGTCCATTCTTCCACATGCAAGTGATGGGTCTTCATCTCTGAAGTCACTTCATCTTTGGCCTCTATTACTTTTCTGAGTTCTTTCAGTATAGGAAAAAAGCAGGCATGACCTAGTGGCCAGTCTGCCTGGCACACTGTGCTTCTAAATAAGAAACATGGCATATTATGCTCCTGAGTATTCCCAGAAGTCAGAATATAGAGTTCTGAACTAATGTGAATAGTTGGTAGTTAGTAGGCGAATGAATCTGTGCTTGCCTTTTATGTCCTTCCTTAGCATAGAGATGCTGGTGGTATGACCATTCACTGCCCAGTCTGAGATAGTGTGCTAACCATTCACAGTAGAGAGGCTTCTACTGTATAAGCAGTTGTTCACATACAGTAAAGCAGATACAACCTGAAACCTCCTCCAGAGTGGTTCATCTCTGTGCCCTTTACAGACCCACATGCTCTTGTAGGGGGATGCCAAGGAGTCATGGTGTGCCAGTGCCTGCTTTCCTCTTCCATGCTTTACTACATTTTTGTTCTCATCAGAATTTTTTAATTTCCCTCATTCTACATTTAAAATAACAACAACAACAACATAGGAATGTCTCACTTTTCCTTTAATATTCACCTAATAATTATCATCTGCTTTGTAGATAACTTCTTTTCTTCTGTTGAATTGCCTTTGCTTAGAGAAAAGCTTGCTCACATGTTCAGTGGTAGTTCTCATTCAGAGTCCAGGGTATGTATGCTTTTCCCATTCTTTCCTTGATGTCTATTGAATGCATATTGATTGAGTAGCCATTCTGAGTGGCCTTCTATTTCCTGTACTTGGTAGTGCCCTAGCTCTCAGAGAGCACAAAGTGGGGTACTCGTATCTTTTAAGCCAGCAAAGGTTAAAGACATCCCATTCATCATCCTCAAGGTTCATTTTCTTCTAAATGTGCTGTCTCTTTCTTCTGCAGCCTACTTTACTTCAGGAGCACATAACAGGTGAGTTGTATGCCACCCATCTGCTTCACCAGCTGATGCCCCACTTGGCAGAGGCCATGTGTTTTAGCATTGCGTGTTTAATCATTTGCTCATTTGGTGGTGGTGTAGGACTCTAAGATGCGTTTTTTGGCTCTGCTAGACATCTTTCTTCATGTTTCCACCTCAGTTCATTTCCTATTTTTATTGCAGCCTATCTTCCAACTGTTCTTGCTCATGAAGGTGTAGTTTTGTTGGTTGGTGTCACGGACCGGGATTTTTTGTTCCACGGGACAAGGGATTCTGGCCAGGTGGGCACGGGATTTGGCTTTGACAAACAGACTACACACGGGTGGTGTAAAATCTGAGTGTATTTCTTTTAAGAATGACATGAGGCTTTTACAAACATTGCAAAAGAGAAAATGAAAAATCTGGCAGCTCAACAGTTGAGGTACCTCTGAGGCTATCTGAAAC
>NW_022196898.1:67956497-67991007 GCF_008632895.1 Mastomys coucha | reverse complement strand
GGCAGGAGACTGACTTTTCTTGAAGTTTACGCCTCAGATACCGCCTTCACGCAAAGTGTGCGTGGCAGGTTGGATCATCTTGGTTTTTTTTTCCTGCAGTGTGTTTTCTGGGAACTCATGAGATCTCCATGCACCTGTTGCTGAGCTTTTCCATGCCCATTCATGATCTTCTCTCAGGGCCCCTGGGCTCCTTTGATCTCAGTCCCACTACAAAATAATATAAATAAATATAGCTTCATATTGATGGGATGGAAAGATTCAGATACATAATCAGACCCACAGAAGCCATCTTCTAGGCTGACCTTGTGACCCTGGGCCACATCATCCAAGATTCTTCCACATCAGGATCAATCCCAGTTCCTTCACTCCTGGAAGACCTGAGGGAATATGCAACAGTAGCAGTCCTACCCATCTGGAAACCCAAGACACATGCAGAAGACCTTCGGATGGAGTCTCACAGCCTGTCCCTCTGTGACCTCCAGGCTTTTCCCTGGGCCATGGGAACACTGTCTCTTGAAGAAGAGCATTGGTCGAAAGAAGACTGAAAGGGAGCTATTGAGAGTGGGAGCACCGTGTGTTTTCCATTATAGTTTGAACCTTCTACCTTTCCTATTTATTTTAACATAAAATTTGATATTAAAAATGAAGGGCTTTAAAAGATCAGTGGCTTTCTGTTCATTTGGTATATGATTTTTTTATAGTTTTTTGGTAAGAATTTAAAAGCTAGTTTTGGTTCTGGCCATTTCTGATAATTTTTATTATCTCCTTTTGTCCTTTCCTATAAGATGTGATTTTTCTACTCTAAAATGTATCTATTACCATAATCAAAGAAGAAACATTAAACATTTAAAAAGGAATCAATCAAAAATAAATAGTAAAACCCCTCAAAAGGGAATCTAATACTAATATTTACAGCTTTAAAAAAATCAACTCTCTCCAGTGATCCCAAGATACATTTTCTGAAGGCTTTTATCTTTTTTGTAACACACACACACACACACACACACACACACAGAGAGAGAGAGAGAGAGAGAGAGAGAGAGAGAGAGAGAGAGAGAGAGAGAGAAATATGCACACTCAAATACAGACACACACACACTCTGACATACACACATAGAAACACAGATATACCCACACACTCTTTCACACACATTCAAACATAATAAAATAAGCATGTATGTGCATGTAAGTGCACACAAAAACATACACATAAAATCATACACAGATGCACAAACACATACACTCACACATAAAAACACAAATACAGAAGGCATACAGACAATGACACAGACATATAGACACACACATAAGATATTTCCACTTTCACACAAATGCACTCTTTCAGATCCCTTTCAATTTTCTGAAGCATTTCCCTTCTGTGCAGTTTATTATGTAGCCCCTGCTAGCCTTAAACTTTTGTTGATCTTGCATCAGCTTTCTGATGCTGGTGTTACTGCCATGAGCTTCTTCTGTCTCTCAGCTTCCAGTATCTCTTAATAAGTAAAGGTTGGTCAAAGGCTGTCATCTGAGACAGCTGAATAGCTTTGCATCTCTCTATCTTGGATGCTGAACTCTGTGCATATGTGCTCGGGTGGCCTCCAGGGCTGTGGATCCTACACCATGTCTCTCCTGTACTGCAGAGCTGTAGTCAGCCTGTAGAAGTCTACCTGGAGCTGCCCACTGCCCCTTGACCTCCCTCCCACCCAGTTCGGTCTAGTGGGTAGAGGCACTTCCAACAGTGCACCCCAATCAGGAGACAGGATAAGCAGGGCCAGTCAATACCAGGCAGTGTCATATCTACAGTTCTCCAGAACCAGTTCACACCTGAGGCCTTTCCAGCAGCTGAGTTACATCTTGCTACCTTGTGTCCCTGCTTCCTTCCTTAAAAAAAAAAAAACTTTCAGAGATTTTCCTGAAAATACACCTTCTCTCCACCCTTAGAACTAACTCTTAAGAATACAAAACTGCTATTTTTTCTTTTCTTTTCTTTTCTTTCTTTTTTCTTTCTTTCTTTCTTTCTTTTTTTTTTTTTGGAGGGGAACCTGGGAAAAGAGATATTGTAAATAAAGGAAACATCTAATAAAAACTATTCATAAAAAAGAACATAAAACAGCTAGCATTAGTAGGTTATTATTGGTTTTGAACTAACAGTAGGGCCTGGTTTTATTCAAACCCACCATTTTTCAATTTTCCTCATTTATCTCTTGTTCTTTGTTTGTAAGTGTCCTTTTCCTCAGCTAGACACTTTGGGGATGCACATGGATAAAGTCTTAGATCAGAACATTCATGGATTTATACAGTTTCACTGGTCCTCAGCAGGATATTCAGGTGGAGACTCACCCCTCCCTTCTGAGAAGAACAACTCTAATCTTATGTGTATGTCCTGAAGATCTATCTGTACCTTTAGTTGTCATAGTGCTGCAGGATTTTCATCTCAGTACTTAAGATTCAGAGACAGGTGGATCTTCATGAGTTCAAGGACAGGCTGGTCTACATAGAGTGTTCTAAGGTAGCCAAGGCTACACAGAGAGATGCTGTCTTAAAAAAAGGAAAAAAGAAAAAGAAAAAAAGAAAAAAGAAAAGAAAAAGGAAAAGAAAAGAAAAGAAGAGAAGAGAAGAGAAAAGAAAAGAAAAGAAAAGAAAAGAAAGAAAAAATGTGAACCATCATATTACCAATCACCAGAAGACGGAAACACCCTTATACTATAACACTTTCCATTGTCCTCTGAAAAGTGATCTACAAAACATTTGAAAGTGTTTTCCATTTTAGCACTTGAATGTGTATATGTGTGTGTTATACATGTGTATTGAGTGTATGTACTGCATCTGTGTTTGTGTGGTATGTGTGTGTGTTTGTGTGTGTAGTATGCGATATGAGGTGAATGTCTCTGTGTGTGGTATGTGCATATATTTGAGTGTATATATATATATTTGCATGGATATATGTGTGTATGTAGTGTATCTCTGTATATTTGTTGTATATATAACATGTATGTGGTTTGTATACCTGTATTTGTGTGTGTGTGCATTCATATGCATATTGTGTGTATGTGCTTAAGTGTAGTAGGTGTCTGTGAATGTGTATGTATTTGGATATGTGTGCCTGTGTGTGGTATGTGTGTATGACTTGTGTGCATGTATTTGCACTTGTGTGTATATATGTAGTGCATGTATGTGAAGTAAATGGTGTGAGTACATGTGTTTGCATGTATGTGTTCATATAGGTAGAATATGTGTTCATGTGTGGTGTATATGTATGGTGTGTAGTGTGGTGAGTGTATGTGTGTGAATATGTGTG
This sequence comes from Mastomys coucha, assembly GCF_008632895.1. Lineage (NCBI taxonomy): Eukaryota > Metazoa > Chordata > Mammalia > Rodentia > Muridae > Mastomys > Mastomys coucha. The sequence goes on along the minus strand of NW_022196898.1, from coordinate 67,987,709 downwards.
ATGTATGCATGAGTGTACATGTAGTACTGTGTAGTAGGTGTCTGAGCTGGTATATGTGTGTGTGTGTATTTGTACCTATGTGTGGTGTGTACTTGTGTGGTTTGTGTGCATGTATTTGCATATGAGTATTGTGTATGTGTATATATAGCATGTATATGTGGTATTATGATATATGGTGTTTCTGTGCACCCGTGTGTGTACATGAATGTTAATGTTTGGTGTTTGTGTGTATATGTATGGTTTGGGTGCACGTATTGCAACTAATGTGTATGTTTGGTGTAAATGTGTGGAACTGCAGTGTGTGGTATTGGTGTGTGCATATGCATGTGTATATGTGTGTGGTGTATGTGTGCATGTTGTGTATATGCACATGTGTGATCTATGTGTGTAATTTGTGTGTGTGTATATAATGTGTGTGTGCATTTATGTAGTATCTATGATTTATGTGTGGTAAGAGTGTGAATTTTATATGTGTTTATGTAGTGATTGCTGTGAATGTGTGGTATATGTATATATATATGTATGTGTATGGTATATACATGTGTGTGCCTACATGTGTGATTTTTATGCATGTTTTGCATGTGTGTATTCATGGGTGTGGCATGTATGGTCTATGGTAAATGTTTATGTATTTATGTGCATGTATAGGATGTGTGTGCTCTATGTGTGCATACATGTGTGTATGTGTGTGCCTGTGTGTGGGTTCTATGTGTATGTATGTATGCATGTTTGTATGGTATGTTTCTATAGTATTTTGATGTGTGATGTTTGTGTGTTCAGGTATGTGTGCACATTGGTGTGTATCTGTGTTTTGTGTTTTGTGTGTGAATTTGTGTGTGTGTGTGTGTGTGTGTGTGTGTGTGTACACTCTCTTGCTTTTGCAACCCTTTTCTAAGAATACTCCTTTCAGAAAAGGGAATCTCCATTTTCTATATTTTAATTTTTAACTTTTTATGTGCTACAGTTACGAGTTGTGTAATTATAAGGAAAGGAGGAATGCTGTTTAAGCAAATTAAATAAATTAACAATGAGAGACAAAGAAAAAAATCCCGACTACTTCCATTAAGATAATCTTCATTCCCATCTCATTTTAGTGCACAGTGAAAAATGAAGACTTTTTCCTTCTCCCTTCCAAACACACACAATGGAAACCGCTTCAAGGATGACTCTATTCATGAACATGAATTATTCTAGTGTTTCATTTCTAACCATACAATCCAGAATTGCTAAATGCAAGGGTGATGTCATATAAACATATATCCAAACCTCTTACCCCTGTCCGTGAAACCCCTTATCTCTGTGTTTACACATGCGTATGGCTTTCCTCTTTATACCTTGTTGTGCCTGCATTTTATTTCTCCTTTCTACATGATCCAGGCAGCCAGACCAGAGCCCGTGTAAACACGACTGGAGCTTTTTTTTTCTTTTTGATACTCAAATCCATCTTCCACATTTCTGATCAGTGTGCAGTGCATTAAATACCACAGCAGATGGTGCTTTCTGATGCTGTGTTGCTCCATGAAGCAACATTTTGTCTTGTGTGCTGCATTATCAAAAAAATCAAACATGTAATTATGCAAATATGTATGCCTTTATAATAATCAAGTTTTATTGTAAATGGTTGATGCACATCAATTTGATCCTGTAGTGCTGTTTTAAGTGAGGTTTAAGTGGCTTTCCAGTGTACCCAGCGGCAACACAAATGCATCTCTGGAATATTAATAAAATCCTGAATCTTTGAGACCCCAACTGGAATCTCATTGCTTGTACTGATTGAAACAAAATGCTAATCCTTTCCTTTAAAAAAACTGTCCTTTGTTATTTAAAACACTGATATTAGTATGATATGAAGGACCATTTTATTTTAAATTGTATTTTAATGTAGTTGTTAAAATAATGCCTAATCATACTATATTCAGTCTTCACAATGTAAATTTGATGAGACATGAATCCAATCATTTTGTGACAATGAATGCAGTCATGTATTTTAACCAGTCCGGTTTTTCTAATTCCACAAATTTCTCCAGCCAGTGGCTGTTTACTGGTTTCACTTTGGGATGCATTCACTGTCCTTTGTGGGAACATGTATTGTGAATATTCATTCCAGAGGCAATTGACTTCTATAAAACATAAAATGAAGGGGGATTCTTTACATTGAATCCCTGGGAGCATTTTTAAGAAGGATTATAGCATAGACAAGTGGGATTTGTTTTTTTTTTTTTAACTGAACAGAATCTGGATTTTAGACATCGGATCATTTCATTGGTACACAATAGTGCCCATGGTCTCGCCCCAAATACAAACACTCACACATTCTGCTGTGTTGAAACCAAACAGATGGACTGTGGGTACTGATAATCTATGATTGTGAATTATTTTTGCTTGTTTGTTCCTCTCAGAGGGAAATAAAAGGACAAGAAAAGAAGAATACAAAAGGAAACACAATGGAGCTTGAAAGAGAAGGAACTAGCTGCATGATTTCTCTTTTCTGTCTGAGTCCCGGCTCCTCATGTTTGCTTTAGTTACTGGGTTACTATGATTATGGGCTAAATTTCTGATGGCTGCCACTCCCCTGCAAGATGAAATGAGCACGTTTGCCTCCTGTCTCCTGCCTGGTTTCCCACACTACCCTTCATCTTTCCACAAAACACGTCTTCCTTCCAAATATGTGCATGCATTTGATGTTTTCTTTCCTTTTTTGCCCATTGCTTATGCGCTGGCATTAGATCTCTGCGTCTTTTTATTTGCCTTATCCACAATCCCTGACATGATCCTAGATGAGCCTTGTCCATATTCACGTGTCTCTCTTACTTTGGGCACATTGAAGAGTCCCTTGTCTGACATTCCATTGCCAGTATTCATTTCTTTATAGGTAGTTACATCATCTCAGAGCCTTGAGGTTTTTGCATCTCCAGTTATTTATTTATTTGAATTATTAAGATCAACATGTAGGTAGCCTACAGATAGGTATGTATGTATGGATGGCTGTAGGTAAGTAGGTAGGTAGGTAGGTAGGTAGGTAGGTAGGTAGGTAGATAGGTAGGTAGATAGGTAGATAGGTAGGTGGGTAGGTAGGTAGGTGGATAGGTAGGTAGGCAGAAGCTATGTATAAGAATATGAATTAGACAGTAGGGCAGAAACTGTTATGTTATTGCTTAGTTACCTGTCTATAACCATATGTTATAGATATCACATCACAACACAACACAATTCAGTGCACTATAACTCCACAAGACTCTCCAAAAACATAAACCTTCTTCTCACAGACTTCACATATCTCAGTGGTTCATTCTCCTTGCTTCTTCCTCGTTCTATTAATGCTCATCTTTGAAGCATGGCTGTGTGAGCGAGTCATTACAAATTCTGTGAGTTTTGTTACTCATTACTGAGATGGCATTTCCCATATAAAAATGGCATAGTCCCCATGCTATTTAAATCTCACACACACAGACCTCTACATTAATGTAGCTGCTAAGTAACATCTATGGCCTTTTATAAAGGTCAAGGCAAGCTTGGGATGGTTTTAAGATTCCAATCTATGTGGCTTTCTGCTCCATCCACAATCAGAGCTGTAGAGATGGCTTCTGGAATCAAGGGAGCTGTGCCCAGCTCCATGTGTAAGAGTCCCTTGGAGATGGATTTCACTAATTAACATGCTGTGAGTAAGTCAGAGCTGACCACCGAACTTCTCCATAAACCCATAGCTTCACATTATGTTCAAATATAGTATTTCCTTCATTTTGACTTTATAAATTCACAGATAACTTTTATATAAATCTGGAATGAGGAGCAATCCATTTAAATATATAATCACCTTTGTTATTGCAAGGTGAGACTCAAGTGTGGTGTGTAGTATATGCTGATGTGCCAATCAATCCTCTTAATCTATAGCAGGAAAATCGATAGCATCCCTGGCCTTTGGATTGCTTTTTAAATATGCAAATCAAATCATTTTTTTCTGCTTTCGAATTTAACTTTGGATGATATGATATTTCAAGCTCAGTTTAGAGATAAAAAAAAAACAGGAGAGTAACATATATGGCAGTAGCATTGATTTTAATAGAGTAACAAGAAAAGCAGCCCCATTCTGCTGACGTTTCAATGGCAGAGATTGCTTCTGCATCAGAGCCTATTACAGATGCAATTCACCGAGGTCTTATGGGTGACAAAGCTTTAATTAGCATCACATTGTTTTCTAATGTGATTTTGTACTTGTAAAAACAGGATTGGGAATCAAAGTATACTTTTATAAATGCCAATTTTAATTGCATTACTGACGGTGTGAGGGTCGTTAAGCACCCCACACAGATTCTCACATAATACCTCTCTATTTGCAGGATTAAGTGTGAAATGTAAAGAAAAGATGGCATGTATTGCCTCAGAGAACACCTTTAAATCAGGAGAAAAGGTGGCAGCCTGAGGTGTAAGGCTCCACATACAAGCACACAGTTTCTGAAGTCAGTGCCTTCAGAGTCTCAGAGCCAGGTAAAGCTTATCCATCCTCTGATGCTGTGTTCCACAGCAGGACAAGCCAGGGATGAGTGCCTTCTTGGGGGGACCCGGGATCCCTAACTTCTTCTAGGTCCTAGTACTTAAAAAACCAAAATCTGTGGTTTGGAAATTTTATTTAGCTTTCTTGCTTTCCTGACATGTTTGTTTTGCCTTTGTGTTTGTTGTGTTTCTTCTCTCTCTGCCAGGAAAGGGGGTCCCTCTTACCAGGGTGGTATTATTTTGCTCAGGGAATAATTCTTACAAGATCAGGATTAGAAAGTCCCAGTCTTGAATTGAGGGGTTGCTATAAAAAGCACACCATTACATCATTACTTTGTTTCTATCCCAAGCATTTAATAGCTACCTGCACCACTCTTTTTGTAAGCAAAAATGTTTGAGCTTTTAGACAAAGGTAGACCTACTGACGGCAAGGTTAGGAAATTCATCCATGGCTAACCAGTATCTCAGTTGGAAATCAGTATTGCAGCTATAATTAGTCTCTCTGAGGAGAAAATGCTGCTCATATACCCTGTGAAATTCTCTTGCTTTTTATAATAAGAAAGAAAAGAAAAGAAAGGGAAAGAAAAGAAAAGATAGAAGAAAGGAATGAAGAAAGAAAGGGAAAGGAAAGGAAAGGAAAGGAAAGGAAAGGAAAGGAAAGGAAAAAAATCAACATTTGCTTGGCTTATATGGATGAAGTTTACTGATGTGTTAGTTATTTGGTGGGATGTTGGGGCTGAAGTGCCTTGAATTGAGGTCATTTTTTTTCTCAGTGCTACAAATGTAGTGATTAGTTAGAAAGTTGTTTCTTACTCTAGAGGGGCTCTACCCAGTCACAGCTGTCTCCATAACCTGCATTCCCCCCTTCTCCCTGTTTGTTTGCTTCCATTATTGAGAAGAGAAGCCATGGTCTATTCCTATATAACTGTAATGGGGTTGGCTGTTTGGGGAGTAAGCCCGACCTGTTTCAGATATTTACTGTTTTATTCTCTAGCTTTGCTTTCAGAACCACGGTAGGAAGACAAGAGGGACACAGTGAGTTCCACGGCCTTGCAAATTTTCTGGAAGGGGTTAAAAAAATACTCTGTGTCAGGTCAATGTAAATATTTAAGTTTTTTTTTCTTTCTTTTCATTTCTTTTTAATTGCTCCTTAATTTCTTATTGATCCAGTAACTAAAAGATTATTGTTTGTTTCACAGAATGGGCTGGCAAGATTGCTCGAATGAAATTAATCTGGTTGATCTGTCCTCTTCCGCTAGGATATGGTGTCTGTAATTCTTATAGTTACCATACACCCGAGAAGACAAAGTAAGAAAAGGACAACACATCCTGGAAGCTCTACCCTTGGCTGCCTACTTCAGTGCTTCATCATGCCTTACTGGGCTCATTGGGCAGAGAGACCTCTTAGGAAAAAGTAATCTGGCCTCGTAGTGGGCACCCAACGGAATTCAGTTGCTGGGAGGTTTTGTTATATTTCATTCCTAGACTCAGAAGGCCTGCCACTGCCCTGTGGCAGGCATCATCTTGTGCTAAACCAATTGTCTGGTGTGGAGGCTTGCCTCCGTCTCTGCTCTCTCGTATCGTTTCTCCCTCCTCAAGCTTATTTCCATCTCCATGCTTTAGTACACGTCTCTCACTTGCGTTTCATTCAATTAGGATAGCAGAATGCCTTGGACTCTGTATTGGCTTTGTGTTGTTTTGTTAGGCTGGGACCTGTCTATAGACTTTGAGCACTACCTAACCTCAGCTCAGGTCCTGGCCCTTCGGAAAATTCTTTCTGATGTCGGTAACTCTGAAGTGCCCCCTCTTTGGTCCTTTGCGGTTGCTCATGTGTCACCATGGGCAGCACAGTACCTCAGAGTTCATTTTGTTCAGCAGCTGTCACATTTTGTCTTATTTTGCTTGGTTTCTGGACAGTTTGGTAGTATGCCCATTTAGCAGGATACTAGTAAGTTCCCCTAAGAGCCTAAGTCCTTATGAGCCACAGCTTCTTGGTCCACCCAATTCATGGTAGTGTAGAAGCCATGAGTTTTCTGGTGGAGCGGGGTCTTCAATTCAAAAGCAATTGGCTACCTTCCACAACATTCATCCCATTCTTGCACCCTTGCACCAATGGCCATATCTTCCAAGACAGGTAATTACTCTTTATTGTAGCATTAGCAGTTGAATAGTTGACTATTTATCTTCTTCAGAAGTTACCATAACACCTTATAGCATTATGAAAGCTAACTGGTAGCAATATATAGCTTCCAGGTTGGTACTAGCTTGACTTTTTCATGGGCTACACCTCAAGTAGGCAGCATCTTCAGCCATGGGTTCTTGAAGCCTTAATTTCTGGAGGGCCACCAAGAATAATAGCAATGGACTGCAGTTTTTGGAAGGTCTATGGGACCCTACCAAACAACAGCTTGAAGAGAAGTAACACATACTCGGGCTTTTTGTCTGATAGCCTAGGGGGTCTGGGAGAGGTTTTTGCCCCCACATAAGATAACTCCATTTATACTCTTTTAAGATGCATATATTTCTATTTTATGAATTTTTTTAAAAAAGAATATGTTCCCACTGTGTCCTCCCATCTCCCACCCCACTTAACCCTGCTTATCCTTTTTGTTCCTAATCCCTTTTCTTTTCTTTTTCCTTTTCTTTTTTTATTACCAAGTTTTTGTTGGTAAAGAGAAGAGCTACTGCTTTTTGCATCTTTGGGTTGTGTCTTGTTATATGGCTAAGGTAAACATGTTTATCAGAATTTTTCAGTTTTCTATTGGAGTCTTTATGGCATTTTTAAAAGCACAGGATCACACTGCTTTGACTATTTCTTTTCGTAGTGGTGTTCCTTTTACTTCTTTCTCTTACCTTACAGCTCTGGCCAAGGCTTCAAGCGCTAATGCTGAGTAAGGGCAGAGACAAAGGGTACCTTCTCCTTCCTCCCATGTATGCTCTGGAGCAAGCAGGGTGGCTGCCAGCCAGAGGAAGGCTGTTGGTTACGTTTCTGCACGCTTTGCAATGCAAGGGAGTAGTAGGGCCTCTGAATGTAGATGCTGTCTCTCTGAGAACGCCATTCCATTTGGTATTCCAGGGACTGAACTGTTAAAAATCAACAGGGACACCGAACATCTCCACATCAAAGAGGTGAAGTTAGGCACAAGTGACAATCCCGTTAAATAATTAAATTGTTTTAGCTGTTATCTGTAAGTGAATGTTGTTTTTAATTGCACTTTAATAATGCCATGCCCTTTATACCCAAAATTAATGTTTTCTGTAGCTCTGTTTTTGAAGTATGTGTCAGTTTAATTAAACTATTAATGGTAGACAATTTTTTTAAGTATTTCATGTTCTTCACTAAACTGTATCCATTCAACAAGCATAAACAGAAGAGTAGGGTTGAGCGATCTACCATCTGCCTGATAAATCACTCTTCATTGGATGAGAGGATGCCTTGAGTTTGCTGGCCCCTCTGCCCCCCATAAACAAACTCACTTCCAGTTATGCTTTCCACTGACTCCGTTTAAAAGTACAGATGACAGCTTCTTTGCAAGGAAAAAAGAAAAGAAAGAAAGAACAAGAGAAAAGAGTCGAGTCTGTTGAGCTTTAGGGAAAGCAAGCAGGCAAACCACAAGAGCAAAGGAGAACTGTGGTTGTAACTTCGATTCATTTGGGACCACGGGGAATGCGTCTGACACCCACTTCTGACAATTTAGAGCAGAGTCTACAAGGCAGGCTAGCTTTCTCTCTGGGATCTCTTCTGCGTTGCTTAATTGTTGCTGAGTCTTAGACAAAATACATGGAACCAACTAACCCAAGCAGTCATTTGTTTTTATCGCCAGAAATGACAATTGATAAAGTAAACACTGCACAGCCCAGACCTTTCCTGGATTCAATTCAAGAGAATCGATTGGAGCCTTGGTTAAAGATCAGGAGGAGCTGGGACAGGATAATTTCTTAGTTTCCTCAGCCCACTGATGACATATGCAAATAGAATAGGGACTCTAATTGGCAAACACTTAGAGAAGAATCAGAAGAGCATTGAAATTGCACGTCTCTAGCAAGAGGAATGTCTGGGCTGCATCTGCTACATATAGTCAGAGATGTATCGTGCTATAATAGAGACAAGTGTGTCCTTCCTTTGTGTGGCAGATCAATCAATAGCTTTTTCATGTGATCTTGTTCACTATTATGTTAGTAATGAAACCCTCGTGTGATGTGACAACTGTAGAATAACATTTGGTCACAAAGCTGGTGTTAACAAGCATAACCGGCACTCTGGTAATTAGACTGATTTCTGGTCTCTTCTTTCACAAATTGTCGATAAGTGCAGTAAACAGGCCAGTGATTCCTTTCTGAACAGCTATATTAAGCTTCATATTCTTGGAAATTCATCTGCTAGGTTTCTTAGTGGGAATGAAGCCATGTAGGAGAAGGAATATATAATAATCTTTCCATTTTGGTCAGCTCATGTATATGCAAATCAATCAATCTATATAGCTCTATCATCTTTCTATCTAAATACACACATATGTATACACATATATATGCTTGTATGGATATGTGCATGTATCTATCTTTCCTATGTACCCATCATCTATTTATCTATTATCCTTCCATTCAATTACCCATCTACATCAAAACTTTACTATCAGTAAAATTCAAACCATATATCAGCATACTTATCTTTGATTAACTGATATTTGGCAGAAACCATGATGTCAATAACTAAGGAACCAGTACCTAGTCACCGTGTTCCGTGTGTTTAAGGTTCATTAAACAAAGACACCAACCCAGCCACACATGAAAGAACATATTTACAAGAAAACCATCTCCTTTACATTTTTGTGCAAGAAAGGCAGATACTTCCTAAGAGGCTAAAGTTATCTGACAACAAAAGTACCGTGGAGACAAGACAGGCCTGCTCTCAGTGCATATCAATAATAATCAAGGAGGTTGGCAAATATGCCAACTCTTTCTGGAAAGACTGTCAAGTGTTACAGCGTAACGTGAAGGGAGAAAACAAGGACCAGTGTGGGGCTCTGATTCATCCCGGAGGAAAAAAAAACATCTCTGTAAAAGGAGGTGACCTCGAGCCTCGAGTCCTAAATTCACACAGAAGCCACCCTGATAAACTAAGGAGAAGCGGGTACTGTTTAGGAGAGGAAATAGACCAAGACAAACACATGGGGGCTTGACATAAGAAACACGGTTTAGAAAACAAATTACGATACTTTCCGTTAAGTTAGTTATGGTTCGAGTGTAAAGCGCCCCCTACAGGTTCAAGTGCTTAAACATCTTGACCACCCCCTGCTGGAGCTGTTAAGAAAGGCTGGGGAACTTTTAGCAGGTTATTTCCTAGTTGGACACACATGCATGCACACACACATGCACACTCTGACAAGATGCCTCAAGCTCATGCTGCCATGCATTCCATATCATAAACTGTTTCCCACAACCAAGTTTTCCTTTCTTAAGTTATTCTGTATCAGGACCTAACAACGAGAAAAGAAACTGATAGTTATCCTAAGACGTTTGTCTTCATTTGGTAAGCGGTTGGTAAGCAGTGAGGAACTTAACCAGGGAGATTACATTTGTGTGTGTGTGTGTGTGTGTGTGTGTGTGTGTGTGTGTGTATGTATATATATATATGTGTGTGTGTGTGTATACATATACATATGCATACATATGTATGTATGTGTGTGCATGTGTATATATATATATATATATGTGTGTGTGTGTGTATACACATATATTTTTGGAATACACACACACATATATATATATATATATATATATATGTGTGTGTGTGTGTGTGTTTTCTCACTGTGTTTTGAATTAGAGAAACTGAAAGTGAGGTCTCATTCTAAATTAATGTAGTTGGTGTTGTCTAAGTCAGGCACAAAGAACATGAAGTCATTGCTTAAATAACAAGTCTAGATTTCAAGTAGGTAAATATTTATGGAGTTAATGTTAGTTTTCTGAAGTGTCCTAAATTCATTCTCAATATGATGACTTAAACATAGGCCTATATTAAATCTTAAGCTTCTTTGTAAATAAAATAATTACATTTTATTAATAGATTGTATACATATGTGTCTCTGTGTGTGTGTGTGTGTGTGTGTGTGTGTGTGAGAGAGAGAGAGAGAGAGAGAGAGAGGGAGGGAGGGAGAGAGAGAGAGGGAGAGGGGGGGGAGAAAGTATGCTGCCATGCCATAACACATGTGTGGAGACTGGAAGGTAGTTTTTAGAGAGTAGACAGTAGTTCTCTCTTTCCACCACGTGGGTCCTGAGGAATAAACTCAGGTTTTCAGCCTTGATGGAAGCACCTTTACCTACTGAGTTGTCTCACCTGTACTGACTTAGGATTATTAGTTACATTTCTCATCACTGTGACACCTGACAGAAACAGCACAAGGAAGAAATACTTAACATTGCCTCATGGTTCCAGAGAGTTCAGTCCCTCGCAGCAAGAAGAGCAGAGTCTAATATTTCACAGCATGACACTAAAGAGGGAGACAAATGGCGACAGGCCACCCTTCTGCCATCTTTTTCCCTCTCCCCTTTTAATCCATCTATGCTCCCAGATCGTGGAATGGTGCCACTCATAATCAGGGTGAGCATTGCCCAGTTTATTTTCTCTGGACTCACCCTGACAGACATCACCAAGTGAGCTCCATTCACCAGTTTCTAGATCATTCTAAATGCAGTCACGCTGACAATAGAAATTGACCATCACAGCTTCCTAAGGCTGTATTGACACAGTTACCATTGATTTCATACTGTGATTGAAAATCGGAAACCCAAAGTCAAGTATATCTATAGTCCCAGAACATGTAAGCCTGAAGCAAAATGACCATGAGTTCCAGGCCAGCCTAGGCTATCTAAAAAGATGCTGCCTGAAAACAAAAGCACTGAGTCTCAGAAAAGGTAACTGACTCACATAAAATTGTTCAAATAACAAGGAATGGGTATAAGGTAAATGCAAAAGGTAGTCTGAAAGCAAAGCCCAGATATCCTTTTCAGGACACTGAAATTAAGCATAAAGCAGAATAACAATAACAAAAACTCATTAGCCATGTTGTTAAGACATGGCTACTTTCTTAGTATTCTCAGAAGATTTCACTTAACATTTTAATTATGTCATTCATGAAAGGTTACTTCTTATTTGTCATAGAATATGCACTAGACAAGGTCAGAGCTTTGAATTTGTGCTTGAACCATCCAGGACACTGTCTAAATTTATAGATGTTAAATTAAGAGCTGGAGCGGCTAACCTTAAGTAGCTAGCAATATGTCCTGACGTGAAAAACATTAACACTGACTGCCAGACTGTTGCAATCCCCTAAATCTTGGATAAAAACAAAACAAATGAGACTGATAATGTCCTTTGCTTGATGGTTGGATCTAGAAACTACTTGTAAATCAGTCATGTGTTATAAATCTGACTGGAGGGGACCATGTGTTAGGGCTGGATCTACACTCTGAAATGTTTAGGAGTCTCTTATTGACAACATTGTGGTCCTTTATCTGTGTCTGTTCCTTTTATACTTACTGTCCAATTAGTCACTGGCAGCTACTTGAACTGACCTTATGTGAAGTATTTTACATTATCTTATGTATTCCTTAAAATCACATGGTCCAGCTATCTAGAGGGGAGTTGAGCCTCACAACAGTGTTATAAGCTAACTGTGAGTTGCAATTGGAATTCACACTCACCCTGCCTGCTTCTTCTCACTCTTCTGTTTCAGAATGGGAAGAGCCAGTGAGGAATAATGGATGCTGTCCCAAGATATTTTCCAGAAATGCTTGCCATCCTGGCTAGCCTTCATTGTTAGCTTGACTCAGGTTCGAGTCAGAAAGCTGAAGCCTCAGTTGAGGAATTGCCTAGATCAGGCATGTTTGAGAAGGGGTGTCTTCATTACTAGTTGATGTAGAAAGTCTTAGCCCACTGTAGAGGCCGCTGTTTCTCAGGCAGATTATCCTGGGTTGTGTAAGAAACGTAGCTAAACATGAGTGAATGAGAGAGTAAGACAACTGTCATTCCTCCATGGCTTTAGCTTCAGGTTCTTGACTTGGGTTCCTGCCTTGACATCCCTAAATGAAGGGCTGTGACCTGAAAGTTGTAAAATGAAATAAGCCATATCCATCCCTTTGTTGTTTTTGGTCTTTTATCACAGCAATGGCAATGTACAGGGCACACTCCCCCACCACTCCCAGCCCCTTCCTGACACTCTTCAGTGCCCATTTCTGCTTATTCCCAGATCTTTGGCTTTGCATATTTGCTCTTGGTTATGTTTGATTAGGACTCAAGGTTTGTTTCAAATGTTTCATATTCTATCATTTCTTGCTTTAACAGGTGGTAGTTGAGGAAGCATGGGTCTTTATACCTTCATAAAAACTTTATACAAACCAAAAAGGAAAAATCTAGATTTGATATAAGGATGTTGATGAGGTAGTGAAGGGAAGTTGAATTTCTGAAACTATTTTGCTGAAGGATGAGATGAGTTGTGGGGAGGTAAGGGTAAACACAGAGAGACCATTAAAGGATAGTAGAGTAACGCAGATCAAGTAGTCATCTTAACTAGTATCAAGCTAGGTCTACTAAACAATAATGACTTGAGAGCATGCATTGGGGAGCCAGATTGTCCAAAACTAACTACTGGATTTACCATCCTGTCAGTGTGTGTGTGTGTGTGTGTGTGTGTGTGTGTGTGTGTGTGTGCCATATTGTAATTTCATCACAATTTCATTATAATTTCAATCACAAAATACTACTGTGTTCTAGGCTCTATTCTGTCCAGTAGATTGTTGTCCTGAATGAAAACAGGTCTTTATCCTAACTAAGCCTCAATATTAGTGAGAAAAGAAAACAAAAACAAATGAAAATAACTATCATAACAATTCTATATTTAAATATGTGTCTGTGTAAGGACTTCACAACAAACACAAGAAATGTCTTTTTTCCCTTTTGGGTGCCAGGACAGGGTTCAGTTGGTTTCTATGCAGGTACATAGGTTGGATTCCTTCCCCCAAGCACTTACTGCACTGTTTCTAGCAGCATTGCTTGGCCAGACAAGCCAAGTCACCATTACTCCCAGATGGCAAGTCATGCAAAAGTCAGGAGCCACTTCCATATACATTCTGTTATAGAGAAATCAGAAATGAAGAGAAGTCAAGAAACAGATCCAGGAAACGATGTCAGCTTCATGAGTGTTGCTCTTGAAGATGAATGAAGATCTCCATGCATTTTCAGTAGCTTTCAGTAGCATTTTATCTTTGTTTAGCTTAGTGTAGAAGATAATTTTAATAAATTGACATTGTCTTCATAAGCATTGGCTAACTTTCTCCTCCTTCTTCTAATTACATTTATTTTTTACAGTCCAGTCATCACCCCCTTCCTGTCCACCTTCCTGTAGTCCCTCATCCCATTCCTCCTCCACTTGTCTCCAAGAAGGTTTCCCCCTCCACCAGGTCTCTCCACTACCTGGAGCCTCAAGTCTCTCTAGGATTAAGTGCATGTTTACTCACTGAGGCCAGACGTGGCAGTCCTCTGCTGTATGTGTCAACAGCCTTATATCAGCTCGGTGTCTGAGAGATCTCGGGTGTTCAGGTTAGTTGAGACTGCTGATCTTCCTAAGGGGTCGGCCTCCTCCTTAGCTTCTTCCATAATTCAACCACAGAGGTCCCCAACTTCAGTCCAATGGTTGGGTATAATTATCTGCATCTGTCTCAGTCAGCTGTTTGTTGTGCCTCTCAAAGGACAGCCATGCTAATATCCTATCTGCAAGCATATCATAACATCAGTAATAGTGTCAGGTCTTGGAGCCTCCCCTTGAGATGGATCCCAAGTTGGGACAGTCACTGGACTGCCTTTCCCTCAGTCTCTTCTCGATTTTTGTCCTTGGAGTTCTTTTAGATAGGAAAAATTCAGGGTCAGAGTTTTTGACTGTGGAATGGCAACCTCATCCCCCCATGTGATGTCCTATCTTTCTATGGAAGGTGAACTCTACTAGTTCCCTCTCCTCATTGTTGGGAATTTCATCTAAGGCCCTTCCCTTTGAGTCCTGAGAATCTCTCATTTCCCAGGTCCTCATACTTTCTAGAGGGTCTGCTCACCTCCACCTCCTGAGGTTGCATATTTCCATTCATACTGCTGGCCCCCAAGGCTTCTCTTCTGTCTTCCCATACCTGATCTTGTTCCCCTTTCCCCCTCCCTTCTCCCACCCAGTTCCCTCCCTCCCTCTGCATCCAGTGATGGCTTTTTTCTTTGTCTCAAGTGAGATTGAAAAATCTTCACTTGGGCCCTTCTGCTTGTTAACATCCTTGAGTTCTCTAGATTGTTTCCTAAGTATTCTAAGTATCCCTTTTTTTGGCTAATATCCACTTATTAGTTACATACCCTGCACATCTTTTGGGGTCTGAGTCGCCTCACTCAGGATAATATTTTCTAGTTCTGTCCATTTGCCTACAAAACTCATGATGTCCTCATTCTTAATAGCTGTATAGTATTCCATTGTGTAAATGAATCATAATTTCTGTATCCATTCTTTTGTTGTGGGACATTTGGCTTGTTTCCAGCTTCTGGCTATCACAGATAAGGCCACTACAAACATAGTGGAGCTCATGCTTCTGTGGTGTCCTACCAAAAGCAATTTATAGACTCAATATAGTCCCCATCAAAATTCCAACACAACTCTTCAATGACATGGAAAGAGAAATTCTCAATTTCATATGGAAAAACAAAAACCCTAAGGTATTGAAAACAATTCTTAACAGTAAAAGTATTTCTAGGGGAATCACTATCCCTGACCTCAAGCCATACTGAGCAATAGTGATAATAACTGCACAGTATTGGTACAGAGACAAACAGGTTGACCAATGGAATAAAATTGAAGACCCAGAAATTAATCCACACACTTATAGACACTTGATTGTTGACAAAGAAGCCAAAAGTATACAATGGAAAAAAGAAAGCATCTTCAATAAATGGTGCTGGTCTAACTGGCAGTCAGTATGTAGAAAAATGAAAATAGATTCATATTTGTCACCTTGCACAAAGCTCAAGTCCAAGTGGATCAAGGACCTCAACATAAAATGAGATACACTGAATCTAATAGAAGAGAAAGTGGAAAAGAGCCTTGAAGTCCTTGAACTCATTGGTACAGGAGCCAGTGGGTAGGGAGTGGTGAGGGATTTCCTAAACAGAACTTCAATGACTCAGGTTCGAAGATCAAGAAATGATAAATGGGACCTCATGAAACTGAAAAGATTGTGTAAGGCATAGTCAGTAGGACAAATCAGCAACCTATAGATTGGAAAAAATAAACTTCACTAACCCCACATCCAAGAGAGAGCTAATATTCAAAACATATAAGGAACTCAAGAAGCTAACCTCCAAAAAAAACAAACAACCTTATCAAAAAATGGTTATAGAGCTAAACAGAGAATTCACAACAGAAGAAGCTAGGATGGCCGAGAACTTAAAGAAATGTTCAAAGTCCTTAGTGATCAGGGAAATGCAAATCAAAAGGACCCTGAGATTCTACCTTACACCAATCAGAATAGCTAAGATAAAAAAATTCAAGTGAAAACACATGTTGGTGAGGATGTAGAGAAAGAGGAACACTCCTCCATTGCTGGTGGGATTGCGAACTGGTACAATCACTCTGGAAATCAATCTGGAGGTTCCTCAGAAAATTGGAAATAGATCTACCTGAAGACCGAGCTATACCACTCTTGGGCTAACTTTCTTCTAGGAGTACAGGTTTTCTAACTTTATACTTGGTAGGAATGAATATGAACCTCTATACTTATTACTTTTGTTTTTGTTTTGGCTCATTTTATTATCATAGACAAAATGGAGAAAATGCACACTTAATAGTTGAAGTATCAATTTTTTAACACTGTCTCTTGAAGAAGAAAGATCAAAGAAACAAACAAACAAGAAAACGTGTAAATTTAACAGTGATATTGATAATGAGAGCAGTTTTGTTAAGGCTTGTGGTTAAACTTTTCCCAGAACATTATAAACACGATCATTTACACATGGAAGTTTTAATTTTAGTTTTATTGATAGGAATGAATTTGAGCCTATATACTTTTTATTATAAGGGGAAAAACCCATTCATAATTTTGAGTTCTTTCTTTTTCTTTTCATTATTATTATTATTATTATTATTATTATTATTATTATTGGCTTTTAAGTTAAATTTTTCTCATAAATATTTAGTCAATTGCATTACCTACCTTTTATTTTAATTTCATCAAATAACTATTTGTATCTGAAGCACTAATCTAGTCATATTTGTCTCAAGTTTGTGTTTAAATGCTTCTCACTATCATATTAGAAAATATCTTGCTAATGTAAATGTATTATCCATTACCTCTCATAACCTTTGGCTGTGAGATGTTTCTTTGAGATATCCACACCTACACCCTGGGATGTACTGTGCTTACTTCTGATTCCTTCCCTTTTCTCAGCCCTCTTGCTAAAGTCCACATTAAAATGTCTCTGTTATATACATCAGGTATGTCTCATTAGGAAGAAGTCTTCAGTGTTTGTGCTCAATGACATTCCTTAGTCTACTCCTGCTGCTTGTTTGTTTCAGTGAAGCCTGAACAATGGCGTGGTACCTATCCTCCAACTGCTTGGAAACATGGTACTAACGCTGAGAAGGTACCTTCGGTTTTCTACCATGCCTTCAAGACAGTCTCTGGAATCTAGACTTTGAAGGAGTTGTTCAATTTTTATTCACGTTCTTTACCTTTTGAGAATAATTTGAAATAGAAACTTGGGTGTGGGTACCTGAATGCTTCTTACTTGGGCTCACCTTTATGTATCTCAATCATTCTTAATACATCCCCCAACATGTCTCCTTCTCAAGTATCTGTATTTTAACCTTTCTAATCACATAAAGACACATGCTTATAAAGATGGTAGAATTTCTTAAGTCCATAAATAGTATTTATAAATGAAAATTTGCCTTGCTTAAAATGTAGAAGTTATCTTTTAGGAACATGCTGCAATTGTGAGCCTTCCAGTAAGAATTCTATAGGTCACACTGCAGTAACAAAGAAGTTTAAATTTCATGGTGAATCCAAATTTGTTAATACCAAGTCTAATTAGAAAATAAAATAAAAACAACTTTAAGAAAAGAATTTCTGCAAGGTGAACTCTGCTCACCTTTGTAAAAGTGAAATCCTTACTATTCCTCACTTTCCTATTTCTATATTTTTCTATTTTCTTATATTTTCTATTGTTTATCCATCATATTAGTCTTTACTAGCATACCCTATCAGTCATTTTATTGCCTTTATCACTCCACTAAACTATCCTGTAATTTTTATTGATTTTGTTCACTGATTCATGTCTGAAGTCTTTGATGTTACCAGGGACATAGTAGGCATTGAAATACTAATTAAATAAGTGAGAACATAATATTTCTACATTCAGCTAGACTGCCCTTTAAGAACTAGAGGTAGCTAGGCACTATGTTCTTCACATTCTGAGAACCAACAAACAAAAGAGGAAGAATTCTTGAAATGTTTGCCTCAGTGTATAGTGTAAAGGATGATGGGAGGCTTATGACTCTAATATGTCAGCAGCTGGCACAGGTAAGCACCTAACAGACTCCCAGCCATGATGGTTGACTTAACTCATCAATGGAATGATGATGCAGAATCCCCTGACAGAGATAGGTTTCTGTATCTGAGAGGTTACTCAGTCAACTATACCATCATTTTCCATCCTCACTACATACATGAAAAAGTTACTCAGGAGCAGAGAAAATGCATCGTTGTATATTTAAGTTCTCTTGGAAGACTGACTCCTGTGCAAAACAAAATAACCCTGGAGTCTAATCTACACTTTTGGAGATAATTAGATGAAAATAATTGCTTCAAAAAAGATCACAATTAGAAAAAAATCTGTGTTCTTCCAACATGCAGTCCCATGTGTTCTCTCTCCTTTTTCACTTTGCTATTATAGGGTATTCCATCCAAAGATAGGCACTTTCTGAACATGCAATAGCCATCACATTACCTGCTTACAATATGAAGTGGGATACTCAATGCAATATCCAAAGTGAAAACTGGTAATACACAGAGCCATTTGATGAGGTTTAAGAAACCCCAAGTTACACATACTGCAAAGCTTAATTGAAAATGAAATCTTCGAATTGAAAATAAAATCTTTGAATTGAAAATAAAATCTTTGAAAACTCGAACACTGAAAACCTCTGTGTAAAATCCAAGGCCTCTACTCAGAAGTAATTTAATTTCAAATATCAATAGAGAACCTATGACATAATTTCTAAACAAACATGTATTCCTCTGGAAGGTGTAGTGGCTAATTTGTAAGTTACTGAGGAGAAAGGCAAATACACATGCCTAACCCAAATAACAGACAATAAATTTACCTGTATATTTGCAGTAATTTGATTCTGATGTTGTACATGGAACAATAAAGTATGCATGTTTTGTCAATTTAATCTTAATGCTTCATATTCATTAGAGCATTTAGAAAAGCTTTTCCATCTGAATGAAATGGACATTTTTCTAGACAGATACCAGGTACTGAAGTTAAATCAGAATCAGATAAACGATATAATCAGTCCCATAACCCCCAAAGAAATGGAGTCATTAATAGTCTCCCAACCAAAAAAAGCCCAGGACCAGATGGGTTTAGTGCAGAATTCATTAAGACCTTCAAAGAAGACTAATACCAATACTCTTCAAACTAGTCCACAAAATAGAAACAGAAGGAACACTACACAATTCATTGTATGAAGCCACAATTACTCTAATACCTAAACCACACAAACATTCAACAAAGAAAACGAACTTCAGACCAATTTCTCTTATGGATATCTATGCAAAAATACTCAATAACATTCTTGCAAATCAAATCCAAGAACACATCAAAATGACTATCCATCATGATCAAGTAGGCTTTATCCCAGGGCTGCAGAGATGGTTCAATATACGGAAATCTATCAATGTAATCTACTATATAAACAAACTCAAAGAAAAAACCTACATTATAATTTCATTAGATGCTGAGAAAGCATTTGACAAAACCCAGCACCCCTTCATGATAAAGACGTTGGAAAGATTAGTAATTCAAAGCCCATACTTAAACATAGTAAAATCAGTATACAGCAAACCAGTAGCCAACATCAGACTAAATGGAGAGAAACTTGAAGCAATCCCACTAAAATCAGGGACTAGACAAGGCTGTCCACTCTCTCTCTACTTGTTCAATATAGCCAGAGCAATTAGACAACAAAAGGAGGTCAAAAAATTGGAAAGGAAGAAGTCAAAATATCACTATTTGCAGATGATATGATAGTATACTTAAAGGACATAAAAAATACCACCAGAGAACTCCTAAACTTGATAAAAACTTCAGCAAAGTGACTGGATACAAAATTAACTCAAACAAATCAGTGGCCTTCCTCTACTCATAGGATGAACAGGCTGAGAAAGAAATTAGGGAAACAACACCTTTCACAATAGTCACAAATAATATAAAATATTTTGGTGTGACTCTAACTAAGCAAGTGAAAGATCTGTATGACAAGAACTTCAAGGCTCTGAGGAAAGAAATTGAAGATTTCAGAAGATCTCCCATTCTCATGGATTGGTAGGATTAATATAGTAAAAATGTCCATCTTGCTGAAAGCAATCTACAGATTCAATGCAATCCTTATCAAAATTCCAAATTAATTCTTCATAGAGTTAGAAAAAGCAATTTCCAAATTCATCTGGAATAACAAAAAACCTAGGATAGTGAAAACTATTTTCAACAATAAAAGAACTTCCGGGGGAATCACCATCCCTGACCTTAGGCTGTACTACAGAGCAATTGTGATAAAAGCTGCATGGTATTGGTATAATGAAAGGCAGGTGGATCAATGGAATAGAATTGAGGACCCAGAAATAAACCCACACACCTATGGTCACTTGATCTTTGACAACGGAGTTAAGAACCATCCAGTCGAAAAAAGACAGCATTTTCAACAAATGGTGCTGGCTCAACTGGCGGTTAGCATGTAGAAGAACGCAAATATAGCCATTCTTATCTCCTTGTACAAAGCTCAAGTCCAAGTGGATCAAGGACCTCCACATAAAACCAGATACACTCAAATTAAGAGAAAAGAAAGTGGGGAAGAGCCTTGAGCACATAGACACAGGGGAAATTTTCCTGAACAGGACACCAATAGCTCATGCTCTAAGATCAAGAATTGACAAATGGGACTTCATAAAATTATAAAGCTTCTGTAAGGCAAAAGATACTGTCAATAGGACAAAACAGCAACCAACAAATTGGGAAAAGATCTTTACCAATCCTATATCTGATAGAGGGCCGATATCCAATCTATACAAAGAACTCAAGAAGTTAGACTCCAGAGAACCAAATAACCCTATTAAAAAAATGGGATACAGAGCTAAACAAAGAATTCTCAACTGTTAAATATCGAATGGCTGAGAAGCACCTAAAGAAATGTTCAACACCCTTAGTCATTAGGGAAATGCAAATCAAAACAATCCTGAAATTCCACCTCACACCAGTCAGAATGGCTAAGATCAAAAACTCAAATGACAGCAGATGCTGGCGAGGTTGTGTAGAAAGAGGAACACTCCTTCATTGCTGGTGAGATGGCATGCTGGTACAACTACTCTGGAAATCAGTTTGGCAGTTCCTCAGGAAATTGGACATAGTTCTACCAGAGGACCCAGCTATACCACTCCTGGGCATATACCCAGAAGATGCTCCAATATGTAATAAGGACACATGCTCCACTATGTTCATAGCAGCCTTATTTATAATAGCCAGGAACTATGGCTTTTTCTAAGCTATGTCACAACTCATTTCCTTTGAATTTGTCCTTATATACAAAATGTATATGTAGGACATTTATTACTTATTCCCTATTTACAAAGAGCATATAAATCAATGAATAAAATGAGAATTGTCAAACTCTGGGCCAAATACTTTAACAGAAAACTTACCAAAGGCTATATATAAGTGACAAACAAACATCCAGACACATGCATAGTAGCACATGCCATCAGAAAATGCAAAACAAGACAAAATACCACTGGATACTTGTTGGAATGGCAGAATTCACACCACTGACACTACTGAATGAAGGTGACAATGAGGGACGTACAAGCTTTTTCTTTCAGTTTGTGGGAGTGCAAACTGGTATAGCTACTCTGGAAGATAGTCTTTATAAGCTTCTTATAAAACCAAATATATGTTGACCATATATCCCCCATCAGTCCCATTCTTTGGTATTATAATTTTATGTTTACACAAAAAATATGTTCATAGAATACAAAGGTATTCACAGTAATGTTATTCATAATCAGCCAAATGGTTTGGGCTCACAGATATCCTTCAGGGGTTGGAGAGATAAGCTCTGGTACCTCTTGATATTAGGGTAATATTTAGAATTAATAAGAAATTAGCTACCAAGGTTTTAAATAACACAGAGGAAAGTTAAATGCATATTACTAAATAAGAGAAGCCCAAATGAAAAAACTACTCTGTGATTGCCACTATCTGACAGTGTGGAAAGACTAGAAATATAGTCACTGAAATTATCAATGGTTGCCAGGGATTAGTGTGAACCTATGGAGTGTGAGCTAGTAAGGGAAATAAAATATCTTTTTTAACTAATATGTCATAAAGAAGATTACAGAATGCTATTAAAGTGATTAAAAGAAACCCTCTGATACTCACCCTATTCTGTGTCTCTCTATGTAAGCTTGGTTGCAGCACATATGCTGCTCTAATGGGAAATTCTTATGTGAAAGAACATTCATTCATGAGGGGGTGCTGGGGCCAAAAGACAGGAAACATGGCTTGACTCCCACTTGACTTTTCTAAACCTTTCCTGAAACTACTTACTTAGTTTCATCTAGGAATCGTCAGACTTCTCAAGGAGGTTTCCACAGAAATACTATGAGCAGGAAAGAATCTATATTGGGTAAGATCAGTGATTTCTCGAAAATCCAAAAGATAAGTAAAAATGTTTGGGATTCTAGCCAATGAGGCTACTCAATGAGGAAAGAGGGTAAATGCCACTGGTTTTAGCACATTGATCCTTTATCTCTTTTTCAGAGTTGCATCGGCCCTGAAAGAAAAATCAAAGATTGTTGTCCATAAAGGGATAATAAAAGACTAACAACAGTAAAAATAACAAACATACATTTGAAAAAGAATTTTGGAGTCCCAAGATAATCAAGTCATGACCTGCTTCCTCAAAAGTTGCCACTTCCTTTGTTGGACCCTGATGCATATCAAATGCACAGGAACTCACAAGGAGAGTGAGTGAAGAGCATTCTAATTATACTAGTTTTGCATCAACTACAGTTGTGTCACTCAGTCCACAAGTGATCCACTCCACAAGCAAAACCACTCCATAGTTGGCTTGGTTGGATGGATCTAAATTATGTTACCATTCCTACATATTATTGGCTAATATGCAATATTATATGGCCAATATGCAATACATGGAACAGAAGATGTTTAATTATGTATCCTTAGGTCCAGGGTCCTACTAAAGCCAGGACAGTGCAACATCCATCTGTGGAATTTGCTTTGTGACAGCTTCTATGATGAACACTGAAACTCAACATATTCCATATCTCCTGAAATTTCAGTCCCCACAACTGTTGTTTCTCTACCTCAGCTACAATTTCCTTGTTTCATGTTGAAATCCTATAGAAAGTAAGATGACACACACAATCACATATGGAGGGTGGGGCTGACATTTTCTTGGCCATGTATATGAAAATCCTTGTTTACCAGTCTTCTGTTGGAATTGGTTGGATTTGCCCCCAGTTGTTGCTTGTGGTGCACCATTTTGGTTTTGCTAATGAATTAACTAGTGCAACCGACCACTTGCAGAGTTATTCTCAGTGTAATGAATGTAATTAGTTAGCACTAAACCAGGACAGCATCTATCTTTCTCTGTGACAAGTGTAATTCTTTCTTCTCCCATTAGCCAGGTGCCCTGGTCTCTGTAAACTAGTTATTGACCCACCCATTTAAGGGGACTCTCTCTAAATGTATCTTCCCTTATTTAACTCAACCGAGCTCCTATAATTTCTGCTTGCTGTACGAGGTGAGCATGCAAAGAGCTCATTGTTCATTTCTTGTGAGCAAAGCAAGGCATTGAGAAGCTATTCTGAGCAAGATGTTCAGACTCCTGAGCTCTGCTTACCCGTCTCTGCTTATAATGGATACAAACCCGTATGGGGCTGAGAGAGCATCATGTAAGCTCTATAGGAAATCTGAGGCAATGAATCATGGAGCTGGATACCTGCTGAGGAGTGTGTGTCTGAACAGACTACAAATAGACAGAAAAGCAGCTTAAACAAGTAGCTTTCATATGGTAGGAGTGCATAGATTAAACCTAAGAGGATGCTATTTGGATAAGGATGTTTATATATAAAGGATAGTAATAATTCTTTCAGCCAGACTCTGAGAGCCCGAGCCACCAGTGCCAGTGAAGAACAATATCCCTTGGGTGCACATTGACATGTTTCAGGCATATCTTCTGCCACCATTTAATATCCATTTTTATTTTATTTTATTTTATTTTTTAAAAAACGTCACACCATATTGAATCACCTTGGCCGTGACGTATTATGTCAGGGCACATGCAATGAGACACAGTGATGTGACCAGCAAAACCGAAAGTAAAGATTAGTTGTCACAAATTAAAGAAAAAGAAGCCACCATCACCCATGATTGAACTTCCCTTAAAGATGCTGGTGAAAAACTAAAAGTTTAAAATTACACAAGAATGTTGTGCATACAATGGCTGAGAGACCATTTTTCCCTTTCTTTCTGCTAAGATTCTCTTCAAAAAGCAAGTGCTCTGTGCTTCGCCAGACCTCTGTGTGAAGCAATGTAATTGTGGTGTTAAAAACAACAAAAAAGCAAGCCCTAAACACCCCCACCTTAGGGAAACCTAGTTAACATTTTTATTAAATTTTTATGTTTGAATAATGATACTTTAATATATCTTTTTCTTGACTGCAATTCCCAGAGTCCTTTTAAGAGTAACTTGGCTTGACAGCCTAGGAATTTTGAGATAAAGAAAAGACAAATTAGGACCAGGTCCACTGGGGGAAACAAGATTACAGTAGAAAAGCTCACGGTATGAAGAGGGCAGGTGCGGACTCTGCCGGTTCCTCTGGAGACTGTTTATGTATATGTGTGGTAAATGAAAGCAGTCTCATGAACACATATATAAACACGTTTACATTTGTTCCTATGCCCACCCCTGGATTTTTTAAGCTAGACATACTTGTCTAAACAGGGATGGGAAAATTTTGACTCCCCCAGAACAAGGAAGATGACTCAAACTGGGAATTTGCCCATTGGAATAACCTCTCAATTAAGAATATTACTGAGAAAGAAAATGCGTTAGCCACAAAATGGATAGAATAACAGCAAATAGAGATTTTTTTTTGATAGTGCTGTTCTTTTTCTGGTTTTGCGAGCATTTGACCACTGCCAGGCATTTGATAGAAAGCAACATTTCCATCAAATACAAGCTAGACAGCTTCGCATCCTGTTCTTAAGCCTTCTACTGAACTCCAACAACTCCAAGCTCTGGAATCCAAACGACTTTGCTGAAACCTTTCCAAAAGGAAATGGGAGCTTCTGGAACATTATGTGGGTCCCTAAGGACATTAACTGCCAAAAAAAAAAAAAAGGCGGTAGATACGAGGCTTGTCAGTACATTGCCAACTATGTGTCACAAAGCCTTCGACATAGAATATGCTGAATAAATACCTCTCAATAAAACTGAAAGAAGGCTTGATAATTTGTTAAGAGGTTTGCATTGTTGATATTAGAGCTAAAAATAAAATCGAGAGTAACAATGTATATGGTTTGGAAATTCGCAGATAAATACTTGTGTTAATTACTTTTCTGTCACTGTGACAAAACACCAGAGAGAAACAACTTTAGGAAAGAAAGATGTAATTTGGTAACAGTTTGGTTTTTTTCTTTGTTTTTCTTCCTTTCTCTCTCTCTCTCTCTTTCTTTCTTTCTTTCTTTCTTCCTTTGTTTTTTTGTTTGTTTGTTTGTTTGGTTGGTTTGGTTTGGTTTGGTTTTTTTGTAGCCCAAAGGCTTGCTTCACAGCTCTAATACTCCTGCAGTGGTTCAGAAATGTCATGATGGAAGACATAGCCAGATACAGCTGCTCCCTTCCTGAGAGCCAGGAAGTAGAGAGAGGGACAGGAGAGGTCTGGGGACAAAGTCTACTTGAGCAAAGCATATTCTTAGTAACTCCATTCCTCCATCCACAGAGTAACCTCTGTGACCCAGTTACCACCTTGACTACTGCAGAGGAGACCAGGACATGCAATACACAGTGCAGAAACTGTGTATTCAGCAATCTCTTCTGGTTCAATACTCATTTTTAAGAGACAGTTTGGATGGAGGTGCCATCAAAGCATCTTTTTTTTTTCTTTTTCTTTAATGGCTTATGTATCAGTGTGCTGCCTGAAGCTTGGTAAAGTCTCCTAAATATTAGGCTTCTTTTTGTTCCTTTGTTTCACAGTTAGACCTTAAATCCCATTGGGACATTTATCTGTAGGTTAAGTGAAATGGAGTTAGAGTCTTTCTTAACATGTATGTTTACTCTCTTCTATTAAACAGCATGGTGTCTGGTATATGGACAGTTATTATAACTAGAGTGGCATCATCCTAAGGCTCAGAGATCTGTTTTCACTGCCTCTATAGTTTTCCAAAATGTCTTTGTATACCTAATGTTTGGCCTTTAGAGTTTTAGAAGAACTCTAGAAGCCAATCCCCTCACCTTACAATTCTCCCAAATTTTTGTAACATTTATCTCTGCATTTTCATATGAATTTTGGTATTAACTTGTCAAATTGTGTAAGAAATCTCAGATTAGAAATTAAATTGGTTTTTAACACATTGATTTGGGGAAACTAAATGTTTTACGAACATCAAGCCTTTTCCACCCATGAACAGATTTAATTACTTCACTTGCTGGATCTTCAATTTATCTTTGAACACAGTCTTATTATTTTCCATATAGAGGCTGAGCATTTTTTGAAATGTGCTATGATAATCACTTTAATTTCTTCGCCCCTTTGAAATGACAAACGTTGGCATTACATTTTCTAATTTACTTTTAAATATTGACTTTGTGACCAGAATACTACATTCTGATATTAGTGATCCTAACAGTTCATAACTTATCTGTGGTTTACTATGTAAGTAATTATTTAGTCTGTAAAAAATGAGATTTTTTTTTCTTTACTCCTATGTGCTAGCAAGGCCCTCTGGAAGCCAATGGATTACAAGCAATGCTACTAAAATCATGATAACTCTAAAAGTGATGATACCTTGATTATGATTTTTAAAGTAAAAAGCTTCAGGTCTGGGGATATAGCTCAGATAGCAGAATTCTTGTCTAGTGCTTGATATGCGATAAGCCCTGGGGTCAGTTCCCAGCATGATATAAATAGGCTGGGGGTTATATATAAGTTCAAGGTCATCTTTGGCTACAATACTGAGGTGCAGGCTAACCTGGGATACATGAAAAACTGTCTCAATGAATGTCTTCAATATGTATGAATGATCCTGGTTCACTTTAGGTTACATCACTTCATGTGCATAGAAATTATCTGTCTATCCCATGTTGATAAAAGTTTTAACCGTAATGTATCTTACATTCCTCTTTCATTTGTTTTGTAAATTATCTCATTATGAGAAATTAATATATATTTTGTAACACTAAATCATTATTTTCTTGAATTTTTCCAAGTTAATGGAAGGTCCAAATTTCTATTCCTCAGGTAGATTTTAAAATATTTGGGAATTTTTCTTGCTTTCCTACGTTTTTAAAAATCTTATGTCAATTCTAGAACATTCATTTGTAAGATACTGGCAGAGTTCTTTTAAACTTCCCAAATCGGCAACATGTGAATGTATGAATGGTGTATACTTTCATGTTTAAAATTATTTAATATTTTTGACTATATTTATATCTTTAATTTGTAAGTCAATTTTCTTAAATATATATATACATATATATATAACTATATATGTATAATGTATAAATGCTGGAAAAAGAACCCAAGGTACTCAATATATTAATCAAGTTATCTACCGCAACTTAATTTCCTACTCAGTAAGCATGTGAATCACAGCTTCATTGATTATGACTCTCCTCCTGGCTCCCCTCCCCCACTCCCTCCTCCCTTGACGATTCTCATCTCCCACTAACCTCCTTTCCACTGTCAAGGCTCACATGGTTGCATTTCTTCTCAATACTTCTTCTCCCTTCCCATCTCCTTTCTGGGTGTGAGCCTGGATATGGGGGTTGAGACCAGGAGAGTCATAATCAAACCTAGTACTTTGCATGCTAATAAAACTTAGTAAGTTAAATGCAGTATATTAAAGCATGTAATTATAAAATTACATAATAAGACACTCCATATTATATCATAGATGTGTAAATAGGCCAAATTACATTTGGAATGACAAAAGAAAACAATACACACACCTACAAAGTATATACAAAATATGCAAAATAAATGCAAAAATTACTGATTCACATATGAGAGAGAGCCATAATTTACCTGGTGAGTCCACATCACATCACTGACGTAACACAGCCAAGATTCATCCATTCCTCTCTGAGTTTCATGATCACATTTCTTCTATACAGCCAAATAAAATGTCATTGTGTGGAGACCACATTTTCATTGTCTATTCTGTATGAAAACATTCTGAAAGGATTTAAAATCCCTACTTTTAGTTTCTTTGTCACTGCAAATATTTTTCTTCACTTTTAAGTTAACTAGTTATATTAGTTCTATCTTAGAGCCTTAAGAACTTAGCTTCATTTTTTATGTTTTTTTAATTATTTCTCTTCCAATATGTCTCTATAGGTATTATTATTTAAATATCTCTTTGGTTTGACTTGGAGTTTTAGTTGGTATATCTACTTAGTGATTTTAAGCTATTCATTCTTCTTTTTTTTCATATTTAGTGGTAAGAATCTTCCATAATCATTTTAATGTCAGCTTTATAGACTTTTTGTATATAATATTTTTATATTTGCCCAGTTTTGAAATGGGCAAGAGTTATTTATTCATTTTGCATTTAGACTGGTGGTCCACTTAACCTCCTGCCCCACTTTTTTTTTTGAAATGTTCTTTAGCCTGCTTCACTGATGTTTTGCTGTGGAGTTGAGCAACAGTATGATGACTCAGTTGTGTTTTAGAGAACATGGTCTGTGGTGTTGATGATTTTGCTATCTGTGAGTTTTTCTTTGAAGTTCATTACACAAATTTTCATGAATGTTTTCTTTTTGTCCTTTATAATAATCCAAATCTACACATATGTATAGATATGTATGTAAATACTTAGTAATGAAATTAGTCAGATATTAAATGCAGTTATTAATAAATTTTCAATGTAATCTACCAATTATTGGATAGCATCAAATTCAGCCAATATTATTTAAAATTGATCAATTATTCTTTATAATTCTGTTTATTTGTTTTCTAATATAAAGATATATTATGAAATATTAGAAACTCCATCCTTGTTGCATTTTTAAAATTTTTATTTATTTACACTCCAAATTTTATTCGCAACCCACCCCCCTGAATCCGCCCTCCGACTGTTCCACATCCCATACCTCCTCCTCATGCCCCTGTCACCAAGTGGATGTCCCCACCCTCTACCCCACCTGATCTCTAAACTCCCTGGGGGCCTCCAGTCTCTTGAGGGTTAGGTGCATCATCTCTGAATGAACACAGACCCGGAAGTCCTCTACTGTATGTGTGTTGGGGACCTCATATCAGTTGGTGAATGCTGCCTGTTTGGTAAACCAGTGTCTGAGAGATCTTGGGGGTCCAGATTAATTGAGACTGCTGGTCTTCCTATAGGGTTGCTCTTCTCCTCAGCTTCTTTCAGCCTTCCCTAATTCAACAGCAGGGTTCAGATGCTTCTGTCCATTGTTTGGGTGCAAATATCTGCTTCTGACTCTTTCTGGTGCTTGCTGGGTCTTCCAGAGTGGGGTCATGCTAGGTCCCCTTTTTTGAATACTCCATAGCCTCAGTA
The DNA here is from genome assembly GCF_008632895.1 of Mastomys coucha. Classification (NCBI taxonomy): domain Eukaryota; kingdom Metazoa; phylum Chordata; class Mammalia; order Rodentia; family Muridae; genus Mastomys; species Mastomys coucha. Next base: position 67,958,101 of record NW_022196898.1, on the reverse strand, counting down.
ATAGTGTCAGGCCTTGGGACCTCCCCTTCAGCTGGATCCCACTTTGGGCCTGTTGCTGGACCTTCTTTTCCTCCAGGCTCCTCTTCATTTCCAACCCTGTAATTCTTTCAGACAGGAACAATTATAGGTCAGTTGTGACTGTGGGATGCCCCTCTCTCCCTCACTTGATGTCCTGTCTTCCTGCTGCAGGTGGGCTCTATAAGTTCCCTCTCCCTACTGTCTGACATTTCATCTAAGGTCCTTCCCTTTGATTCCTGAGATTCTCTTACCTCCTAGGTCTCTGGTACATTCTGGAGGGTCTCCCTAACCTTCTATCTCACGAGGTCGCCTGTTTCCATTCTTTCTACTGGCCCTCAGGGCTTCAGTCCTTTTCCCTCACCCAATACCAGATCAAGTTCCCCTCTCCCCATCACTACCCACCCACCCCCTGTCCACTTTCCGTCCTAAGTCCCTCCCTCCTTCCCTACTTGTGATTGCTTTTTTCTCTCTCCCAAGTGGGACTGAGGTGTTCTCACTTGGGCACTTCAGCTTGTTGACCTTTTTGAGTTCTGTGGACTGTATCTTGGGTATTCTGTCCCTTTAAAAAGGAAAAAAAACTGCTTAAGTGTAGCTTTAATTCACTTGATGCAGTTGTCTCTGAGGCTTACTGCTTCAGTCTGCTAACCTGTGCCTAGACCTGGAAATTTCTAGCCTCCATACAATCTAATCTAGGCCTAGAATGTTTTCAGTCTCCGAGACTTATTGCTGAATAAGCTTGCAAGTTCTAGTTCTTTCTGAACTTTGCTGGTTGGTTTAACTCAGCTGTTCTGGCTTAAACTCGTCTCCAAGGTGAATGATTCAATCTAGCTTCTCTGAGTTTCTTACTGACTTGCTCTGCTTGGCCTCATGTTAACTCTGGAAATCTGTTCTAATCTGGCTTCTTCTCCTTCTTTGGCTTGTTCTGTCTTCATCTGTGTCTAGCTTGTTCTCTTTCTGCAACCTGTTTCTGTAAAACTGTCCAGGTAAAACTGTCTCCTTCTTTTTAAGTAGCCTCTGTTTTCTCTCTGTTCTCATGAGAGTTGGGCATATCCTATTCTGTCAAATCCTTCTCTGATTCATCAATTTGTCTGCCACTCAATTAGACATCACTTTCAAACATCATTGTTCCCTTTTACCAACTAGCTTTACTTTCATTGCTTGTGATTAAAGGTGTATACTACAGGTGTGTCTGTATTTCAATCAGCAGGATTAAAGGTGTGTGCTAAGGGCTGAGCCACACCACAACTAGAAGTAGATTTTTCCAGTAAACAACACAATCTCAGTGGTCACGATGTGATAAAATATCCGGAAACGAAATTGTCCTTTTTACTACTATTAAGATCCTTTAAAATTCCTAGTACCATGTTCTATTCCATCTAATATGAATATGAATGGAATACTATGACATCCTATTGAATCTTACTCTGTATGTTTATATCTCTTATTTTTTTGTTTATGTTTTAGATGTGCTTTACACAAGAAACATAAAGGTAAATTTTAAACTGATTTGAAGTTGTTCTCTTTTTAAAGTTTCAATGTGGATTATTTGCGTTTGCTTGTTTACTAGAATATAATTATATATATAT
>NW_022196898.1:67954786-67956487 GCF_008632895.1 Mastomys coucha | reverse complement strand
TATATATATACATATATGTGTGTATGATGTATATACATACATATGTATATACCCATACACACACATATATAATCTGGTATTTTACTTCTTACTTTCCAAGTCTTTTGTGATGGGATAGATTGTTTCTGTCTTCTCTGGAACCTAACTACTAGACTGTCTTTTCATTCTTTACTAATTTAGAAGCTGAACATTTTATTTGTATCTGTTCAGTAGTTAGGCTTCCATTTTACCATGCATGTTACTTTTCTGTTGCTGTGAAAAACAGAAGCAGCTTAGGAAGGAATAGCATTGATTTTGGCTTATGATACCACAGGGGATATTATCCATCATGGTGGAGTAGGCATGGAGACAGAGGCATAAGCCCCACAGGAAGCAGAATGGTCACATTCACATATACACCAGAAGCAGACAGGGAGAAAACTGGAAAAGGGGCCAATTAGTAGACCTCCAAGGGTCACACACAGAAAGTGACTTCTTCTATCAAGGCTTCATAACCAGTGGTTCTCACCCTGTGAATCGTGACCTCTATAGGATCCCACTCACAGGGATCACCTATGATCATTAGAAAACACAAATATTTACATTATGATTCATAACTAGCAAAATTACAGTTATGAAGTAGCAATGAAATAATTTTATGACTGTCTGGGTTGGGAGCCGGGGGGGGGGGGTGTCGTGTCACCACAACTTGAAGAACTGTATTAAAGGGTCAGTATTAGGAAGGGTGAGAGCCACTGCTCTATAATTGCCCCCAAACAGCATCACCAGCTGGAGACCAACTATTCAAAGAAATGAGCCTATTGGAGACAATTCTCATTCAAACCACACTACTGAAGTTGCTATTCTAAGTTTTATGATCAATATTATTTACTCTCAATGCAAATATATTATTGCACTAACACAAATTGCTATCACTTTACATGCACATTGGTGGCACATTTCTAACACAGAGTTGCTGTGTGATACAGTACCAATAATGATTGAGATGTGCTTTGTTACAATAGTTTGTGCATGCTCTGCTATAGTCTCTGTTTCTAGCATCCCATGGCTTAATTGTTTCTTTTAGAATCCTTCTGTCAGGATATAGCTATTCTAATTGCTGTTTGTTTGGTTGGTTGTTGTTGTTTTATTGTTGTTTCTCTGATGGATAGCTGTTTGGTTTTTTGCTTTTTTTTTTCTTTTGAGTTAGAGTTGCCTTATACAGTTCAGGCTTAAATTCGCCAGTCCATTGACTCAGCCTCTCAAGCCGTGGGATTACAGGAGTGCCTCTGTGAGGCTCTATGAGTCAGATAATATCTAACACTCTGTCATGAACAGTTTTACCACCACACCAGGCCTTAGCTAGTATTTATTGACAATTTCTTCCCTTAGACATTGAAGTTATTATTCCATCTTCTTTTCACTCTTTTAGTTGCCTCTGGTCTAAGTTATTGCATTTGTACCATGCTGCATCAATGGGTTGATGATAACGCATTTGGTCATACGTTACTTTAATCCTACTAGGAAGTCATTGTTCATAGTTTTATTAACTCTAGAAAATTCTCATCTCCTTTCTCTTATGGTAGACAGTGTGATAGTCCTAAAGAGAACAATATCCAGACCATGAGTGTGATGGTTAATTCCAGTCGTCAGCTTAACTAGATTTAGATTCACCTAGGATATGTATCTCCAAATGTATTTGTAGAGTGTTTTCTGAATTAA
>NW_022196898.1:67937381-67954776 GCF_008632895.1 Mastomys coucha | reverse complement strand
TGAATAAGAGCAGCACCCAGTGAACTGGCATCCTGGGCAGAATAAAAAATGAAACAGACATTCATCTGCCTATGTGTCCTAACTATGGACACAATGTGATCAGCCATGCCACACTCTGTCTTTACACCTTTTCTACCATGATAGACGGTATTCTCAGACTATGAGCTGAAGTAAACCTTTAGCCCCTAAGTTTCTTTCTGCTGGCTGTATCATCACAGTACTGAGGAAAACACTGAATGTTGAATGTTGACATGTGTAGCAAAACACTTTTAATAGATCTGTTTCAAACATACATATGATTATATTATATATAAATATATTTATAATTATAATTATATATAAATAAATATATGTTCTGATTTTCCATTAAATTATTCTTATATCCTTGATGTCTTAGTTACTTTTCTATTGCTGTGACAAAATACCATGGCCAAGGCAAGTTATAGAAGAAATCATTTAATTAGAGGCTCACTTACAGTTTCAGAGGGTGAGTTCATGACCATCATAGCAGGGAGCAAGGCAGGAGACAGGCAGGCAGCCATGGAGCTGGAGCAGTAGCTGAGAGCTTACATCTTATCTGAAAATTGAAGGCAGAAAGTAAACAAGAGACCAGGCCTGTCACTGGCTTTGAAACTTCAAAGCCCACTCCCAGTGACATACCGCTTCCAATAAGGCCATACCTCCTAATTCTTCCCAAACCAATTCTACCAACTAGGGACCAAGATTTTTTTTTCCTCCCAAACATATAAACTTATCAAGACCATTCTCATCCAATTCATACCTGACTACATGTTTCCAAAGTAGATGCTCTATTTTAGTCTTTTCACATCTGCAATATTATATTCGTGATTTATACTTAAATATCCTTCAACATTTTGGTACATTTTAAAGCTACTTTGTTTAAGCTTCTTAGCTCTGTGTCTGAAGGTCGAAGAGGTTTATTACAGGTGTGGGATATTCTGCTGACAGTGCCCTCAGTGCCCTGCTCTCTATCTGCTAGCAATATTGAAATGAGAGCTTATACTCATCCACCCTGTGGAAGCCCTGTGCTGTCTATTTGGGGTGCATGTCCTGTACAGGGTATTTGAATATGTTTACTTCAGATTCCATAAAAGTATCATCAATTAGATGGTCATTTTATTTTACTTTTCATCAAAAAATTAATTAAAATATAATTATATCATTTTCTATCTTCCCATTCTTTTCTCCAGTATTTCCCATGTCTCCTCCACTTGACTTCTTCCATGTCACTCCTTGAACTCCCTCTCAAATTGGTGACCTCTGTTTTATTTATTTATTTTTTGGCCTTTGGTGTGTGTGTGTGTGTGTGTGTGTGTGTGTGTGTATGTGTGTGTGTGTGTGTACATGTATATGTGTGTGTGCATGAATATATGAATCAACCTCCTAAATCCGTTTATTTTGGCTTGTGTGTAAATGATTTCAGAGGTAACAGCTTGACAATTCTTCATCCTTAGGAAAGGCTATTTCTCCATCTCTCAATAGTCATCGCAATAGTCTCTCAATAGTTCTCTGCCTAACCCTTCTGTGTTAACATGCCTATTGATAGACAGTGTCATTATTCAGGTCTTATTTAGGCAGCTTTAGTGTTAAAGTACCATGCATGCAGTGTTTCTGTTAGTCCTGGGAGACATGATCTCACAGCAGACTTCCTGGTCCTCTGACTCCTCCGACCTATCTACCCCCTTTTCTGTGGTGTTTCCTGAGTCTTGGGTATAGGATTGTGTTGTCAATGTACTGTTAGAAGTGAGTTCTTCACATTCTGTTGCATTACTACCAGCAGTGGTTTTCTGTAATTCTCTAGCGTATAGAAGCTTCTTTGGTAAGGGATAGGAGGTTATATCTGTGGATATAAGGATGCATTTTAGAGTGCAGTTAGGAATTTGAGTGATCTAGTAAACTCGTGATAGTAGGTTCTCTTCCAAGACTCATGAAGCTACTAGCTCTGGGTAATCATCTAGGGTTCTAGTAGAGGTAATCTCTTTCCTCCCGAGTAAGCCTTAAATCCCATCAGTCTGTCAATATGTGAATACCATTATTGTACCTTTGGAGACCTCTTACCATACTGGCCATTCACATCACAGCTGGATAGAACTATTGATTGTTTCTCTCCCTTGGCAGCTTCTGTAGTTCTTTCTGATACTGTAAAAAATAAAATGCTAGACCATTAGAAGGAGGGTTTCTGTCTAGATCCCACTTGAATCTTGCAAGTTCTGTGTCTGAAGTGTGTGGTGCCTTTAGCAGTGAGAATTTACCTTCAACTTCTCAAAGGCAAGCAAGGGACACAGTGATAGTCTATACTGTTTGAGAGTCACCTGGATGACCCCAATCAACAACTCAATCAGAGGTTTCTCATGCCTGAAACTGGAAATATTTTACATAGTCTTTCCCTCTTGTGCAATGGTCAACCCAAATGACCTAAGCTCATTTAAACTACATGTATACATTTTGTGTATAGTATAGATAAATATAAAAACAGTATGGCTTCTTAATGTTTTATCAAGCTTTCTTGGTATCATCCCTTCCTCTTGTGGCCTTTGTCTCTCTGGGTATAGGTTATCTCACTCAATATAATATTTTCTGGTTTGATCATTTTACCTGAAAATACTATAATTTCTTTACAGGTGAATATTTATGCCATGGTGCATAATTACCATATTCTCATTACCCATTCATTAGAAACAATCAAATGAATAAGACACCCACAGAGTGGGGGAGAATATTTGCCAACTGTAAATCTGACAGGAGATTAATATCCTAAATATATAAAGAATTCCATAAACAGAGTCAGGAAAACAAATGACCCAATTGAAAAATGGGCTATGAGTCTGAACAGAGAGTTCTCAATAGAGGAAATAAAATGGCTGAGAAATAATTTTAAAACTACTCATCATTCTTAACAGTTACAAAAAAAAAAACCATAAATTAAAACAGCCATGAGATTTCATCTCACAACAGTCAGAAAGACTAAGATCACCAGAACAACTGAAGGCAAATATGTAGAAAGAGGGGAATCTTCATTCACTTCTGGAAGAATTCTAAGCTGGTGTAGCTCCCCTGGCATAAAATCCTCAAAAGGCTAAAAGTAAATCTATATGGCCCCCTTATAACATTATTTGGTAGATACCCAAAAGCCTGGATATCCGACTCCACAGATACTTGTTCAGCAATATTCATAGCTATTCTATTCACAATAGCTAAGAAATGGAAACAAGTCTATTTTGTTTGTTTGTTTAAGTTGGGAAGCTTCTATATTATAAAACAGGTTTTAAAAATGTATAAGGGAAGATTTTCTTCCTCCCAGGTCCAAATGGGCAAATTCTTCATACACTCTCTGTTCTAGTATCGAACTTCCTCCTTTAATCTATTTTCTTACATTTTTTTGTACTAAGTATCTTCCAGTACTTTGAGTTTCAGGTTAGTCCCACTGTTCATGCTCCTCCCTGAAGTAGTCCATAGTCTGGCGTCCTGTCTCTGCTCAGGCAGACACGGCTCTTGCAGATTGCACAATAGCCAATCCCTCCTGGTATATGCAGCTTTGGCAGCCCCTCACTTGGTTTTAGAGCTATAGTTCACATTCGTTCTTTGTCCTGAGAGACTCTCCTGGCTCCCTCAAGAATTGAGCTTTTACATGGATGATTTTTCAGTTTATACTGCAATCGTAGGACTTAGTGCTAAGACAGTTTTATATCTACTTGTTTAAAACTTCTTGATCAATATTTGTTCTTAAATGTCTTAAACAAAACCCTTTATGAAACACAGCTGCTTCTTCAATGTGCCCTTGATGAGGATACTAGGGAGGGTTTTGAGTTTGGCTGGAAGTTCAAGCTTATATTTTTACAAGATCATCCAAAATTTAGGATTCAATTTTCATAGTCAACCATAAATCCTGAAATGTTAGCTTTCTTTTATGTATTCATCAACTTAACATTTAAGATTAACTTTCTTCAGTGAAGGCAATGCCTAGGAAGCATATTTATTTCAGACAGAGTTGTCAATATCTTTCCAGGAATAGGTCTTACTTTATAAACAAGAATCTAATTGTAGAGTTAGTAGCTTATGGTTTGAATATAAATACGATGTTTGAAATATGATATAAAACAAAACTTCATATAGTCCCTGAGTCTCATAAGCTATTTTTAGAACCTCTTATTTTTGTTCCTATTTTATAATAAAAGGATTAGTGTTTGATTACAATCCATGCAGACATTAAAGGAAAATGATAATAATCATATAACTTGTTACTGACTATTAAGTGATTACTATAGCTAGATGTTGTAATAAATATCCCACATGTATTATCTAATTCTTTTGAATAACCCTATAATAGTATTAACATAATTTCATCTATTTTTAGATAAGAAAATTAATGTGTTGCAAGGTGCCCAAGGACACACTGCAGGTTCTGGGATTTGAATACAGATCTTTCTGACTTCAAAGGATTTTTTCTTAAACCTCTGAAAATACGTGCTCTACAAGAAAAGATACATGCATATCAATAATTTGAGCTAATAAAAATATACTAGTGTGTGAATTTTAACCTTGGGTTCAAGTAAATAAGCTCTAAGTCATTGGAATGTCATGCCTGATGAGATTGTTTTTGTGTGAGGTCACATGACTTCAGACAGAGTCAGTCCCTGCCAGATAGCATTTCAAGGAAATGATGACTGAACCAGAAAGGTCAGCAATGGGAAAGATGCTTTGGTCAAGAGGATACCAGATGACCCAGAATCTTAGATCTAGCAGGCATGCATCAAATGATCATGGTTGCATGATTCACACATGTTGAAAATTGTAGCAGTGGTTGAAGGTCATTCTGTGGGCTGGCCATATTCTTTGCATATTGTCACACAAAGACCCCAGAAAGGACCCCCATAAAGAAAACAAGATGCCATGAAGCAAGTCACCAAAGTCACTGTACTTGGTATTTCCCTAGGGTGCACCCTGTGCTTTCTTTCTTTTGCTAATTTTACTCTGAACCCTTTTTGCTATAACAAACCATAGCTATAATGCCAAATGAAACTAAATGTGGCTTTGACAAAGTCCAGAGATTTGGTGTCAGAAGTGAGGGTGGATTGTGTTCTTTTCATTATATAACATGCCAGCTCTTCATGCATGTAAAGCTTTATAAAGTCACAGGAAAAAAAAAAAAAGCACTGCCTGTAGAAGTTGAAAAAGCCACAGTTTAGTCCAAAGTTTAAGAAAGCCATTCTAGAAACAGTGAGCAGTCTATGCAAAGCAAGGCATAAGGAAACAAATACTATACAATTTAATCAAATAGACCATATTTAAGTGCTACCAACCAACTATCCAACAAAACAAAATTAATTAAACTATAATGTACCATAAATTATAGCACACAGCTTCATGATTGAGATCTTAAAAGTATCTTAAAATTTATAAAGATAAAAGCAGCTATTAGGAAAGTGATGCTGAGTACATGTGACCAATACATTTGGAATTTTCAAGTCCAAGAGAACATGAAAACTATTGATAAGAACATTTGTCAAGTAAAGGTATATGTGGAATAATATAAAGTTAGACTGTAAAATTGGAGTGAAATAGTCCAGTGAGCCACTTCTTTTGATAAGAGCCCAGCATAAAGTATGTGTTTCAACAATCATAATGTTTTTGGATTACATTATATGTGTGATGAAACTAAGGCTCAGCAAAGCCACAATATTCCCCAAGGTGAGAGAACTATGACCTCAGGACACTAAGATGTTGAAGCCTATCATTCTTATTCTAAGGTTCTATTCAAGGCTTGACATTGTACCTGTACCTTCAGCCTTAGAGGAGGTGATGGCCTGAGAGTACTTCTCTAGAGAAATGTATCACTAGGCATTGTGGGGAAAGGTTGGTAACGAAGAGACTGGTGGTCTTTTGCAATGGTCTGAGATGATGATTTGTGGACATAAACTAAGCAAAGGTGGCAGATGAGAAACTGAAAGGAAGCAGGAACTGAGAACAGCTCTGAGTTTCTTTGTTACATTGAGGATCACAAGATGACTGGGGGTGGGGTGGGATGAACTGTGATCAAATTCAGTGGTTTGTCAAGTCCCAGATACTTGTGAGGTGCCATTATTAAGATATCCCATGTGTCTGACAGAGGTACCTGAGGCGTATTTAGATGTCATCAGTACATGTCCAAGTTGAGGACATTCAAACAAATGAAATAACCTCAGGGCAGCATAGAGAGGCAGAGAAAACGACCAAGGCTGGATCCCGAAGGAACTCTAACATTTAAGGAAAACTAAAAGTAGCATCTATAACTGTCAAGAGAGAAGCAGGAAGAAGGTCATCCTGCCAGTGTGCAGGGGAAGGGAAATCCACAGCAGAGTCTCAGAGAAGGGACACAGGCAAAGAATGACAATTAGGTCATTCAAACTGCCCTGAGCAGGCACTAGTTAGTGATCATGATTAATGAAGACCAAAATTGCATTGTACTGAGTTTAAAAGAAAGTATCAGTTAGTGTTTACCATGTTTTTCAACATTTACTTAGATCCAGTAATATGGAATAGTAATTTAGGCCACAAACAGATGGGTGTTTTTGGCAATAAGTTCAATTTAGACGGCCTTTCTTCTATGAGTCACCTTCTGAGGGGTTGTCTGATTGTCAGCTAGGTTGATGGTGATAATTGTGCCATGCATTGCTCTCTCTTATTTGCTCATACGCCATCCCTACAGAGACTCAAAAAAGTAAATGAAAAATTAGAGAATTATTTCACATAGGCCAAGGATTGTCATGTTGTTACCACAGTTCTAAATCTATTGGTTAGAGTCAATCCCAAGAGGATGCAAGGACTGGTGAAAAACTGGCACCATTTGTTGCAACCAACAGAGGTGGCAGTAAGGAGCTGGTAACATACACTATTGAGTAGAATCATCAGTGAAGAATTGATGACATAATAGCAAAGACCTTTGAAGAAAATGGAGCGTTTGATAAGACTTTGATTCTCATAAACAGGATGGTAAGGTTTGCCTGTGGAGTTAGGGTATCTACAACCTTTTCTAGTGTTCTGTATATCATGGTCATTCATTTTGTTTTTCTATTAAAAATCACCACAAACATGACCTATTCCCAAATTCAGAATCACCTGAACTTTAGTATCTGTTTGAAGATGTCAACCAGAATCAATTTTTTTTGTCTGATCTGGGAAGAGGTGTTCTTGTTGAATTCCATTTTCTAATTAACAAACATGATTTTTAATGCAACTATGTGTTCTTCTTTCTTCCTCAGAGAAGCAAATGCTATAACAGAACTGAAGAGTAGAGGAGTTGACAGAGACTTTATACATCTAATTTAAGCATAAATGATGTGTTATCAGCTTCCAGAAACTTTTCTGTTTCATGAGGTGGGGCATGTAGACTAGCCGATTGATATCCAAATCACTTGCTACTTGTCCTACATATCTGAAAAGCCTACTATATGGACGTGTAGAAATGCAGCTTAAGAGTCTCAGTGTATCATCAATCAGCTCTCTCTATAATGTATTTAGTATCCAAGTCTAGGGGTATTGCTTATGATGTCATTAAAATGCAACCTTTCTTTGTAGGGTAAGTTAATTAGATGTATTAAAAAGCAAATTTATTGACACTCCTTAAGAACTGAGAAGTCTTAAGGAAGTATCACCAGGAGTGCAAGCCTTCTCACATCCAAGAACCAGTCATAATAACAGTAGCAGAAATAATGAAAAAGTAACTAATAACAGTTGCTACAAGTGAATGTATCATAGTTGTTCCAAGCAGAGGCTAAGAGCTGGTCTCAGAAGACAGACAATTGAAGATGATTGTTTATTTTTAACAGGGCTAATGTCTATTAATGACAGATGATAAACTTTAGGTATCATATGAATAATAAACACACCAGTCACATGCCTAGTGTCTGTCACAAATATGTTTTCACAAGGCCAGTGCAACTAGGTACCATTTGGCCTTGGAGACCTTATAGGCACAGATGATTGCAAAATGCTCCTGAAGAAAATTTAGGCCAACTTCTCACATTTTAGAACTGAAAACCATGCAGGAATGTGTGGTACTCTCTCAAACCTCTGAGGCCCTAGTGAAGGCTCGGGAACAAGGCAAAGTTCATCTTTGATGTTTTTAGCAAATAGAACTGTTAGAAAATGTTTCTCTTGTTCCCTGGCCCTGTTGAATTCACAACACTTAAACACCTGTGTCCATCAAGCAGAACACACAGGATCACAGCTAGAGCTGTTCTTGACTTTGCAATTTCATTGACTGACAGTTTAATATCTATTTATTTTCACATCTGACACTAGTAAAGACAGGCTGGCATCATGAATGTCAAGACATTATGCTGACAACTATTTTTTTTTCATCTTTGGGGGGTGGTGGAGGAAGTTTCAACACTGTGAAGAAAAGTGTTCTTTTCAACGACTGCAGCTCCAATAAAAACCAAATTACAGTTCAGATATAATTGGCAGTAGCTATTGATAGGTTACCTGTAATATTGATATAGGAGTTGGTACATTCAATTTGAGATTCACTAGTAAACCCACTGCTACTATTACACTGCAGAACTAAATGTGTAATTATACTATTTAAATAGCTGAAGCAGCTGCCTTGACTGTGGTCTGTGTAAACAGTGTTTTCCCGGCTCAAATTGAATGTTTCGGATATGGTCTCTTGTTTTCAGCCTCTCCTAAAGTATCTCAAACACAAAACAGAGTTCTGTCTCTACTCGAGCTCCCATACCATCAGAGTCACTCTCTAGATGAGAAACAGTCCAGCCACAACAATGAAACTTAAAATCTCTAGCAAGTCCTCAGCCACAAAGGTGGGGTGCGTCCCATTCCCACTGGGCTCCGTGCACTTGTGCATGCTGTATGCTGAAACAAGAGTGAAAGCCTCTGCTTCCCCCATTTACACCTGTTATCATATAATATAAAACAACTCATTTTTTTACTGCACAGCTATGCCTGGATGGGAGGGAATATTATGAAGATTATAAAATCACTGATCTTTTTTCTTCTGCCATCTTGAAGGTTTTTGCGGGGTTAGCAGTGAGGTCTGATCATTCACAGCAGCAGATTCGCTCGCAGCCATTACAGCTGTACCTGTCTTATAATTCCAGTGTTGAACGTAGGGACTTGGCTAACAGGTTTAGCGTTTAAGCACCCTGTTACATCTTACAGCCCTCCTCCCCACGTCATTTGCCAAGTCCTCTAGGAATGAAATATGCTCTCTAAGCTGAGAGTTTTCTTTGAGTACATTCATTGACAGAAATTAGTCCTGAGATGGATTGTGGATTTCCACAAAAATCACATTAATTTTAGTTCTTGGCAATTACAGGATAATTAGTGTGATTGATGTGGCAGCCTCATAAATAAATATTTTGGAGCCATACAGGGTTTTTGTTTGTTTGCTTGGATGCTCTTTGTTGTATTTGTTTGTTTAGGCTTCATTGTTGGCTGAAATTAGACTTGGGGATCCTGGTGGGTTTTTGCAAGGAGTCATTAGGAGAGAGAATGGAAAGGGAGAGTTGGGCCCCTCTTTTTTCCTCTAATTCTCCCTGGAGCCTGGTTCCTGTGAGCTGGATCCTCGCCCTGTTCTCCTTCACCTCTCTTAGTCTCATTTTCCTATGATGCCTTCCTTTTTCAAATAAGGGCAACACAAGGTGGACCTCATCTTTCCCGTGCTCCTGGGGAAGTTTACTCACTTTCATTCTCCACTATTTTTTCATTCCTTGCAAATTTAAAACCTCCTAGACGTGGTGAAAAGAAATAAGTAAATAGAAGACGTTTTCAGAAACAAAATGTTACAATGTTGTTGGGAAGAATGGGAAAATCATGATAAAAGAAGAAAAGTAAATATGAACGGCCAAATAAACAACATTAAGTGTATATGTAAAGGATGTGGTTGTGGATGTGGATGTAAAAGAAGAGAGGTAGATGTTGATTTTACTGACAAAGAGTGGAAATCACATCAGAAAGAGCATGGAAGTCAGGAAAGAAAATTCACATTTCTTTCTGCTCTACCGTCAATGTGACTAGGAGCAAGTCAAGCTGCCCGTGAAAAGCGAAGTCTAAACTGCAAGATGTTGAGTTTGTGCCATTGAAATGTCATCTCATACATATCCTTTTCCAGTGTTCAAGAACCAAACAATGCAGTGATGAATACAAAGAAAAATATAGTATAGAAGTAAGTTTTGAATAGAGGGTCAGGAGAAAGCTCAGTACAAGACTGGATGGGCAAGTGTGAAGGGTTTTGTTTACTTCTCCAGCACTCACATGCTTGTAATCCTTGCACTGGGAAGCCAGAGATAAGATGGTCCCCAGGGCTTGATGGTCAGTCAATATAGCCAAGCTGAGAGCTCTGCGTTCAAATAGAGACACTGCCTCAAAAAAAAAAAAAAAACAACTGGGAAGTAATTGAGGAAGATGCCTGATGTTGACTGGTAGGCTTCACACACATGGACACAGATATGCATTGTAAGTGAGGGCACAGTTAAACCACCATGCTAGATCACACCATGGGTAGAAAGAAAAATGTTGACTTGGGAAAGTTTGAAGCTGCTATGGTTACCTCTCAGGAGGCTAAAGGCAACCAAACAAAATGGGAAGGAACCCTGGAAACTGGAAGAGCTCGGAAGTTAGATTAGTGGTGGGGGAGGTTTGCTAGCAAGAACAGCCTTGGAGCCAGCATGTGGGGGACTGATACTTTTTTAAAGGCGTGTGATAATAGAGAGCTGGATGCCACATTTGTCGGAGATGGGGGAAGGGAAGGAAGTAGCTCTTCTTGATAGACAGAAAGTCTACTTTCTGAGGAATGCTAAGTGTAAGCTTTAACTTAAACAGCAACGCAATCCTTACATTAGCTTTGTCACAGAGTCCAGCCTGAGCTGAGACCAGGCTGTCATTCTGGATATTGTCAAGTGGCACTATCATTTGGGGAGTTGGAAGTTTGTGACCTAACACAATGAACTCACACATATATTCACCCACATGTACATGCAAACTCATGCTTATACTCTCCCCACACATACACTACATCTAGACACAGTTTTAAAGTATATTTATGTCACGTGTTTTTTCACTTAGTAGAAAGAAATACTCATTTATTTTATGTGATTTCACACCTGGTCATTCCACTGCATCAAGGTAACACAATTGTGGAGTTTAGGGAAGACAATGGAGAGATGGCTCAGCAGTTAAGAGTCTGTACTTCTATGGGAGAAGACCTGAAAGCATTTTCCAGCAAGCATCAAGTGGCTAACAACTGCCTATAACTCCAGCTCATGAGCACTCTACTTATGTGCACACACTCATACACACACAGAGAGACAGAGAGACAGAGGAGAGACAGAGACAGAGAGACTGACAGAGTCAAAAAGACAGAGAGACTGACAGAGACAGACAGAAAGAGACAGAGAGAGACAGACAGAGAGACAGAGAGAAACAGAGAGGTGAAGGCTTACTTTTTGGACTATGAGATTATACAATTTCTCACAGAAGTCTTTGTGTCACAATCAATGTCAGTATAAGTGGTTCAAGAGACAAAGCTCAAAGGAGAGCAGCCACAACTGACACTTTCATGTGAACTATAGCTAGAAACTCTTCACCATTCTTTTAATTATTAACTCAACTCGATGTAAACTCTCAATGCAAAAAGAAATTATTACTAGTGTCCTCTGGCTTTAATCTGGATAATAAACCATTTAATTCTGGCTTATTATTGGTTTGTACTTATTAGTATTTTATTTACTCATGTGTACATGAAGATAGTGATTTTCATTTATAGTATCTTTAAATATTTTTCCTGTTGACTGTATCATATTATCCATGATATTCAATGAAGCTGTTATGAGGCACTAAAACGGTAAGACATGAACAAAGGTCTACCCAAGTTGGTGAACTAATAAGTTTTACTGGGGTTGCTTATAAGAGTATGGGTGAAGATGAAAGACACAGAGTTACCACCACACAGCCCATCACTAGCATGGGTGGCCACTCACAAATACTAAAAAGCCATACATACTTCACTGTGTTAGAGAGTGCCAGTTTGCAAAAAACCCAGAATAGCGAAAACAGTTCTTAACAATAAAAGAACAGCTGAGGGAATCACCATCAGTGACCTCAAGCTTTACTACAGAGCAATAGTAATGAAAACTGCATGGTATTGGTACAGAGACAGTACACAGTAATCAATGGAATAGAATTGAAAACCCAGAAATAAAACCACACACTGTCACTTGATCTTTGACAAAAAATGCCAAAAATATACAATGGAAAAATTAAAGCATCTTCACTTCAATAAATGGTGCAGATCTAACTGGTTGTCTGTATGTAGAAGAATGAAAATAGACCATATAGCCAGGCAGTGGTGGCGCATGCCTTTAATTCCAGCACTTGGGAGGCAGAGACAGGTGGATTTCTGAGTTTGAGGCCAGCCTGGTCTACATAGTGAGTTCCAGGGCAGCCAGGGGTATACAGAGAAACCCTGTCTCATAAAACCAAAAAAAAAAAAAAAAAAAAAAAAAAAAAAGACCCCATATTGATGCTCAAGTCCAAGTGGATCAAGGACCTCAACATAAAACCAAATACACTGAATATAATAGAAGAGAAAGTGGGAAAGATCCTTGAACTCATTGGCACAGGGAGGCATTTCCTAAACAGAATCCCAATGGCTCATGCCATTGATAAATGGGACCTCATTGGAAAGCTTCTGTAAGGCAAAGGAAATAGTCAATAAGACAAATCGGCAACCTACAGCTTGGGAAAAAATCTTCACTAACCCCACATCCAATAGAGGGCTAATATCCAAAATATATAACAAAAACTCAACAAGCTAACCACCAAAAAACCCAAACAAGCCAATTAAAAAATAGGGTATAGAACTAAACTGAGCATTCACAACTGAAGAATCCTGAATGGTTGAGAAGTACCTAAAGAAATGTTCAAAATCCTTAGTGACCAGAAAAATGTAAATCAAAATGACCCTGAGATTCCACCTTATAGCAATCAGAATGGATAAGATCAAAGCTTCAGGTGACAACACATATTAGAGTGGATGTCGAGAACAAGGTACATTCCTCCATTGGTGGAGATAGCACACTGGTTCAAGCAGTCTGGAAATCAATCTGGAGGTTCCTCAGAAAATTAGAAATAGATCTACCTGAAGACCCAGCTATATCACTCTTGGGAATATACCCAAAAGATGCCTCATCATGCCACAGGGGTATGTATTCCACTATGTTCATAGTGGCCTTATTTGTGATAACCAGAAGCTGGAAACAACCTAGAAGAAGAATGGATACAGAAAATTTGATTCCTTTACACAATGGAATACTAATCAGCTACTAAGAACGATGACATCCTGAGTTTTGCAGGCAAATGAATGGGACTAGAAAATATCATCCTGAGTGAGTAACTTAGACCCGAAAGGACATTCATGGTATGTATTCACTAGTAAGTGGATATTAGCCAAAAAAAAAAAAAGTACAGAATAGGTCAACAACCTGAAGTGAGGACACCTCAGTCCTACTTGGGAGAGAGAAAAAAAAGCAATCACAAGTGGGGAGGGAGGGAAGGATTTGGGAGGGAAAGTAGAGGGGGAAGGGGTAGTGGGGAGGAGAGGAGTACCTGATCAGGTGTTGGGTGAGGGAAAAGAACCGAAGCCCTGAGGGCCAGCAGAAAGAATGGAAACAGGCAACCTCAGGAAATAGGAGGTTGAGGGGACCCTCCAGAATGCACCAGAGATTTGGGAGGTGAGAGACTCTCAGGAATCAAAGGGAGGAACCTTAGATGAAATGCCAGACAGTAGGGAGAGGGAACTTATAGAGCCCACCTCCAGCAGGAAGACTGGGCATCACATGAGGGATGGAGTTGCCATCCCACAGTCACATCTCTGACCCATAATTGTTCCTGTCTGAAAGAATTACAGGGATGGAAATGGAGAGGAGTCTGGGGAAAAGAAGGTCCAGCAAGAGGCCCAAAGTGGGATCCAGCTCAAGGGGAGGTCCCAAGGCCTGACACTATTACTGAGCCTATGGAGCACTCACAAAAAAGGGACCTAGCATGACTTCACTCCAGAAGATCCAACAAGCCAAAATAAAATAAAATAAAATAAAATAAAATAAAGTAGTCAGAAGCAGATATTTGTACCCATCCAGTGGACAGAAGCAGCCGGCCCTTGTTGTTGAATCAGAGAAGGCTGAAAGAAGCTAAGAAGAAGGGCAGCCCTGTAGGAGGACCAGCAGTCTCAATTAATCTGGACCCCTGAGATCTCTCCAATTCTGGACCACCAACGAGGCAGCATACACCAGCTGATATGAGGCCGCCATACAGTAGAGGACTTCTGGGTCTGTGTTCATTCAGAGATGATCTACCTAACCCTCAAGAGACTGGAGGCCCCAGGGAGTTTAGAGGTCAGTGGGGTTGGGGGTGGGGACATCCACTTGGAGACAGAGGGGGTGGAAGGGAGGTGTGGGACACACGTGGAACAGTCAGAGGGTGGATAGGGTGTGCGGGGAATGGAATATGGAGTATAAAAAATAAATAATTTAATAAAAAATAGAGTGTCCATTTAACTGGTTGAGAGTGTCTCTCAGCAAACTTGCTTTCAGATATAAGCTAGGGGGTGGGGAAAGGTACCTAGCAAATCAGGTTAGTTTCGGGGACTTTCTGAAGCATAGAGTTTACTTGCTTCATTTTAAAAGGTTTACATACATGATGAAATATTTCTCCTCCCTTTACAAAAGGGGTTTCAACCTATGAATAGTGACCTAGTGACCTCTTTGGGGATAGAAGGAACCATTTACAGGGGTCATATATCAGGTATCCTGTGTATCAGATTTTTACATGACAATTAATAACAGCATCAAAATTACAATTATGAAGTAGCAACAAAATAATTTTATGGTCATATGTCCACATTTCTGAAATGTCCTTACAAATTCAAAATGGCTTCCCTGCCAATCAATATTTCAGTCATCATTATTATTGCCTGGGAAAGAGGTAATAAAAGCAGTGTATGGGCTGGTGAGATGGCTCAGTGGGTAAGAGCACTGACTGTCCTTCCAAAGGTCTTTAGTTCAAATCCCAGCAACCACATGGTGGCTCACAACCATCCATAATGAGACCTGACACCCTCTTCTGGCATGTCTGAAAACAGCTACAGTGTACTTATGTATATTAATAAATCT
Source organism: Mastomys coucha (assembly GCF_008632895.1). Lineage (NCBI taxonomy): Eukaryota > Metazoa > Chordata > Mammalia > Rodentia > Muridae > Mastomys > Mastomys coucha. The sequence continues at coordinate 67,939,591 of NW_022196898.1, read as the reverse complement.
TAATGATTAAAAAAAAAGACTTTAAAAGAATTTCATATTAAAAAGCTCCACCTTTTTTTTCAAAAAAAAAAAAAAAAGAGCAGTGTAGTTCTGAAAACCTATAGGGACAATTATCTGCTCTTGTTTAGAGATGGGATTAGTTGCAGCTTATCCCCCACAAGGACTCACCACAACACCCTTCCTGTTAAGTAGTTTCACGGTTGTGTGTCTCTGAGACTAGCTCTTGGTGTCGGGATTATAGAATGCATTTGATATACTGAAATGGTAGGCATAACAACTAATATTGCTTTAAATTAAAGGGACATTCGTCTGTAATCAGCTCACAGATTGCAGAGGCAGATATAAAGAGAAGCTGCCTAACAACTGAGTACTTCCCAGATCTCAGCAATTGGCTCTGCTAATTCAACAGCACATTTAGCTTGACAGTACAACTCTTGCACATGGCTTGTCCATAATGAGTTAGTTGGGATCCAGCATTACATTGTCCTCACAGTTACCTAGAAGACGAATTAAAAGCAAGAAAGCATTTAAGTATGTTTTTATCTTCAGCCACACAGGGCAAGTAAGAGGCTAGACTGTGGTGTGACATCTGCTGTTGGGTAAAAGGGTCCCTTAACTACAAAGCCATTTGAAAGCCTCATTTCTACAGAATAGTTCACAAGGAAGAATATAGATCTCCAATTCTCATTATGAATTGAGAGGTGGAGGAAACCCATACATTTAAAAGAGATCTGACCCCACATCTACCACCACCAAAAGGCATTAAGGAGAAACCATTCAGACGCCATTGGAAATGTTTAAATGTGCATTGTCTTGGTTGCTCTCATAACACAATACTGAGATTAGCTCTTAGTGATCGGGAGGAGTGCCTAGGTGGGAGGTATCACACCATCACCGACATACTAGCTGTGAATTATGCCATTAATGGATTTTCCTGTCCTTAGAGGGCCAGATATAGATACTATGAATACAGTGCTACAAACATCAGACATATTTTGCTCTTTGTAAGTAAGTAAACATGCTTGTCAAAACTTACCACATAAAAACCTGAAGTGTGCCTGAGGTATTGGGCTGCCTTCTCACCTGCAAATAATTAAGTCCAAATTTATAGCTGTGAAAGAGAGAGAAGAATGGATGAAAGAGCACGAATAATTTTATTTAAAAGTGATCCATTTCCCCTCAAATTCTGTCTGCCAGTATTTGTTACTGTCTTAATAGGCATGTCCACACCCAAGTTAGGATTTCCTTGGGAGTCTCTAAAGAGATAACTCTCTTTTAAGCTGGGGTCTGGTATTGTCTCAAATTCTATGCATCTGTTACACAGCCTTCCAAAGTCAAAGAGGTAAAAAACCTTTCATTCCATATGAGAAAACCAACTGGAGAGGTGAGAAAAGCATTCAGATTCCTGGGACTGGTGAGAGGGCTCAGCAGGCAAAAGTACCCTCCCTCCAGCCTGATGAAGAGGTGGATCCTGGGATTCACACTCTTGGTAAAGAGAGAATACCTACTCCAGCATGTTGTCCTCTGACCTTTCCACTCTCACCAAAGCACAGGTGCATGCACACACCCTTACACCCATGTGCAGAACTAATCAATTAATTGACTAATTAATTAGAATGCAATTTAAAATGTAAATAAGTAATACTTTTTCCAGCTGCTGAGGCTGCCTTCACATTTAAGTAACTGCCTCTAGTCTCTTAGAAAGTTAAGCCAGGGGAGGTCACTGCAAGTGATCCTTGAGCATCCCAGGAGGGCAGATTGGCTGTTTCTTAACACCTCATTTTCTCCTCAATGAATATTGTTTTAAAATAAAATCTTCATCTGTGCTTATTAAATATATACAAATATATTGCTTAAACCTGAGGGCAAGTCTGGCCTAGTTTTCTTCTCTGTTTCTGTGATAAAACACCAGTGTTAGCTTGTCATGGAAGGGTTTATTTCACTATAGGTTGCATGAGAGATGCCAAGGAATCTCAGGCAGGAAGCTCATGAGCAGAACTGAAGCCAAGACCGTGGAGGAAGGCTGCTTACTGGCTAGTTTCTTCTAGCGTGCTTACCTACCCTTCTTATACAGCTCAGGCCCTCCTTCATCACTTAGTAATTAAGAAAATGCCACCAAAATATGCCATAAGGCAATCTGGTGGAGGCCATTCCACAACTGAAGTGTGTGTCAAGTGAACAACAAAGGGTAGTGTCACAGAGACAAAAAA